>NW_027172727.1:0-600000 GCF_018151085.1 Drosophila tropicalis | reverse complement strand
ATTTCGGCTCTCCGAAGCATTTTCTCCCTAAGCATCCAACTGAAACTGAAGCAGCAATAATTTGTGATCCATGAACCAATATTTTGTGTATCTACGTGTAGTCCCATTTGTTTCCATAGCTTTTCTTGAATATTTTTTGATGCCATAAAAGCCTTATCATTTGGATCTCTGATTTGCCACTTATTTATTCCTATCCGATACGAAATATGCAGTGCCAATTCAAGAAACCTTATCCATGCGTGTAATGGGCTTACACCATATTGCAGAGGAAAAGGCTTTGGCTTAAATACTTCAGCATTTGTATCCGTGGTCATCAAAATGGTTTTAGGAGTAGTACCACATATTGGACATGATTGGGTCGAGTTCGTTTCTGTTAAAGCATTTAAAACTTTTCCATCGATAAGTGTCATATTTAGATCAAACGAAACAGCGCGTCTATTAAGCTAGTCTACATACTAAATTTGATGTCGGTAGCTATAATAGTTTTTAAGGAAATCACTTTTATGTAAATTCCGGGGGCGGAAGGGGGCGTGGCAAAAAGTTTGAACAATTAGTTTCTGCGCGCTAACTAAACGAGCATATAAACCAAATTTGATGTCTCTAGCTACTATACTTTTTGAGAAAAACAGTTTTGTGTGATTCCTGGGGGCGTAAGGGGGGCGTGGCAAAAAGTTTGAACAATGAATTTCTGCGCACTAACTAATCGGGTATACAAACTAAATTTGATGTCTCTAGCTGTCATACTTTTTAAGAAAAACAGTTTTATGTGATTCCTGGGGGCGAAAGGGGGCGTGGCCGAAATTCCAATTAACTCTGAACATGTGCATACTACACGAGTATACATACCAAATTTGGTGGCTCTAGCTCTTATAGTCTCCGAGATCTGCGTGTTCATACAGACGGACGGACAGACGGACATGGCTAGATCGACTCGGCTGTTGATCCTGATCAAGAATATATATACTTTATATGGTCGGAGAAGCTTCCTTCTGCCTGTTACATACATTTTGGCGACTTTAATATACCATTTCACCCTATGGGTGTATGGTATAATAAGGCGATGAGAGACGCCTGGAGAAAGGTTTTTTAACATTGGGTAGGAGATTCGGTCAAGACCTGGAGTCTTCCCCTCCAGACTGTTTAAGGCTGCAGTGAATTCCTTACGTTTTATGTCACATTCCAACATTTGGGCTTCTGTAGATGCTTCGAGGTTGGGTTGAAATGATTTTAATATGTGTTTGTGGGAGACAAATGCCTGAGCGATATCGGTTTTATTGGTTATAGTTTCTGAAGGTTTGGATGGGGATGTTAGGCAGTGTATTTTCTACCACAAAATATGTTAATATTGTTCCGAATTCTGGAGGCGGTAGAATTAGGGTTAATTTTAGCTGTAAATTTCTGCAGCGAGATACGCTTAG
Source organism: Drosophila tropicalis (assembly GCF_018151085.1). Taxonomy (NCBI): domain Eukaryota; kingdom Metazoa; phylum Arthropoda; class Insecta; order Diptera; family Drosophilidae; genus Drosophila; species Drosophila tropicalis. The sequence goes on along the minus strand of NW_027172727.1, from coordinate 598,582 downwards.
CCTCTTTAAGTTCCTTTCTAAAAATTGCCTTAGCTTTCCTAAACTGTATTACGTTTTCAGTGCTGATGCTTCTTCTTAGTTGGTTCCATACTCTATTCTTTGCACTTTTGAGATCTTGTAGCTTCTTACTCCACCACGGGACAGTGTATTTATGTTTGAAATTAGGTTTGGATTGGGGGATGGAGATGTTTGCGCTCTGTCTAATGATTTTGATTATGTTAGCTGCTGTAATGTGTATGGGCAAGTGGTCGCTTCAATGGAGTTCACAATCTGTTTTCCATTTAATGTGTGTCATTAGCTTTGGGGAGGCAAAAGTGAGGTCTATATAAGTCAAAGAATGGTGTGTTGAGTAGTGGGTTGGAGACCCGTCGTTTACGGTGATGAGGTTTGATCGATTAATGAATTTGAAGATAGTTTACCTCTAATATTATTTCTTGGGGATCCCCAGCTTTGGTGCCAGCTGTTGAAGTCTCCGGTTATAATCGTATTGTTGTGGGTACAACCAAACATATTTACTAAATTATGTAAATTGAATCCTTTGTCTGGTGGAATGTATATGTTAATTAAACGAATTTTCATTTTAGAATGTATCATGACTATGATTGCATCAAAATCATTGTTTGTAGAGAGGGAGTCGAATTAAATGGAGTTGTGGATTAGAATAGCAACACTCCCATGGGAGTTGCTTGCTGAGTTTTTATGTATGAGTGGATAATTGAGAGGAGTAGGGATGTTGAGGTGGGAGTGTAGATGGGTTTCTTGCAAACGTAATATTTTTAAACTGACCGATTTAAAAATTAATTGGAGTTGTATGTAATTGTTGAAATAACCATTACAGTTTCATTGAATAATAAGTAACATAACGGTGAAAAGAAAACAAAAAGACAGAGTTCACTTAAAGATTATTAGTAGAGCTTACTAAATAACTAATTGGTTGGTTAGATTTTTAGGATTGGATGTGGACCTATCATTTTTTGCTTTCAGAGTTTTCGCGACACCAACTGGTTTGGTCTGACTTCTGTGTTTCCGGTCCGATTCTGACATGGACTTCTTCATCTGGCTAGAGCTAGGTGTTGAGATCGAGTTATCTCCATTTCGTCATCGTCTTTCTCCAGAATGTGTTGGTGTGGTCCAGGTTTTGGAACAGAGTCTTCTACCATTACGTCGCTGTAGTTTTTGAGTTGGCGAGGTTGGCTTTTGCTCTGGTTGACGAAAGCTGTTGTATTGATGTTGCTATTGTTGGTTTTTTCTTTTGTTTCAGGATTGTGAGTCTGCTGGGTTGGTGTGATTTTTGAGTAAGGCGTGGGTTGATGTGTGTGACGAGTGTGGTATAATCTTGAGGCAGTTTTGTGGTCTACTCTTTCTATTATTTTAATGGCGCGAAGTTCCTTTTGCTTTACAAAAGCTGGACAGTTTTTGTCTATGGGGCTGTGGTTAAATTGCTCATTTATGTCGTGCTTGCAATTAATACAAAACTTCCGTTTTTCACATTGTACATTGTACATCCGAGGAGCAGTTGTGGCATTGTTGATTTTCCTTGTTGCAGTTTTTTGTTTTGTGACCAAGTCTGAAGCATTTCTTGCATTTGAGTGGTAATGAGATGTAGGGTCTAACTTTTACTCTTTCATAACCAATCATCAGCGTTTCAAAAAGAAACGTCGTGTCGAAGGTTAAGATGACAAGTCCAGTCTCTTTTAATTCTCCGTTTACCATTTTCCTAATCTTGTCTACTTTGGTAACTTTCTGTGGACTTAACTCACTTAGAATTTTGTTGTCTTCGACATTGCGAAGGTCGTTGGAGTAAATGACACCTCTTGTGGAGTTCAGTGACTTGTGTTCGCTTGCGCACACTGGGAAGTCATGAAACATCGTTAGCTTCAACAGTCTTAACGCCTGAGTTTCGTTTTGACCAGTAAATTTCCATCTCTTGTTTTATTGCATTATTCTACTTCTCCGTTACAAGCGCTGTCTATTACTTTCTTTATGACGAAAGATGAGACTGTTTCAAAGTTGCTGTTGTCGCTTCTGCAGATTACGATAAATTTCGGCTCGAGAATTGTGCGTTTGTCCCACTGTGACAGATAGGGAGCTCGCATCGTAGCTGATGTTTTCGGGCTGGCGCCCGCTGTGCTCCGCGTCTAACGGAAGGGAGTATGTATTTTGTTTTTGTTATGTGAATTTTTTTTTTAATAATGTCGGTCTGTTGCAAATATAATTGCAATAATCCCAGCAAAACCAGTGAAGACTTTCTTTACTGTTGGCTGTGTGACAATTTTAATGCATTTTAAGTGTGCTGGTTATACAGTCAAGGTGCGGGATAGTATTGCACAGGGTCGCGGCCTTAAATGCAGCTGTGATTCGTGTCATGGCTTGAAGCTGGAGATGCGGGGTTGTATAAAACGGACTAGGGATGCATTTAAAACCCTGTCGGCTGGCGTACATAAGCTCCAAGAGGAGCTTTTGGCGATGGAGGTTTAATTCAGAAGTTCTAAACTTTTGATTGAATCTCCGACGCGTAAGAGGGCCAGGTTTCAGGGCGCGTCCCTCAGTCCGTCGGTACATAGATCTCTAACAGTTCCGGCTTCCGACAACGACCCTATGTCACCAAATGTACAGCAGCTGATATCGTTTAGGAGTCCGTTTTTTATTTCAAGGCTTGATCCCAACACTACTTCTGACGAAGTCATTGCCTACTTCCATGGCAAAGTTCAAGCCCCTAACATTGCGGTGGAAAAGTTCCGTTTTTCATATACTCGGGACATTTCGTCCTTCAAAATAGGCGTCTCACCACATCTGTTTAGCCAAATATGTCATAAAGATTTATGACCAGAACACCTTATTGTAAAAGAGTATACGATAAAAAAGAAAAATCGGCCTCCGATTAGCCTCTGTTACCTGCCTCTGCAAACAACGTTCCTTCTGGCTCGTCGGTACTACTAACTTATTATAATTTACATCTCACTCGATCGAAGAATTCGTGCAAACTGATGTCATTTATACTGACTTCAGCAAGGCCTTTGACTCTGTTAATCATGCTCTGCTTTTATATAAGTTGAACACACTTGGCATCCCTACCCTTTTGCTTAATTGGATTCTTCAATATCCTTCTAAGTGTACACAAAAAGGTCCTTTCTAAGTCTTCATTTTCTAAGACTATCCATGTGACCTCTGGAGTACCTCATGGTAGTCATTTGGGTCCATTGCTATTCACTCTTTTTATAAATGATTCCATTGGTAGTGACACATTCTCCTGTGCTTATGTACGCGGATGATGTTAAGCTTTACCTCAGTTTTAAAAACATTTCGTCTTCTTGCCTGCTTTAATCCGATCTTAATGATCTTCAGAGTTGGTGTGAAAGATGCACTCCATACTTAGCAACTTATTATCTTAACGACGCGGTTAGATATTATCAATGACTTAGGTGTTCTTATGGACCATAAATTAACTTTTAATCCTTATATTTCTGCTACAGTTAGTAAAGCTATGAATGTTCTTGCGTTTGTGAAACAATGATCAAAAGAGTTTGACGATCCGTACACAACCAAAATTCTGGATACTTCATTAATCCGCCCTATCTTAGAGTACGGCTCCTGCATATGGTCACTCAATATGAGACGCACCAAAGTAAAATTGAATCTGTGCAAAAGCAATTTCTGCTTTTTGCTCTTCGCGGTCTAAATTGGGATCGCAATGTCAATTTGCCATCATACTCCAAAAGGCTTCTTTTGTCGGGCGGGAGGTGGCAGGTCTCTGCTTGGGCTCGCGCGAAACAGGCTATGTTCTGGTATCGTATGGGCCACTTGTACGTACTTCGTATTGTACGCGTCAACGTCCAGACAATAGTCATTGTTTACATTCCGCACAGGCTAATCACGATAATACTGTCAGTCCTATCCGCAGCAGGGGCATGCATTACCGACTACTTCAATGCAAATTACATTCCCGTGCTAGACGGCAATGCTTTAGTATGGGAGCAACGCAGCTACCTAAGACATTCGACGAACCTGACCGAATTCACGAAAATCATAGACGATACGATACATCTGGCTGAGGTTTTTCCCTTGACGAGCATGCGAAAATTTATAGAAGTAGACATAAAACATGTTAAAAATCTTTTGTCCGCGTTAATGATACACCACAGGATAGCAAGAAGTCTAGATTTTCTGGGCAGAGCACTAAAGGTTGTGGCAGGAACGCCTGATGCGGCAGATTTGGAAAGAATTAAAATAACAGAAGCACAGTTAATTCAATCTAACAATAGACAAATAATAATTAACACAGAAACTCAAAGGCAGATTAATTTACTAACAAATACTGTTAATAAAATAATACGGTCCAGAAGTGGTGAAATTACCGATATCCCACACTTATACGAAACCTTACTAGCAAGAAATAGAATAGTGATGTGTCCATGTCCGCGCCGTCTGCTGCGCAAGTCCCACCATCCAGCGCCACAGAGCGTCCGTCCACGAGCAACCAGCTCACAAGTGCTCAAAGTTATTTTGCATCTACCCCAGGCAGAGGCCTTTTAGGCACTGCGATTGTTACTCTGCACCATCGTGGTGTGGATCACCATATTCGGGCGTTGATCGACTCTGGGGCCGATTCAACTTTTCTCTCCGAGCGTGTCTTCAACATGGTCCAGACCCCCTTTTACCCAGTAGACGCCGCGGTTACTGGCATGGGCCAGAATGATGGAGGCTGCGCCGACAAGGTGTGCCTGCTGATGCTGTCTCTCCCGTGTGACAGACTGAACAAGATCGAGTTCTCCGCCCTGGTCGTATCCAAATTGTCAGGGGCCATTCCAACGGCTCCATTCCTTAACACTGTTCGATCGCCCCCTGGCTGACCCGTACCACAACAAGCCCGCGCCTATTGACATGATTATCGGTGTAGACCTATTTCCCCACATCCTCGGAGAGCGGATCAAAAAGGATATTGGTGAGTTCGTCGGGCTAGAAACCATCTTTGGATGGGTTCTGTGTGTGGCTATCATGCATGACCCTCCGGTGTCTCGATCAGTTTTCGCGGCACAGACGCGAGTTAGTCCAGAAGCAAAACTTAAAGTACTCCTCACCAAGTTTTGGGTGGTGGAAGACCTTCCCGCAAAGCCGGAAAAGAAGGATGACGTATTCTGCGAGCGGAACTTCCAGGAGACCACCCAAAGAGGGAAGGACGGCCGATATGTTGTGTCCCTACCATTCAAAAGTCCGAATAGCGTCGACTAGGGCCACTCAAGACCGATCGCGCTGGCTCAATTCCTGCGGAATGAAGCACGCCTTCTCAAGGATCCCGTCCTAAAAACGCAGTACGATGCCATTATTCAAGAGTACGAGGAATTGGGTCATATGATTCGGGTGACGCCGCCTCAAGATGGGAAAAACTTCTATCTCCCCCATCACGCGGTGTTTAAGCCCGATAGCACCACCACCAAGGTACGCGTGGTATTTAACGCGTCGAGGCCCTCCACACGAGGCGTCAGCCTTAACGATGTCTTGCACACCGGCCCTACTCTTCTGGCCGATCTCACGCTTCAGGTACTGAAATGGCGATTCTTTCAATTCGTGTTCAACGCTGACATAACGCAGATGTATCGACAAATCCGAGTCGACCCCAGGCATACCCCCTTTCAGCGGATCCTCTACCGAGACCGCTGCGGCAATATTCAGGATTATGAGCTACAAACGCGAAACGCGAAACGAAATCCTTCGGAACTACATGTATGTTGATGATGTCCTTTCCGGCGCTCACACTGAAGCCGACGCCCGTCTCGCCATCCGAGAGCTTCAAGTGCGGAAGTGCACTTCTAATAAGAAGGAAGTACTTCAAGCTATTCCGAGAGAGCACCTGCTGCGAGAGGACTTTCTCGAGCTGGAAGACGCGAGCACTGCAAAACCTTGGGCATCCGCCGGCAAGCCGCCGAGGACGTCTTCTTCTTCACCGTAGCGGACCCACCATTGAAGGAGTCGATCTCCAAGAGGCAGGTTCTGTCCCATATCGCTAAACTTTTCGACACCGCTGGCTGGCTGGCCCCATTTGTTATCCGAGCGAAGATATTCATGCAGCAAATCTGGTTAACCGAACTGGGCTAAGATTATGCTCTGCCGCCTCTCCTGCTGCAGCAATGGCACGAATTTCTGCAGGATTACCCAGGCCTCAGTCAACTCCGCTAAACACCAGCGATAAGCTCTCGTAAGAGCTTCATGGCTTCTGTGACGCGTCACAGTCGATCAAGTAAGAGTCCATTTATTAACGGCTAAGACCCGTGTAGCTCCAGTCGAAACCGTCTCGCTGCCTCGGTTGGAGTTGTGCGGAGCGGTTTTGCTAGCCGATCTCTGGGCGTCGATCGTTCCTGAACTCCCAATCCCACCTGCAACCTCCCAGTTTTGGATCGACTCCACCGTAGTGTTGGCTTGGCTCAATAAACCCCCGTGCAGTTGGTCCACCTTCGTGGCCAATCGGGTATCCAGCATCTCCAAAAAAAAAGACCCGCGTCCTCCTCGATGCGTGTGCGGCTGAGAGCCGCATCAATCTTTCTTTTGCCCGGTCCCTGGGGTTGGCTGTGACCAAAGTCGGGGTCGACCAAGCCTGCACGGCCGTCCTCGAGTCGAGGCCTGACAAGACGTTCCGACGGAATGTTCTATTCCGAGTCGAAGAGGACCTGCTCATCCGCACTCCCATCCGGGAAGTGTCGGCGCCGGTCCGGGAGAAATTCGCCACCCTGATCCTAGCCGACCCCTATTTCTATCGGCCGGCGTCGGTGTCCGTGGTGCTCGGGGCAGACCTCTATCCTGAGGTCATCCAACCAGGCTGTGTGCTTGGATGGTTTGTCTCCGGCTCTTGTGGGATCTAGGCACTCCAGGACGCTGCCGTCCCCCATCCATTATATGTCCAGGGTGGCAATTGCAACATGTTGCAAGGGGGGCGGTATGTTCACGCCACCGGGTGAACAGCAGTGAGCGGCGAAGAGCAGTGAGGAGTGAGGAGGGTTTTTTGATCCTCGGCATCTACGGTCACACCAGGAGAAGTGACTTGATTTTTCCAATGGGCATCGCCATTTAATCTAATACGAGATTTCAACCCGAACACCCGTTCTTTTCTTGTGATTTGCTTCTACTTTTTTTCGATGGTAATTTTTCCAACCCGCATCCATCTCGTGTGTGTCGGGACATATTGTAAAGTAATATTAATAAATATAGATTAGTTTAAAACGAAGTCCTCGCGAGTTTTAATTACTTACTACACCAGACCCTTGAAGACATTGGCACCCGCCAACCACTTGCGGCTTATTTGGATTCTTCCGCCCCTCCACGAACAACCACCATTCTGTGGGGTTATGAGCACAAGCCCGCCAAAGGACGATAATGAGGCTAAGACCACTGCGGCCACGCGCAAATCTTCAATTGTTGCTCCAAGTCCGCGTCAGAGGAGTATCAGCCCTATAACTCCTCCTTTACAAGCGTTTCCGACCATTTCTAGTACATTAACTCTTCTGTCCGCACCATTAAGTTCGACTTCTCAGCAATCCACATCCGAGCCACGTCGGGCAGGCCAAAAAATGGTCAAGCTACTGGTACCACCCCCACAGATTTTGGTAACCGACCCTAGAGTCATTCGGTCCGAATCCAAAAGGACTTTAGTTGCTTCCACCATCTCTTTGCAGAAGTTTGTCTCCATCAGCGATAAACTAATTCAGTTTGAAGTCGACACCCAAGTCACTTCATTGTCCGAGGTCAGCGTATTTACGCTCCAAGTCCGTCGTGATTCAGTTCAATCGATGTGGGAGAGGGTCGAGCAGGAATATGAGAAATGCGAGGCACTCCTAGATAGTAAAGACGATCGCTCTGAAGATTTAGCCATCCAAGAAAAATACGAAAAATGCTATCAAGTTTACGAGCGAAGCACGGCTCGATGAAGCGAGCTTATCCACGGAGAGTCTGAGGCAAGGTCCTCATGAGACAAGTTGCTAGGTACAGCCATCGTGGGCTTTTGGCACAAGGGCACTACTTATCCTTCACAGGCGTTATTAGACCCAGCTTCGGAAGCCAATTTTATATCCGAAAGAAAGTTCCGGCTTATGAAGTTACCATTCCAAACTGTCAGAGCCGAAGTGACAGGCATTAACGGAAAGGTCAATAGAACCTTTAAGGTCTGTCACATAAGCATTCGGTCATCGCATGGACCTCCAGTCCAGATAGAGAACGAAGATTTTGTCCTGTCCTAAGTTGCTGATGATTTGCCGTCATGTACGATAGCCCAAGCCACACTGGAAGGAATGCCCAATATTCCTTTAGCCGACCCCTCCTTTATATTAAAGCCGAAGATTTTCTTTTTTTTTTTTTTTAACGTTTAATATATATTTGTTGAATCTACTCTTAAATTAGAGCCTAACAACAAGTTTGAGATATTTTTCTTAGTCTAGTACTTAAGATAAATCCTGGGGATATTGCAGGCGGCCCTAATCATTTGTTATTGGGTTGGTCTGTCATTTCTTTTAAGACGAGTTCTATTATTAGTTCGCGTAAGGGAATTGGCAAGAACATTTGGGTGTGCATCCAGTTTCGCATAATACGTTAGTTATTGACTACCTATTTCAGATTTTTACGCTAGGTATATTTAGATCGTTTTGAATGTTGTCGTTCCGTATATACCACAGGGCCCCCGTGATTGATCTTAAAATCTTCGACTGCGCTCTTTGAATAATATCGACATTGCTGGTACTTGCATTTCCCCATAGTACGGCTCCGTAAGTCCAGATAGGTTTCAGTACGGAGTTGTATATGAGGACTTTATACTCCAGACGTAGAGGGGACCGAGCATTGATGATCCAATGTAGGCTACTCGCTTTCATTTTAAGCTGTGACTTTTTTGCTTCGATGTGCATGCGCCAAGATAGTCTTCTGTCTAATTTTGCAGAGGCTTGTATTGGGCATTTGGATCTGCTGAGGATTGCCGTGTCATCGGCAAAAGTGGACGTTGTAAGTCCTAAACTCGTTGGTAAGTCTGCAGTGTACAGTAGGTAGAGCAATGGGCCGAGTACACTGCCTTGCGGTACACCAGCTTTGATTTCAAAATCAGCCGAGACGGAGCCATTACATCTTACAGCGAATTTCCTATTGTAAAGGTGAGATTCCATGAGTTTGTGGGTGTACTGTGGCAGTTTTTGCCGGATTTTGTACCTCCAGCCAAACTCTATCGAAAGCCTGGGCAACGTCGAGAAAGACAGCCACACAGTATTCTTTTAGTTCGAATGCTGTTCGTTTTTCGGATATTATGCGATTGACTTGTTCAATTGTACCATGTTTTTCGCGGAAGCCAAACTGGTGTGAAGGGATTTTGTTCTCCGATGGCAGAAATGAGTTTAGTCGGATCTGCAGGGCCTTTTCAAAAAGCTTCGAAAGACATGGCAGCAAACTTATTGGCCTATAGGATGATGGCTGGGTTCTGTCCTTTCCCACTTTAGGAATCATGATGATAGTGGACCTTTTCCATGTTCTTGGGAAGTAGCCAATTCTTATTATAGCGTTGAACAGTTTGCAGATGTATTGTATGGCAATGATAGGGAGTTCCAGGATCATTTTCGGTGTGATTAGGTTATGGCCAGGGGCTTTTTTTGGCTTAATGTGGTTTTTAATAACTGCAGTGATCTCGTCCGATTGGAGTTCCGAGTACTCACTATCCGTTAGTGTGCTCGAAGGGGGAAGTACAGATGAGTTTGATGTTGGATTTGGCTGGAAAACCATTTTAAGATGTGTGGCAAATACGGATGTCCTCTCTTCGTCACTGCGGGCCCATCCACCGGTTGGACTCCTTATCGGTGATATTGTCTCTGTAGGATCGCTTAAAGTTGGGTGGGCTTTCCACAGAGGATGTTTGGTGCTGGTTGGGCTGAGCTTTTCTATGTATTTTCTTTGAGCCAAGCTTTCCTCTTGTCTTAACGCCTTGGAGAGGTTGCGATTAGCATGCCTTAGGCGAAGTTTTGCTGCTGGTGAGCGAGTAATCTGCCATTCTCTTCTTAGACGTCGTTTTTCCGTTGCTAATTGTTCTATCCGCCGGCTCGTAGGCCTGTCAACAGGTTTAGTGTAAGAAGAGGCAGGTGGAGTAGATACTCTTGCTGCAGCTGCCATCATAGACTCAAGTGCAGAGACGCACATATCAATGTCCTCTGCAGCATCCAGTTTCGGCGAACAGTCAATGTGGGCACTCATGTACATTTTAAATTTAAGCCAATTTGTTTTGTTGTTTGTAAGCCTATATGGGCGATCAAGTACTTGAGGTCTTGTTAATAGTGTGAATAGTACTGGAGAGTGATCGGAAGTTAAATCTAGCAGTGTATCCGCAGTGCTCCGATTACGTGGAATCCTCTTGGTTACTGCGAAATCAATCAAGTCAGGCACTTTCTGTGGATCTGTGGGCCAATAAGTAGGCCTACCCGGAGAGACGCAATCCATCTTATTGAGAGGGTTGACTATTGTGTTGTACAACTGCTTGCCTTTAGGATTCCCCCAACGAGACCCCCCAGTGCGTATGTTTTGCGTTATAGTCCCCTGATGCAATGAAGCGACCTCAGAGTGTTTTAAAGAAATCGGTAAATTCCTTTTCAGAGATTGAGAAGCGTGGTGGGCAGTACAGGGCAACCAATGTAGTGTTGCCGCAGCAGGTTTGGACGGTTATAGCAGTTGCTTGTAGGTGCTGTGTTTCAAATCTGTTGAGGAAAGAGTCTTTTATACGGTTTTTGATTAGGATACCAGTCCCGCCATGAGCTTTTCCGTCTGGATGGTTTGTTGCATAGAAGGTATATTTTGGTATTTGAAAATTATTTTTTGATGTTAAATGTGTTTCCGATATCAGCAAAACGTCGATTTCACATGAGTCTAGGAATAGTTGCAGTTCGTTTTTATGCTTGGAGTTGCCGTTAGCATTCCAAAGACATAGACGTAGGGAAGCCATTATTTATTCTCGATAAGCTTCTTGATAAGCAGGTTTTGATTCCGCATCAATTCCTGCATACAGTTTAGCATGAACGTCATAAAAGCGGTCATGTTTTGATTCAGTGAGATCAAAAGGGCCTCTAAGCCACTTGGAGTTTGCTGGCCAAGTTCTGGTGCGTGGAGTGGAGTGACGGTGTCTCTTTCGCGGGCTCCGTCTGTCCAGTTCGGAGCACACTAGCGAAGGACACACTAGGACTGTATGTATCAGGCATGTTAGATGATCTAACAGCCTTGGCGAAGAATATCTCCGGTGTATTTTTAGAGGCGTTGTAGGTTATTTTTGGTCCAGCTAGGGGTTTTCGCCCGTTTAAGTGTGATTTAAGATCCTAACCTGATTGCAATTGTTAGGGGTGTGGTTGTATTCCTGGCAGTTTTTACACTGCGGTAGTTGGTATCTCTTATGGGGCTCCTCTACGGTGATTCTTCTGAGCAATAGGAGCTGTAGGTTATAGATTGGGTGCACTTCATTTGGCTTCGACCGCTTTGCATCTGGTTGGAGCTCGATTTTAAAGAGCGGCTGTGCGACTTTGTTCCTGTTGATGATGTTGACAACAGACTTAACCGCAAAGTTTTTTTCGACCAATGCGTCTGCTATTTCTTGAGTTGGGACCGATGTCTCAATCCCGTTTAACACAACCTTGGGCCCTTTACTGCTTTTTAGTTGGTAGGTATAGAAGTTGTTGTTAGCATTACGGAGGTACTTTTCGATGATGCGGAAATTGTCCTCAGTTTGGGTTTGACATTTAATTTCTTTTATGTTACCCCTATTGAGAGGGGTTACAGCAAAGTTATTTGCCCCTACTGTTTCTACTAGCTTCGAAATCAGGGCGCTGCAGTTGGCTCCACGGATGTATAAATGGGTGGTCTAGCCGATTTAATTTTATCTACATCGCCAGCTTCAGCTCCCAGTACCGCTCGCAACCTTTATAGGATGCTGGGTGACCATGCTTTTTGCATAAGACACAGAAGAGTTTTTCTTTTTCATCTGGATTTTTCGATGTTATCGAGCAAGCACCCTCATGATTTTTCCACATTTCACGCATATGGACAAGAGGTAACAAATGCTCATAGACGAAATCATATGAGTAATGCTCAAATGAAGGGTATTGTTCTTAAAAATATATGAATATAATCAAACCTCTTTTCCCAACTAAAAAACTGTTTTCCCAAATGTCTTCTACACCTTTACCACACTCGGAATCATCATCATCATCATCCATTCTACTGGTAATGGCCAGATGAAATTATAAATATTGGGATGATCCTAATGAAATTGTAGATAGACTAAAATCAGTTTTAACAGTAGTTGCGACGCAAAGAGCAGGTCATAACAATCATAATAACGAAATAATATCAATAATTGAAGAACTTCGAGAAGCTAAAATTATATACTAACATATATAAATTAATTTTTCAAAAAAAGTTAATAATTTTTAACATGCCCGTTGATAAGTTTGGGTAGCATTCAAATAATAAATATAATTTAGATGGATTCAAGAAAAATGTATAGAAACGGTTGGGATTGTTATTGTACTACGATCAAAATATTAATCTTTAAAACAAACGTCTTAAAAATATTTCGGAACCTATTGAACAAAAAGATGGAGTCAACAAACAGTATTTACAAAAACAAATAAATGTGATAACTCAAGATATGTTGGTTCATATGAAAAAAGAAAATGCATTAGTTGAAAATAAAATTAATGAAAATATTAAACTCTATATAACCAAAAGTGAAGAAAATATTAAAGCCTTCATAACATCAACCATTATTACCTTAACAAAAAAACTAAAAGCTCTTGAAAATTATGTCTTTAAGTCGTTTACGCGTCCAAATTCTCGAGTGAAACAAAAGTTTGAAATAGAAGGGGAGCTTGTAAAGAATAAAGCAGAGCCCGGCACTCATATCCCCCGGGGAACGAACACGTTGGGTACCTCGTATGCGTGTAACCAAACGGCTGCCGAAGTCCTCACAGTTTCCCTCTGCATTTCGAAGCAATCAGATCTATGTATGTCGCTTTGTTGAGAGAACACACATGAAAAAATTGAGCGCTGCTTTGTTTTTTCTATCTTTTTCTTGCATCAGATTATCTGCTGTACTCGATTTCTTGATTTGAGGCAAAATTTTGTCAATTTTCATTTTTCGCAGTGTAAAGCAACACAAGTAAGTGCACACATACAACTACATTTTTCTAGCGCTCTCTTTGTGCCGGTCCCTGAAATAAAGGTATATGAGTAGAGAGAGATTATTGATGAGCTTCACTCTCCTGCAAGAGAAAACTTTAGACGGCGGAGATTTGTTATGAAGCATATTGATGATCATTGGAAGGCTGATTTAGTTCAAATGGATAATTATATATCATCATATAAAAATTATAGATATCTTTTAGCAGTAATTGATACATTCTCAAAATTCGCGTGGGGTAGAGCTCTTAAAACCAAAAACATAAAAAAAGCTTCAATTATTGAAGGATTTAATCGTACCTACTATTAAAGAAAGTATGTGGAAAGAGTTTAATCGAGCATATCATTGGATTGATATTTATCAAAAATCAATCTATAAATACAATCGGAAGTTGCATCGAACAATTAAAATGACTCCTTATCAAGTTGTTGAGGATCGAGTGGATTGCGTTAAATTATAAGTTTATCTTTATTAAGTGTCCATACACTTTCAAGGGCGGAAAAAGAAGAAGAAGCATATACAGGGTTACAAAGCATCTTATATCGATAACCTACAAGCTTATTACAATCGATATAACCAGGGATAAATACAGGGCTGCAAACAGAAACATGTGGTATTTTCAACACCATTCCTCAATATGATTCTGTGTGCCAAATACAATTTCTTTCTTAGTTTATATTCAACAACTTGACACAATGATTATGCTTTTTCTTAGACAAATTTTTCGTTAATATATCAGCTAGCATGTCCTTAGTTGATATATAGTCCAGATCAATCTCGCCGCTTGTAACAACTTCTCGAACGAAATGATGTCTGATGTTAATGTGTTTCGATCGAGCATGAAACACAGGATTCTTGGCCAGAGATTGAGCACTCAAATTGTCTCCGAACAATTTCGTAGATGTCCCAGCGTCTCCACATCCAATCTTAATCAACAATCGCCTCAAATCCAAAGCCTCTTTCGCCGCTGAAGACATAACCATGCCACCTGCCAAGAAAAACACGTACCCTGTGTACGATTTGCGGTTGCTCACATCACCGCCCCAATCTGCGTCAGCGTATCCCGTAAGAGCATCTCCACACGATCGTTAGTGCAACTTAAGATCCTTCGTTGCCGCCAAATACCTCATAACATGCTTAACTGCTGCAACATATTCAGTGTGAGGTTCCTTATTCCTTTGCGCTTATTTGATAACTGAATGGTAGATACCAGGTCTTGATGTTAATGCAAGCCACATCAACTCTCTGATTGCTGACTGATACATTGTCACATCCTGTATGACGCATTTCTCGTCACTGCACGCCACTTGGAACCAGCATCCAATGGAGTAGCAACAGCTCGACACACTTCCATACTATGTCTTTGAAGCAAGCCCTTTTTGTACTGAGCCTGATTCATTACGATACTGCCTGTATCATCATTCCGGTCTAGCTGCATACCCAAAAGCTTATCGACGAATTCGAATCTCATCGCAATCTTTGCCTTAATTGCGATCATGTCATCCATCTTTTATTAGTACCAACCAAAGTCTACCTTTTATATCCTGCTGACAAAGGCACGGTTCGTTCTTGCAAGAAGTGAATCCAAGATCACATAGCGCTGCATTCAACTTGGCATTCCACTCCCTTCCTGCTTGTTTTAATCCATATATAGCTTTATTCAGCCTCAACACCTGTTGTGAGTTTGCCTTGTCCGTTTAGGTCACTGTTAAGATAGGCTGTGCACACATCCATTTGGTGCAGATATAGTTTCAGCTCCGCTGCTACAGCCAAAACTAGCCGTATCGTTTTGTAACGACACACTGGTGAAAAGGTTTCGGTATAATCGACGCCGTATATCTGTAAGCACCCTTTAGCCACCAACCGAGACTTAGACCCCTCCACGCTTCCATCGCCACTCCGTTTGATAGTATATACCCACTTTGAACCAATCGCTTGTTGTCCCTTGGTTAAATCTACCAGTGTCCATGTTTTATTCGCCAACAGAGCCCCATATTCCTTATCCATAGCAGTCTTCCAGAATGAAGATTACTTGTATCGCATCATCAAATGTCTGTGGCAAATCCATTTCCTTTACATGTAACTTGTTTATACGATTGTATATTTTCTTGGGACGTCCTGGCTTGGCGGTGCGAATCAAACGTGGCCTTCCAGGACCGATCTGTCCTACCTGCCGTATCTCTTGTTCCGGTTCTTGCTCTGCCGCTTGGCCAGCTTTATCATCGCTCTGCCCCAAACTCTCATTATCGAAATCTTCAGCGCTAACAAATTCCTCATTTTCCAGATCATCTTTACTTCATTCGTCCCACCGCATTTCCAAACTTGTGAATGTTTGTGCTGGACCTGGGGATTCAAAAATCGAAACCACATCATTCGGATCCTTGAACATTACATCCCGTTTCTCAAAGACCTCTCGCTTTTCTTTGTCATACAACCTTTATGCTTTTGATACCAGTGAATATCCTACGAGTCGATATTCTCTGCCTTTGGCCTGAAACTTGCTTCGTCATCTCTTATCTAGTGCAACTGCTATTGACCCAAAAATGCGCATACCCTGCACATTGGGTTTCCTTCCAGTCCATGCCTCATAAGGTGTCATACCAACTAAAGCTGCTGTTGGTGATCTGTTTCGAATGTAACACGCTGTCATTATTGCCTCTGCCCAGAGAAACTCCTGCATATCCGCGTGTACAAGCAAACATCTAGCCATCTCGACTAGCGTCCGCCTGATAATGAATTCTCGACCGTTGTCACTTCTTATTGCCTTCAATTTCTGGCCAGTCTGTCTTTCAGCCATCTCTTTAAATTCCACGAATTTCTCGAATACTTCATCCTTCAATTTTAGACAATAAGCAAATATTCGTCTCGACATGTCGTCTATAAATGTCAAGAAATATGAAGAGCCGCCTAGAGAACGTTGCTTCAAAGGCCCCATAAATCGGTATGTACCAATTCCAAAAGATGCTGAGCTCTATGTTCAGACGCTGACGCAGCTAGAATAGTGTACGATCGATGTTGTGATTGCCGATTTTCCTTTGGCTTTTCTTGAAACTTTGGGCAGTCCCTCTTATAGTGACCTCGCTGCCCACAACTGTAGCATTCTATATCCACCAGAGACATTTTCTTACGAGTTGGATTTTTTTCGCACATTTGCCTGGTTTGCCCGTTGCTCTTCTGGGGTTGACACAAGTTCTTCCAGCAACTTAGTCCTTAGACTGTCCAAAGAAGGAAGACTATCACGAGTCTCCATTGCAATAACGAAGTTTTCGTATTCCTTTGGCAAACTTGAAAGTAATATGATCACCGCTAGTTCGTCTTCTAGATTAATATTCACTTCAGCAAGTTTGTCCTTTGTAGAGAAGAACATATTGAGGTAGTCGCTCATCTTGTCCTCTCTCAGCTGCAACCCAAGCAACTTTTTATATAGCGACACCCTCCGGACGGGTTCTCTTGGCTCATACGTTTCTTTGAGCTTATCCTATGCTTCCTTTGCTGTAGCACAAATCTTGAGGTAAATCAACTGAGACGGTCTTACACTCAGCGTTATCGTCGCCAACGCTTTCTGATTTTGTGCATCCCACGCAGCAACCGCATTCGCTTCCGTAGGCCTCGTCATGCCTATGTAGTTCCATAATTCCGCACGGATCAACACGCTGCGCATTTGAACGGACCAGGAATCATAATTCCCCTCCTCCAACTTTTCTATTTGGTAAAAAGAACTCATATTTTACCACGCGCCTTATGCCGTGTGTCTTTCCGCACAATTACTTTTCTACTTAAACTTTTAACACAAATCCTCCTGCCCACACTCGCGTGTGGACCCATAACCTGTTGAGGATCGAGTGGATTGCGTTAAATTATAAGTTTATCTTTATTAAGTGTCCATACACTTTCAAGGGCGGAAAAGGAAGAAGAAGCATATACAGGGTTACAAAGCATCTTATATCGATAACCTACAAGCTTAGTACAATCGATATAACCAGGGATAAATACAGGGCTGCAAACAGAAAAATATGGTATTTTCAACAGACGTAAGTCAGAAGTGGGTGATTATGTTCGAATAAATAAATATAAACTGGACAACTGAGATTTTCCAAGAAGCCCAAGATCAGAATGCAAATCCTACGAAATATTTAATGCAAGACTATGAGGGGAAAGCAATTAAGCGTGGTTTCTATGCCGAAGAACTTAAAAAAAACTCAGTTCCCTGATACATATTTAGTTGAAAAAGTAATACGGAAGAAGGGGGGTAAAGCATTTGTTAAGTGGTTAGGCTTCTCAAACGAACATAAGTCGTGGATAGATGATGGAAAATGGAAAATCAAAGTGCTGTTTTTAAAAAAATGATGAAATGTCGTAAAAATGATAATGTAATTAAAAATGCTGCTTTCAAAAAATGATGAAATGTTTGTGGAAATGGATTATGATGCTGAAGAATATCTACTTCTAGTTCAACCTCCTCCCCCCAACAACAACAACAACTACTGCTGCACCCTCCCATGGAAACTATTAAGAGTATTTCACAGCAGATCAAGCGATTGAAGAATTCAGTAAAGATCTGCTGCTGAAAGATCGTAATATAGCTGGAATCGTTCAAAGCAGAAACTCATTCTATCGCCATTTTCGACTTCAATATAATGATTTCGATTCAACTATTAGATGCACATATGATAGCAATTATAGTATTAGAAGTCTGAAAATTAGTTGCTATGAATATCATGAATATCAATCTGAGCGAATTATGTCATATGGAGATGTTGAGGAATTTAGTATAGTTGACACACAGTATGAGAGTCAAGTAAAATAAATAGATGTTGTTCGTGGAGGGGCGGAAGGATCCAAATAAGACACAAGTCGTTGGCGGGTGCCAATTTCTTCAGGGTTCTGGTAAGTGCGTAATGAAATTGAAACGCGCGAAAACTTCGTTTAAAATTAATTGTGGTTTATTTTCTTTATGTTAGAAGATGTCCCCACACACACGAGAATGGTTCGGGTTGGAAAAAGTACAATATCGAAAAAAACGCAATGAAAGAAGGGGTGTTCGGGTTAGATGCTTCTACTGGATTAAATGGCGATGCCCATCAGAAAAATCAAGTCACCCCTCCTGGTGTAACCGTAGACGCCGAGGATCAAAAAACCCTCCTCACTCCTCACTGCTCTTCGCCGCTCACTGCTGTTCACCCGGTGTCGTGAACATACGGCCCCCATTGCAACATGTCGCAATTGCCACCCTGGACATATAAAGGATGGGGGACGGCAGCGTCCTGGAGCGCCTAGATCCCACAGGAGCCGGAGACGACCCATCCGAACACGGTGCTCTAGGCTGCGGGAGTACCGCTATGACCGGGCACACAGCCTGGTTGGATGACCTCAGGATAGAGGTCTGCCCCGAGCACCACGGACACCGACGCCGGCCGATAGAAATAGGGGTCGGCTAGGATCAGGGTGGCGAATTTCTCCCGGACCGGCGCCGACACTTCCCGGATGAGAGTGCGGATGAGCAGGTCCTCTTCGACCCGGAATATAACATTCCGTCGGAACGTCTTGTCAGGCCTCGACTCGAGGACGGCCGTGCAGGCTTGGTCGACCCCGACTTTGGTCACAGCCAACCCCAGGGACCGGGCAAAGGAAAGATTGATGCGGCTCTCAGCCGCACACGCATCGAGGAGGACGCGGGTCTCGAAGGATTTCGAGCCATTGCCCAACCGGAGGACTGCTGTTGGCATGACAGTCGTCGTCCTGGTGTGGAGCAGGGAGGAGAGAGAGATCTCGGGTGCGCCTTCTGAAGATGCGGAGCGGTCGGAAGATGATCGGGAACGGGGTTGTGACGGTTGACTGGCTGCGACAGCGGGCTAAGGAGCGTTGTCTCGGCGCTTGGTCGGCCGTATGGAGCAGGGCATCGTCGGCAACCATGGCGAGTCTGGCACGCGTCGGATGAATGCTTGTGTGCCAAGCAATTGGGGAAGTACTTATTTATAAGCACCGCCAGGAGCCGCTTTTTCCCTCGGAGGTTCAGGAAGCGCTGACACTGCCGGAGTGCGTGAACTTCCCGGCAGAGCCGGCATCGGTACGCGTTCGTCCCGTGTGTAGCAGTTCGTTTGCTGCGGTGGTGCGGCAGACGCGTGGGTGCCATGTCGCTATGAAGGGGCGAGCTGAACGAACTGCAACGAAAGAAATTACGTAGGGGAAGTGGAGTAGTCGATGCACGGGAACGAACAACATGCACGGAGACGAGGACATTTGGACGGAACATAGAGGGATTGGGAGTCACGATAGGGTTTTAGGCTCGGATAGACCCACGCGCTGTTGTGTGCGCTCAATTCGCTCTAAGCGCCACTCGTTGGAGGGGAGATTATCTTCTGACACGATCACGAGGTCGCCGGTCTGGAGACTGCGAGCCGGTGATTTCCACTTATTCCGTTTGTGGAGCTCCTTGAGGTACTCACTCTTCCAGCGGCGGCAGAAAGCCTGCTGGATTGCCTTCAATTTCTGCCATCGCTTGATCAGCGACATAGGCTCGACCAGAATCTCCGGTTCCGCAATGGATAAGAGCGGTCCTCCAATCAGGAAGTGTCCCAGGCTTAGTGCCAGCAGATCCTCTGGATCATCGCTCATGGGGGAAATTGGCCTGGAGTTTAGGCACGCTTCGATCCTACACAGGAGAGTGGAAAGTTCCTCGAACGTGTACTTGACAGTAGAAGAGGACTTGTAAAATAGGGTCTTAAAACTTTTGACCCCTGCTTCCCACAGTCCTCACATATGGGGCGCGCTCGGCGGAATGAACTGCCAGGATAAAATGTGCTGGGGAAATGCCTTCATTATATCAAGCTTGGTGGCGTTCTCGAAATCTTTTTGAGCGCTTTTGAGGCCCCTACGTGCGACAAACCGAGAAATTGCTGCGAGAAGGCGTTCCGTGGTGAGGTCTGAGGTAGCCTCGAGATGGATCGCCTTCGTGCTGAAACACACAAAGACGCAGACATAACCCTTAGTAATGAGACACGCACGCCCGGTTTAATTCTTGATCACGAAAGGTTCTGCGAAGTCAATGCCCGCGTGGGTGAAGGGCCTGGAGTACGTGATGCGCTTTCGAGGAAGATCAGCCATAATCTCAGTCTGTAGTCGTCGACGATGAACGATGCAGACTTTACACCCCGTGATGTGGATCTTGATCCGTGGGATCCAAAATTTGGTGCGTAGATACCGCACCATCAGTTAATTACCGCCATGGAACGTGATGCGGTGGGCGAATTCGACAAGCAGGCGCGTAAAGTGAGTGTTATAGGGGAGGAGAATAGGGTAACGTTCATCATACCGTAGGGACTTAGCCGCCAGGAGTCGTCCGCAGGCGCGGAGTATCCCATGTTGGTCGAGAAATGGGTTCAAATGGAGTAGCGTGCTAGATGATGGAAGGCGTCGCCCTTCACCCAGGGCCCGTATCTCCGCGATGTCTTCTCGACGCTGGGAGGTCCGAATGAAGTCATTGGTGAGGTGGACCGTGGAAGGCGTCGAAATCCTTTTGCTGGCGAAGCTTAGGATGTACGCGGTGACTCGTAATGCCCTACCGTACTCCGAGAAACGTTCGCTTACGTCATCGAGTACGGTGGTCGCGGTGGTGTAGCACTGGCACACGTTGCTCCAGCTGGGTGTCTTGGAGTTCATTATTGAGAGTTGGACAGTACTCGGGATCCCGCTAAAGGCAGTCCGGCCAATGCCACCAAAGGCTACTGGCCGATAACTCGATAACTAATCAGCAGGGTTGTCCTCGGAACGCACATGTGACCAGGCCACGAAGGTGGACCAACTACACGGGGGTTTACTGAGCCAGGCCCACACAATGGTGGAGTCGGTCCAAAACTGGGGGGTTGCAGGTGGGATTGGGAGTTCAGGAACGATCGACGGCCAGAGATCAGTCTCCAGCCGAGGCTGCGAGACTGTTTTGACTGGAGTCAAGCGGGTCTTAGCCGTTAATAAATGGACGCTTACTTGATTGCGATACCGAACCCGCACATTTAGGGCTGCTCCATACGCTTTCTGTAATGCGTCACAGAAGCCATGAAGCTCCCACGAGAGCGGATCGCGGATTAGCCAACGGGGGATGCGGAGTTGACTGAGGCCTGGGAAATCCTCCAGGAATTCGTGCCATTGCTGCAGCAGGATTTGCGGCAGAACGGCATCCCAGCCCAAATCGGTTAGCCAGATTTGCTGCATAAATATCTTCGCTCGGATAACAAATGGGGCTAGCCAGCCAGCGGGGTTGAAAGTTTAGCGATATGGAACAGAACCTGCTTCTTGGAGATCGACTCCTGCAATGGTGGGTCCGCTACGGTGAAGAAAAAGACGTCCTCGGCGGCTTGCCAGCGGATACCGAAGGTTTTTGCAGTGCTCGCGTCTTCCAGCTCGAGAAAGTCCTCTCGCAGCAGGTGCTCTTTCGGGATAGCTTGAAGTACTTCCTTCTTATTGGAAGTCCACTTCCGAAGCGGGAGGCCCGCAGATTGGAGGCAGCTTGATGCTCTCGTATTGCGAGACGGGTAGGTACACAACATATCGGCCGTCCTTCTCTCTTTGGGTGGTCTCCTGGAAATCCCGCTCGCAGAACACGTCATCCTCCTTTTCCGGCTTTGCGGAAAGGTCTTCCACCTCCCAAAACTTAATGAGGAGTACGTCAAGTTTTGCTTCCGGACTAACTTGCGTCTGTGCAGCGAAAACTAATCGAGACACCGGGGGGTCAGGCATGATAACCCCACACAGAACCCTTCCAAAGATGGATTCTAGCCCGACGAATTAACCAATATCCTTTTTGATCCGCTCTCTGAGGATGTGGGGAAACAGGTCTACACCGATAGTCATATCAATAGGCGCGGGCTTGTTGTGGTACGGGTCAGCCAGGGGGCGATTGAGGCACTGCGTCAGAACAGTGTTAAGGAATGCAGCCGTTGGATTGGCCCCTGACAATTTGGATACGACCAGGGCGGAGACCTCAATCTTGTTCAGTCTGTCACACTGAGGAGACAGCATCAGCAGACACACCTTGTCGGCGCATCCTCCATCACTGTGACCCATGCCAGTAACCGCGGCGTCTACTGGATAAAAGGGGGCTGGACCATGTTGAAGACACTCTCGGAGAGAAAAGTTGAATCGGCCCCAGAGTCGATCAACGCCCAAATATGGTGATCCACACAGCGATGGTGCAGAGTGACAATCGCAGCGCCTAAGAGGCCTCTGCCTGGGGTAGATGCAAAATAACTTTGAGCATTTGTGAGCTGGTTGCTCGTGGACGGACGCTCTGTGGCGCTGGATGGTGGGACTTGCGCAGCAGACGGCGCGGACATGGACACATCACTAGGATGGAACAGGGTATGATGACGTTCCTTGCAGGTATGGCAATTATGCGCACTGGAACAGCCCTTCACCTGATGAGCGCGGGCAAAACAGTTCAGACAAAGACCCTGCTGTCTAATGGTTTCCGAACGCTTCTGAACAGGCATATCAAGAAAACTAGGGCAGAGCCGTATTGGGTGATTCTTCCGATGGCACAGCTTGCAAGACGCCGGTTTGAGCTGAGCTTTCGCGGGAAACGCTTGGACCTTCATCGTTGCAGAGGATTTGCGGGGGCCAATGGGGATGGCTTGGACACTTGGGGCCGACTAATGTTCTTCGGTGGCATCCAGGACACGATACCGATCGGTAAGAAATTGGTTCAAATCGTACCAAGTTGAGACGACATTCTTATTTGGCCTTGATTGTTCCCACAGGAGGATTGTGGCCTTCGGCAATTTGCTAGTGCAGATGGCGATAAGTAAGGCATCCCAATTCTCAGTGTTAACACACGAACGCTCAAGCGCGGTAAGACACCCTTGAAACGCAGTCTGCAGCTCTCGCAAGGATTTGCCCGACTCTTGTGCCACCGCGGGAATCTGAAGGAGTTGTCTGGCTTGAGTCATGACAAGCAGACGGCTATTTTCGTACCGTGAGGTGAGGTTCTCCCACGCGGCCTGGAAACCCTCATTCGTCAGGGGGGATTTTCTGCACTGTGCAAAATACTGGTCCAAGAAATTACATATATAATTTATAACTATGCACGGATATATAAATGTGGGCCCGATAGTGCTGGAAAAAATATATATACATTTATTTACCGTGTTAAGGAATGGAGCCGTTGGAATGGCCCCTGACAATTTGGATACGACCAGGGCGGAGACCTCAATCTCGTTCATTCTCTCACACGGAGGAGACAGCATCAGCAGACACACCTTGTCGGCGCATCCTCCATCACTCTGACCCATGCCAGTAACCGCGGCGTTTACTGGATAAAAGGGGGCTGGACCATGTTGAAGACACGCTCGGAGAGAAAAGTTGAATCGGCCCCAGAGTCGATCAACGCACGAATATGGTGCTCCACACCGCGATGGTGCAGAGTGACAATCGCAGCGCCTAAGAGGCCTTTGCCTGGGGAGATGCAAAATAACTTTGAGCACTTGTGAGCTGGTTGCTCGTGGACGGACGCTCTGTGGCGTTGAGTGGTGGGACTTGCGCAGCGGATGGCGAGGACACGGTCACATCACTAGGATGCAACAGAGTATGATGACGTTCCTTGCAGGTATGGCAATTATGCGCGCTGGAGCAGCAGCTGTTCGATGCGTTCTCCAAACAACGTCCCGCATCGCACATACGCCGCGTAAGCGGATACGTGCTTCGCCTTGATGTGGCTTATGTTTGCCAAGCTTTCCTCGTCGGTTTGGACCGTCAAGGCCTTGTGACAACGAGAGTATTCCATCTCGACAGTTGACCAAAGGGATTTGAGCTGCTCTAAGTGCATTTTAATGGAAAATAAGGGCACTTCAGAAGTTAGAGCTTCACTCTTCACGCCAGAACGAAATCGGAGAGGACATTCTGGATTGTTCTCTAAGCTGTTGTGATACGAATTGGGTGACGGGGGCGTCAGAACAGTGCGTCACAATAACGTGCGGGATCTGGGTCTGGGTTGAAAGCTTGGAACGACCTTTGTGCTCACTCGAGTCCTTAACCGAGAATCTGCCACCCTAAGATAGGCTGGACGAATACGGCCGGGACCTTGGGGATTCGCTGCGGCTGCGAACAGACGGGAACTTGCGCGAAATATCCGTACGCTTCACGGTCACCGGAGTCTTCGGAGGCCGAACCTTCTCCGGAGTTGCAGAGGGAGACGAAAGACTGTTAGACTTCGGCGCAGTCTTGGACGGGTCCGTGGACATACTCAAGGGACGACCTTACCGACGAAGACCGCGTTTGTGCGCTTTTTGGTTTTGGAAAGACAACAAAAAAGAGAAGTGGACTGTATGAGGACGCATAAATTTTCAGGATTGCGGGAAATTCTCTTGCGCGTGGCTCGGAAACGGAGCCCTTTTAATGGGGATATATGCGGAACAATATACGAACGCACGAATGCGGATCGAAAATTACACGTAGACAAAGCGGAGTGATTACAAACCAAGTTTAGATGGATTCGTAAGTAAAAATGGGAGTACGTATAAAACAAAAACACGGATGAAATATATAAATAAAGATGTATAGGGCAAAAAAAAAAAAATATACGTATATATATGTGCGCAAAATAATGGCCGGAAAAAATAATATATGATTTACAAATATGGACGGATGAATATGGGCACGATAATGCTGGAAAAAATAGATATATATATATTTATATATATATGAGCGGATATATAGATGTGCGCAAAATACTGGCCGAAATAAATTATATATATAATGTAAAAATAGGATATATATGGGCACGATAATGCTGGAAAAAAATATATATGTATTGATTTATATATAAGGACGGGTATATAATTAGGCGAAAGAAGGGAATCGGAAATAATGTGGTTTGAATGTGGCGCTCTTGAGCCGCCTATCGATATCACGACCCGACTCACGTGTCACCACTACTCCGAAAACAGCTGTCGGCCGCTGTTTATATATTTGGTTTTTGGTTTTGTTGTTTAATTATGTTAATAATTTTTTTGTGGTTGTGCGGAGGAAAAAAAAAGAACAAAACGAACGCTTTTAAACACCGCGAGTGTTGTGCGCGAAAGAAAACAATTGATATATGTATGTACGTACATGCGTAAGTACACAGGTTTTTTTTTTTTTTTTTTAATTCATTTATTTGGATGGTGGGATACAGTACAGCAGTATAGTAGGTTATAGAAATTTAACAATAAATATTACAAGTAATAACATAGGCTACATAGGTAAGAAAAAAAAATATACAGAAATATAGGAAAGAGAAAGTTTGTTACTGTTGGTGGTTTGTGCATTTGGGTGTAGGGAAGATTACATTCGGGACTAGCCAGTGGGCCATTGCATCGAAAGCACAGAAATTCCCTACTTACCCTACCCTAGCCCTCTCGCGTTCTAGCCTGCGAAGCTCAGCTGCTGTAGACGCCGCATAGTCTCTGCATACTCTACAGTTAGATTCGCTTTCTAGCATAATCGAAATTAGATTGCCCGCGTTAATAGATGTACCCAGCTGTGTTCCCAGCCGATTCCGCTGCTCCGCGAATCGGCCATCAAATGCATAGCGCACTATTGTCGATCTTAAAAAGATGCAGATAGCTGCGAAAGCAGCCGTGCCCGCTTAAGAATTGTGTCATCGGGAACGACACTTGGCCATGGTTTCTCCCTATCCAGCCTCTTATGTTTGGAATTAGCGAGTGAGTCCATCTTCCATTCAATGCCTCATCCCACCTCCTTTGCCATCTATCAATCGTGCGCTGCCTCGCCTCTGTGGGAGCGACCCTTCTAGTTGCGTTGCTGCGAACTGCCAAGAACACTTCCTGATCCTCTAGGGCTAGTAGATCAATTGGTGGCATGCCCGCAATTACCAGTGCTGCCTCCGTGGATACCGTCCTGAATGCACAGCAGACTCGTAGGGCACTCAGTCGATATGTCGCTGCCAATCCTCTGGTGTAGCTAGGTGTTGCTGCTGCTCTGGCCCATATGGGCGCGGCATATAAAATAACGGATTTAAGAACCGTCATGAGGAGCTGCCTTCTCCATTGTTTGGGGCCCCTGGCGTTGAGCATGATGCGTAAAAGTGCCCTGCAAGTGCCTGCAGCCTTTGTGTTAGTCATTCCTTGCAGGTATGGCAATTATGCGCGCTGGAGCAGCAGCTGTTCGATGCGTTCTCCAAACAACGTCCCGCATCGCACATACGCCGCGTAAGCGGATACGTGCTTCGCCTTGATGTGGCTTATGTTTGCCAAGCTTTCCTCGTCGGTTTGGACCGTCAAGGCCTTGTGACAACGGGAGTATTCCATCTCGACAGTTGACCAAAGGGATTTGAGCTGCTCTAAGTGCATTTTAATGGAAAATAAGGGCACTTCAGAAGTTAGAGCTTCACTCTTCACGCCAGAACGAAATCGGAGAGGGACATTCTGGATTGTTCTCTAAGCTGTTGTGATACGAATTGGGTGACGGGGGCGTCAGAACAGTGCGTCACAATAACGTGCGGGATCTGGGTCTGGGTTGAAAGCTTGGAACGACCTTTGTGCTCACTCGAGTCCTTAAGCGAGATTCTGCCACCCTAAGATAGGCTGGACGAATACGGCCGGGACCTTGGGGATTCGCTGCGGCTGCGAACAGACGGGAACTTGCGCGAAATATCCGTACGCTTCACGGTCACCGGAGTCTTCGGAGGCCGAACCTTCTCCGGAGTTGCAGAGGGAGACGAAAGACTGTTAGACTTCGGCGCAGTCTTGGACGGGTCCGTGGACATACTCAAGGGACGACCTTACCGACGAAGACCGCGTTTGTGCGCTTTTTGGTTTTGGAAAGACAACAAAAAAGAGAAGTGGACTGTATGAGGACGCATGAATTTTCTCACTGTGAACGCAGGATTGCGGGACAATTCTCTTGCGCGTGGCTCGGAAACGGAGCCCTTTTAATGGGGATATATGCGGAACAATATACGAACGCACGAATGCGGATCGAAAATTACACGTAGACAAAGCGGAGTGATTACAAACCAACTTTAGATGGATTCGTAAGTAAAAATGGGAGTACGTATAAAACAAAAACACGGATGAAATATATAAATAAAGATGTATAGGGCAAAAAAAAAAAAAATATACGTATATATATGTGCGCAAAATAATGGCCGGAAAAAATTATATATGATTTACAAATATGGACGGATGTATATGGGCACGATAATGCTGGAAAAAATAGATATATATATATTATATATATATGAGCGGATATATAGATGTGCGCAAAATACTGGCCGAAATAAATTATATATATAATGTAAAAATAGGATATATATGGGCACGATAATGCTGGAAAAAAATATATATGTATTGATTTATATATAAGGACGGGTATATAATTAGGCGAAAGAAGGGAATCGGAAATAATGTGGTTTGAATGTGGCGCTCTTGAGCCGCCTATCGATATCACGACCCGACTCACGTGTCACCACTACTCCGAAAACAGCTGTCGGCCGCTGTTTATATATTTGCTTTTTGGTTTTGTTGTTTAATTATGTTAATAATTTTTTTGTGGTTGTGCGGAGGAAAAAAAAAGAACAAAACGAACGCTTTTAAACACCGCGAGTGTTGTGCGCGAAATAAAACAATTGATATATGTATGTACGTACATGCGTAAGTACACAGGTTTTTTTTTTTTTTTTTTAATTCATTTATTTGGATGGTGGGATACAGTACAGCAGTATAGTAGGTTATAGAAATTTAACAATAAATATTACAAGTAATAACATAGGCTACATAGGTAAGAAAAAAAAATATACAGAAATATAGGAAAGAGAAAGTTTGTTACTGTTGGTGGTTTGTGCATTTGGGTGTAGGGAAGATTACATTCGGGACTAGCCAGTGGGCCATTGCATCGAAAGCACAGAAATTCCCTACTTACCCTACCCTAGCCCTCTCGCGTTCTAGCCTGCGAAGCTCAGCTGCTGTAGACGCCGCATAGTCTCTGCATACTCTACAGTTAGATTCGCTTTCTAGCATAATCGAAATTAGATTGCCCGCGTTAATAGATGTACCCAGCTGTGTTCCCAGCCGATTCCGCTGCTCCGCGAATCGGCCATCAAATGCATAGCGCACTATTGTCGATCTTAAAAAGATGCAGATAGCTGCGAAAGCAGCCGTGCCCGCTTAAGAATTGTGTCATCGGGAACGACACTTGGCCATGGTTTCTCCCTATCCAGCCTCTTATGTTTGGAATTAGCGAGTGAGTCCATCTTCCATTCAATGCCTCATCCCACCTCCTTTGCCATCTATCAATCGTGCGCTGCCTCGCCTCTGTGGGAGCGACCCTTCTAGTTGCGTTGCTGCGAACTGCCAAGAACACTTCCTGATCCTCTAGGGCTAGTAGATCAATTGGTGGCATGCCCGCAATTACCAGTGCTGCCTCCGTGGATACCGTCCTGAATGCACAGCAGACTCGTAGGGCACTCAGTCGATATGTCGCTGCCAATCCTCTGGTGTAGCTAGGTGTTGCTGCTGCTCTGGCCCATATGGGCGCGGCATATAAAATAACGGATTTAAGAACCGTCATGAGGAGCTGCCTTCTCCATTGTTTGGGGCCCCTGGCGTTGAGCATGATGCGTAAAAGTGCCCTGCAAGTGCCTGCAGCCTTTGTGTTAGTCATTCCTTGCAGGTATGGCAATTATGCGCGCTGGAGCAGCAGCTGTTCGATGCGTTCTCCAAACAACGTCCCGCATCGCACATACGCCGCGTAAGCGGATACGTGCTTCGCCTTGATGTGGCTTATGTTTGCCAAGCTTTCCTCGTCGGTTTGGACCGTCAAGGCCTTGTGACAACGGGAGTATTCCATCTCGACAGTTGACCAAAGGGATTTGAGCTGCTCTAAGTGCATTTTAATGGAAAATAAGGGCACTTCAGAAGTTAGAGCTTCACTCTTCACGCCAGAACGAAATCGGAGAGGGACATTCTGGATTGTTCTCTAAGCTGTTGTGATACGAATTGGGTGACGGGGGCGTCAGAACAGTGCGTCACAATAACGTGCGGGATCTGGGTCTGGGTTGAAAGCTTGGAACGACCTTTGTGCTCACTCGAGTCCTTAACCGAGAATCTGCCACCCTAAGATAGGCTGGACGAATACGGCCGGGACCTTGGGGATTCGCTGCGGCTGCGAACAGACGGGAACTTGCGCGAAATATCCGTACGCTTCACGGTCACCGGAGTCTTCGGAGGCCGAACCTTCTCCGGAGTTGCAGAGGGAGACGAAAGACTGTTAGACTTCGGCGCAGTCTTGGACGGGTCCGTGGACATACTCAAGGGACGACCTTACCGACGAAGACCGCGTTTGTGCGCTTTTTGGTTTTGGAAAGACAACAAAAAAGAGAAGTGGACTGTATGAGGACGCATGAATTTTCTCACTGTGAACGCAGGATTGCGGGACAATTCTCTTGCGCGTGGCTCGGAAACGGAGCCCTTTTAATGGGGATATATGCGGAACAATATACGAACGCACGAATGCGGATCGAAAATTACACGTAGACAAAGCGGAGTGATTACAAACCAAGTTTAGATGGATTCGTAAGTAAAAATGGGAGTACGTATAAAACAAAAACACGGATGAAATATATAAATAAAGATGTATAGGGCAAAAAAAAAAAAATATACGTATATATATGTGCGCAAAATAATGACCGGAAAAAATTATATATGATTTACAAATATGGACGGATGTATATGGGCACGATAATGCTGGAAAAAATAGATATATATATATTTATATATATATGAGCGGATATATAGATGTGCGCAAAATACTGGCCGAAATAAATTATATATATAATGTAAAAATAGGATATATATGGGCACGATAATGCTGGAAAAAAATATATATGTATTGATTTATATATAAGGACGGGTATATAATTAGGCGAAAGAAGGGAATCGGAAATAATGTGGTTTGAATGTGGCGCTCTTGAGCCGCCTATCGATATCACGACCCGACTCACGTGTCACCACTACTCCGAAAACAGCTGTCGGCCGCTGTTTATATATTTGCTTTTTGGTTTTGTTGTTTAATTATGTTAATAATTTTTTTGTGGTTGTGCGGAGGAAAAAAAAAGAACAAAACGAACGCTTTTAAACACCGCGAGTGTTGTGCGCGAAAGAAAACAATTGATATATGTATGTACGTACATGCGTAAGTACACAAGTTTTTTTTTTTTTTTTTTTAATTCATTTATTTGGATGGTGGGATACAGTACAGCAGTATAGTAGGTTATAGAAATTTAACAATAAATATTACAAGTAATAACATAGGCTATATAGGTAAGAAAAAAAAATATACAGAAATATAGGAAAGAGAAAGTTTGTTACTGTTGGTGGTTTGTGCATTTGGGTGTAGGGAAGATTACATTCGGGACTAGCCAGTGGGCCATTGCATCGAAAGCACAGAAATTCCCTACTTACCCTACCCTAGCCCTCTCGCGTTCTAGCCTGCGAAGCTCAGCTGCTGTAGACGCCGCATAGTCTCTGCATACTATCCAGTTAGATTCGCTTTCTAGCATAATCGAAATTAGATTGCCCGCGTTAATAGATGTACCCAGCTGTGTTCCCAGCCGATTCCGCTGCTCCGCGAATCGGCCATCAAATGCATAGCGCACTATTGTCGATCTTAAAAAGATGCAGATAGCTGCGAAAGCAGCCGTGCCCGCTTAAGAATTGTGTCATCGGGAACGACACTTGGCCATGGTTTCTCCCTATCCAGCCTCTTATGTTTGGAATTAGCGAGTGAGTCCATCTTCCATTCAATGCCTCATCCCACCTCCTTTGCCATCTATCAATCGTGCGCTGCCTCGCCTCTGTGGGAGCGACCCTTCTAGTTGCGTTGCTGCGAACTGCCAAGAACACTTCCTGATCCTCTAGGGCTAGTAGATCAATTGGTGGCATGCCCGCAATTACCAGTGCTGCCTCCGTGGATACCGTCCTGAATGCACAGCAGAATCGTAGGGCACTCAGTCGATATGTCGCTGCCAATCCTCTGGTGTAGCTAGGTGTTGCTGCTGCTCTGGCCCATATGGGCGCGGCATATAAAATAACGGATTTAAGAACCGTCATGAGGAGCTGCCTTCTCCATTGTTTGGGGCCCCTGGCGTTGAGCATGATGCGTAAAAGTGCCCTGCAAGTGCCTGCAGCCTTTGTGTTAGTCATCGCCAAATGTTTCCTGAAACTTGGCCTGGTATCAATTATTACACCAAGGTAGCGCAATGCTCGCTTAGACGCAACCGTTTCATCCGCAATTTTGATTGATGCTGTCTCCACTTTTTTTCTGCTACTGACTAGCACTGCCTCCGTTTTTTGTGCCGCCAGCTCCAACCCCATTCTGTCCAGGCAGCTTTTGACTATAAACACTGCCTCATTGCAGTTAGTTTCCGCCAGGCTCAGATGCTTCGCCACTACCACCAGTGCAATGTCGTCGGCGAAGCCCTCCATCGTGCATTCTGCCGGTAGCGTCAAACGAAAAATGCCGTCATACATTACATTCCATAATGTCGGCGCTAATACCGAGCCCTGAGGGACTCCGGCTGAGATGTGATGCGTTCTAAGCCCGTCATCGGTACTGTACAGGAGAGTCCGGTTGCTGAGATAGCCCCGTATGATACGTGCAGAATTAAAAGCATTTTTGACGTCAAGTGGGACTATCAGGCAATACTCCTTGTCTCCGCCTTTCCATCTCGTGCCTTCAATTGCATTTGCCGCTATGTCTACAGTTGTTTTTATGGCATCGACAATTAAGCGTGCTCTGCGAAACCCGAACTGAAGCGGAGCCAAGTCCCCCACCTCTCTTATGGCCACTTCCAGTCTGTTGCAGATGACTCTTTCAAACACTTTGCCTAGGGTGTCGAGCAGGCAAATGGGCCTATATTCTGAGGGATCATCTGGTGGCTTATCAGGCTTGTGAACAAGGACCAGTTTCTGAATTTTCCATCTGCTTGGGAAAATGCCTGACCTCATGCATAGGTTAAAGAGTTCTACGAACGCCTCGGGCTGCAGGGACACCGCTAGCTTAGTGGCGCGCCTTGGTATACCATCTGGGCCTGGCGCCTTGTCGTCTGCGATACTCCTTGCAGCATCAATTACCTCTCTCACCGTAATCTCTACCTCATATTCTGCTGGTGCCGCCGATGGATCTTGCGTTTCTGCTGGGTCATGCACTGCCGGGAAAAGGCTGGATACGATGCGGCCGAGTTTCTCAGAATCTGTCGGAGCTTGCTGCTTGTGCCCGTAAAGCTTTTTTAAAAAGTTCGAGATATAGCGTACGCTTGCTGTCTTTGATTGCTCTTTTGAGTATTTTTCTCTTAGCCTTATACTGCTGCCTCAGTGTTTCCGCATTATCGCTGCCTCCTGACCGAGAATATTGGCGACGCGCTATGTGGCAGCCTCTTCTAGCTGCGGCGATATCGTTAGTCCACCAGTACACGGGTGTGTGGTGTCGCCGATATGTGCCTCGTCTTGCCATACTCCTGTTGCATGCTTCTGTGAGGCAAGTTGTCACCGCCTCTGCTGCAGTCTCCGGGTAATTTGTGGTGTTAATGACCAGTGATTCGGCGAATAGCTGCGGGTTTAGCGCCTCCGCTTTGTACCCTTTGCTCTGTTGCTATTGGCTCCTATGTCGCACAAAATGCCTGTCACTGCCAGTGTAGTGGTTGCTGATCCTCCATTTTATACTGTTGAACAGCCCGCTGCTGGCAAATGTCAGGTCAATTATCGACGCTGCACCACCCCTGTTGAATGTGTGTTGCGATCCCTCGTTGAGCAGAACCACATCGAGGGATGCTAACGCCTCAAGAACGGCTCTTCCCATCCAGTTTGTGCTTGCGCATCCCCAATCCACAGACCAGGCGTTAAAATCGCCTGCAATGACCACCTTTTCGTGGCCTCTGGCGTCGTCAATTAGGGCATCTAGAATGCTAATAATCATCGGCAGTTAGGCTGGGGGCCAAGTAACAGCTATATATTCGTACGCCAGATATCTCTGCTCTTACGAATCCAACAGCTGCGTGATTATTTTCCAATCGACATGGCGAACTTTCACATGCCCAAATTGCTGATCCTCCATCCAGCGACTGAATCCAGCCTCCACTACTCATGCGGCGGTAAGGCTCACTTATCAATGCAGCCGCTACCCGTTACTCCCTGACTGACTGAGTCAGTAAGTCATGGGCGGCCCTGCAATGATTGAGGTTGAGCTGCAGTGCTCTAAACATCCCTGACTTTGTTTAAAACTTTCAGGAACGCCGGACACATCCTGCTTAGCGTTTTATGTGAGACATTTTGCCCCCCCGCTCGGGTACAGAGGATGCACGATGGTTCTTCGCAACATTCGCTGGCACGATGGTGCTCTGTGCTGCCACAATTGAAGCACTGTTGAGATGCGTTAAATTGGCTGCCACAGTTTTTTGCTACATGCCCGAACTCCAAGCATTTAAAGCATCTGAGTGGTTCTACCTTGATCCTCACCCTACAGACTGGCCATCCAATTCCGCCGGCAGAATTCCGGATGCTGCGGACTTTCTCTCTGTACTTCTGCAGAGAAACATTTGTTGTGATCAGCTCTGTGACTTGCTGCTGCTTGGTTGCATCTTCGCAGTTTATAAATATGACGTCTGGTCTTGGTCTCTTGTTTTTCTGTCCTACAGTCTGCCATTTCTGCTGGGTGCGTTGACCATTCAAGGCCTTGTTAGCCGTCTGAGACATGGTCGACGGGGCAGCTGACGCGGCTCTCACAGTATCAGCATTCGACGGTCTATCGTGAGCCCGCCGCTTCTTCATTGGTGAGTTTCTAGTTGATGGCTGTTCCTCGCGGGGCCTTTTCAGAGTGACTTTATTGCCATTTTGTAGGCACAGGTCCACATTGGGCTGATTTCGAGTCGGTTTCGGCTTTTTAGGCACCACTTTGGCGGCCTCGGGGGACATTTGCGTCGCTCTTTCGCTCTTTATGGGCTTGCTTGCAAGTTTGCCGGCAATCGCACTTTGACAGAGCAGTCTTTGGAGCTCGTACATTCTCGTAATCACATCCTTGTTAATGCTGTTACTGTTACTGCCAAATATTTGGAGAAAGCCGGGTTTTCTTAGCTACAAGTCTCTATTTCTATTTTTTGAATTTGAATTTAAATTTGAAAAAATAAAAGGCGGGAACGGAATAACGTAACGCTTGCTACGAGATCCCCTAAGCGCCACCTGTCGACTGCTCCCTCCTGGGCTTTAGCGCTGTCCAACACTGGTGTTGATTAGCTGCTTGGGTGGCCCTGTGGAGAAGAAGAAGCAGAGTCTTGCAAGTTGCAACAACAAGAAACGTGTTGACCTGGAGAAATTAAGATGAATTCCACACTCACACAGCAAGAGAATAGGGGGCGAGTATGGAAAAAGGCGGGAGAAAGGCAGCAGGGCAGCCTCCCCCTCTCCATCCACTCGGATTCCAGGTGACCAACCAAATCCAGTCCCAGGGCCCAAAGCACGCCGGAATCCAGGGCAATCAGGCAGAGGTAAGTGACCAAAACACTGCTAGGCGCCTCCTAAATAGTCTGTTCCTTTTTGCAGTAACGTAGGAATCGATTCTGCGAACTTTTTCGGCGGAGCAAACGAAAACAGCACCGCACTTGTAAGTTGTTATTTCTGTGTCGTAAGTACACAGGTAAGTATGTATGTATGTATATATGCACGCGCGTTGTTCACAAAAAACGTAAGTAATTTGTTATTTAGTTGGGTTCCTTTCCCCTCCTCTTATTTTTTTTTTTGTTAAATCAATGTGCGACACCGAAATGGATTATGTGTTGTGGATATGTACACATGTGCGTGCATCAATATATGACGATGTATGTATGTAAGTGCACCGGTTTGCGGATACGCGCGTGTGGAAATTAATTTTGCAATTGAACCGATTCGAACACACAAGAAATCGCGGTGCATACGTTAATTGCTATTTAAATTTTTTTTTTGTTTTGTGGTAAATGTGCGAATTAATTATATGTTTATGGATATGCACATGTGCGCGTACATCAACAGATAACGATGTATGTATGTAAGTAGATACGCCGGTGGGCAGATACGCGCGTAAGTTAATTAATTGGGCAATGGCAATAATTCGGACACATAAGAAATCGCGGTGAACACTTTGATTACTATTTTTCCTCCTTTTTTTTTTTTTTACTATAACACTTTAATAATTTTTTTTGTCTTTTAAACTTTTACGCGGACTTGGCAAACAGCTGTGGAAAATACATGTACATGTGAGTGTAACGAGTTTTTCATATGTAAAAAAGTGGAATTGGACAAGTGCGGGAAAAAAAGAAATAAAACTTTGTAGTCGCGGAATGGAAAACGAAAACGTTAGACAAACACGCTAAGAATTGGGAACTACCATGTAACCTTGGAACAGGTCAGGTAGGTGTAGGTCGCTATGGAAGAGCGGGAAAACCTTACACTTTTATTAGTATGTAGGGGCAAATGAAATGAATAATGAAATGAAAAAAATGACTCATTCTCAAAAGTATAAAATTGTTTTATTATTGTTTTAACATTTCAATAAAATTATTCAATTTTCTTATCATATGTTTGAATGTAATCTTTTACATCTGTTCACGCCACCGGGTGAACAGCAGTTAGTGGCGAAGAGCAGTGAGGAGGGTTTTTTGATCCTCGGCATCTACGGCCACACCAGGAGGGGTGACTTGATTTTTCCGATGGGCATCGCCATTTAATTTAATACGAGATTTCAACCCGATCGTAATTTTTCCAACCCGCATCCATCTCGTGTGTGTCGGGACATATTGTAAAGTAATATCAATAAATATAGATTAGTTTAAAACGAAGTCCTCGCGCGTTTTAATTACTTACTACACCAGACCCTTGAAGACATTGGCACCCGCCAACCACTTGCGGCTTATTTGGATTCTTCCGCCCCTCCACGAACATTGGTCCTTCGAGCCGGATATTCTTCCGCTCCTCCAGCTTGCATCGGCGGAATTCCTGATAAGTACAAAATTTCATTATTCATCTCTTTTGCCCCTACATACTAATAAAGTGTGAGGATTTCCCGCTTTTCCATAGCGACCTACACACTTTTATATAATGTATGTACATACCTGACCTGTTCCAAGGTTACATAATAGTTCCTAATCCTTGGCGTGTTTGTCCAACGTTTTCGTTTTCCATTGCACGATTACCCATTTTTTATGTTCACCGCGATTTCATATGTGTTCGAATTATTTCCATGCCAAACTAGTTTCCTCGTGCGCGTATCTACTTACATACATACATCTTCATCTGTTGATGTAAGCGCATATCCATATTCATACATATAATTCGTTCGCACATTTACCACACACAAACAAAAATTTAAATTGCAATTCACGTATGCATCGCGAATTCTTGTGTGTCCAAATTGGTTCAATTGCAAAAATTAATCTCCTCACGCGCGTATCCACTTACATACATACATCGCCATCTGTTGATGTACGCGCATATGTACATATCCATATACACATAATTCATTCGCACATTTACCACAACACAAAAAACCCAACAAAATTGTTAATAGCAATTAACGTATGCACCGCGATTTCTTTTGCGTTCGAATTGGTTGCGAAATTAATTTCCCCACGCGCGTATTTGAAAACCGGTGCACTTGCTTACATGTGTATGTACATACATACTTACATACATACTTACATAGTCATACATTGATGCCCGCACATAAGTACATATCCACAACACATAATCCATTTCGGTGTCGCACATTGATTTAACAAAAAAAGGAAGGGGAAAGGAACCCAACATCCAACTAATTGACAAATTACTTACATTTTGTGTGAACAACGCGTGTGCATACACATCTACACACCTACCTGCGTACTTAAGCATGTATGTACATACATATATCAAAGCATTCGTCCATATGCACTGATCGGGTATTTTGTTTTGTTTTCGCGCACAACACTTGCGGTGTGTAAAAAAACGTTCGTTTTGTTCTTTTTCCTCCGCACAACCACAAAAAAAAAAAATTTTTATTAACATAATTAAACAACAAAACCAACACCAAATATATAAGCAGCGGCCGACAGCTGTTTTCGGAGTAGTGGTGACACGTGAGTCGAGTCGTGATATCGATAGGCGGCTCAAGTGCGCCCATATTTATAAATTATACATATATTTTTTCCGGCCAGTATTTTGCGCACATATATATCCGCCCATATTTCTAAATAAATACATATATATTTTTGTTTCAGCATTATCGTGCCCATATATATATCCGTCCATATTATATTATATAACATTTATAATTTTTTCTGGCCATTATTTTGCGCACATATATATATCCAGATCCAGATTTATATAAAAACGTATTTTCTTTTTATCCTATACATCTTTATTTATATATTTCATCCGTGTTTTGTTTTATACGTACTCCCATCGTTACTTACGAATCCATATAAACTTGTTTTGTAACCATTTCGCTTCGTCTACGTGTAATTTTCCATTCGCATTCGTGCGTTCGTATATTATTCCGCATCTATCCCCATTAAAGGGGCTTCGTTTCCGAGCCACACGCGAGAAAATTCTCCCGCAATCCTGCGGTGCACAGTGAGAAAGTTCTTGCGTCCCCATACAGTCCACTTCTCACTTCCAAAACCAAAAAAAAAGGGACGCGCACAAACGCGGTGTTCGTCGGTAAGGCCGTCCCCTGAGTATGTCCACGGAGCCGTCCAAGACTGCGCCGAAGTCCAACAGTCTTTCGTCTCCCTCTGCAACTCCGGAGAAGGTTCGGCCTCCGAAGACTCCGGTGACCGTGAAGCGTACGGATATTCTCGTCGCAAGTTCTCGTCTGTTCGCAGCCGCAGCGAATCCCCAAGGTCCCTTCCGTCTTCGTCCAGCCTACATAAGGGTCGCAGATTCTCGGTTAAAGACTCGAGTGAACACAAAGGTCGTTCCAAGCTTTCAACCCAGACCCAGATTCCGCACGTTGTTGTGACGGTCCAAACCGACGAGGAAAGCTTGGAAAACATAAGCCACATCAAGGCGAAGCACGAATCCGCTTACGCGGCGTATTTGCGATGCGGGACGTTGTTCGGAGACCGCATCGAACAGCTCTCGGCACAGCTGACGAGTATTATGCGTCAGCCATCGGGGCCGCCGGGGCATAGAGTTCCTCCGTGTGAGGTGGAGACATTGGATGGCGACAGCCTAGCAGGGCCCACATTCCGCGATTTGTTCGCCGTCATTTATATCGCCAATCCGTATTTGTCACAAGTGGAGAAGCTCTATCACTTGAACGCCAAGACGCGAGGGGAAGCGAGAACCATCGTGGCTAAGTACCCCCTGACGAATGAGGGTTTCCAGGCCGCGTGGGAGAACCGTGGTGGCAGAAGAGTCGGGCAAATCCTTGCCAGAGCTGCAGACCGCGTTTCAAGGGTGTCTTACCGCACTTGAGCGTTCGGGTGTTAGTACTGAGAATTGGGATGTCTTACTTATCGCCATCTGCACTAGTAAATTGCCGAAGGCCACAATCCTCCTGTGGGAGCAATCAGTGCCAAATAAGACTGTCGTCTCAACTTGGTCCGATTTGAACCAATTTCTTACCGATCGGTATCGTGTCCTGGATGCCACCGAAGAACATTAGTCGGCCCCAAGTGTCCAAGCCATCCCCATTGGCCCCCGCAAATCCTCTGCAACGATGAAGGTCCAATCGTTTCCCGCGAAAGCTCAGCTCAAACCGGCGTCTTGCAAGCTGTGCCATCGGGAGAATCACCCAATACGGCTCTGCCCTAGTTTTCTTGATATGCCTGTTCAGAGGCGTTCGGAAACCATTAGACAGCAGGGTCTCGGTCTGAACTGTTTCGCCCGCGCTCATCAGGTGAAGGGCTGTTCCAGTGCGCATAATTGCCATACCTGCAAGGAACGTCATCATACCCTGTTCCATCCTAGTGATGTGTCCATGTCCGCGCCGTCTGCTGCGCAAGTCCCACCATCCAGCGCCACAGAGCGTCCGTCCACGAGCAACCAGCTCACAAGTGCTCAAAGTTATTTTGCATCTACCCCAGGCAGAGGCCATTTAGGCACTGCGATTCTTACTTTGCACCATCGTGGTGTGGATCACCATATTCGGGCGTTGATCGACTCTGGGGCCGATTCAACTTTTCTCTCCGAGCGTGTCTTCAACATGGTCCAGACCCCCTTTTACCCAGTAGACGCCGCGGTTACTGGCATGGGCCAGAATGATGGAGGCTGCGCCGACAAGGTGTGCCTGCTGATGCTGTCTCTCCCGTGTGACAGACTGAACAAGATCGAGTTCTCCGCCCTGGTCGTATCCAAATTGTCAGGGGCCATTCCAACGGCTCCATTCCTTAACACTGTTCGATCGCCCCCTGGCTGACCCGTACCACAACAAGCCCGCGCCTATTGACATGATTATCGGTGTAGACCTATTTCCCCACATCCTCGGAGAGCGGATCAAAAAGGATATTGGTGAGTTCGTCGGGCTAGAAACCATCTTTGGATGGGTTCTGTGTGTGGCTATCATGCATGACCCTCCGGTGTCTCGATCAGTTTTCGCGGCACAGACGCGAGTTAGTCCAGAAGCAACACTTAAAGTACTCCTCACCAAGTTTTGGGTGGTGGAAGACCTTCCCGCAAAGCCGGAAAAGAAGGATGACGTATTCTGCGAGCGGAACTTCCAGGAGACCACCCAAAGAGGGAAGGACGGCCGATATGTTGTGTCCCTACCATTCAAAAGTCCGAATAGCGTCGACTAGGGCCACTCAAGACCGATCGCGCTGGCTCAATTCCTGCGGAATGAAGCACGCCTTCTCAAGGATCCCGTCCTAAAAACGCAGTACGATGCCATTATTCAAGAGTACGAGGAATTGGGTCATATGATTCGGGTGACGCCGCCTCAA
Source organism: Drosophila tropicalis (assembly GCF_018151085.1). Taxonomy (NCBI): domain Eukaryota; kingdom Metazoa; phylum Arthropoda; class Insecta; order Diptera; family Drosophilidae; genus Drosophila; species Drosophila tropicalis. The sequence goes on along the minus strand of NW_027172727.1, from coordinate 558,470 downwards.
GATGGGAAAAACTTCTATCTCCCCCATCACGCGGTGTTTAAGCCCGATAGCACCACCACCAAGGTACGCGTGGTATTTAACGCGTCGAGCCCCTCCACACGAGGCGTCAGCCTTAACGATGTCTTGCACACCGGCCCTACTCTTCAGGCCGATCTCACGCTTCAGGTACTGAAATGGCGATTCTTTCAATTCGTGTTCAACGCTGACATAACGCAGATGTATCGACAAATCCGAGTCGACCCCAGGCATACCCCCTTTCAGCGGATCCTCTACCGAGACCGCTGCGGCAATATTCAGGATTATGAGCTACAAACGCGAAACGCGAAACGAAATCCTTCGGAACTACATGTATGTTGATGATGTCCTTTCCGGCGCTCACACTGAAGCCGACGCCCGTCTCGCCATCCGAGAGCTTCAAGTGCGGAAGTGGACTTCTAATAAGAAGGAAGTACTTCAAGCTATTCCGAGAGAGCACCTGCTGCGAGAGGACTTTCTCGAGCTGGAAGACGCGAGCACTGCAAAACCTTGGGCATCCGCCGGCAAGCCGCCGAGGACGTCTTCTTCTTCACCGTAGCGGACCCACCATTGAAGGAGTCGATCTCCAAGAGGCAGGTTCTGTCCCATATCGCTAAACTTTTCGACACCGCTGGCTGGCTGGCCCCATTTGTTATCCGAGCGAAGATATTCATGCAGCAAATCTGGTTAACCGAACTGGGCTAAGATTATGCTCTGCCGCCTCTCCTGCTGCAGCAATGGCACGAATTTCTGCAGGATTACCCAGGCCTCAGTCAACTCCGCTAAACACCAGCGATAAGCTCTCGTAAGAGCTTCATGGCTTCTGTGACGCGTCACAGTCGATCAAGTAAGAGTCCATTTATTAACGGCTAAGACCCGTGTAGCTCCAGTCGAAACCGTCTCGCTGCCTCGGTTGGAGTTGTGCGGAGCGGTTTTGCTAGCCGATCTCTGGGCGTCGATCGTTCCTGAACTCCCAATCCCACCTGCAACCTCCCAGTTTTGGATCGACTCCACCGTAGTGTTGGCTTGGCTCAATAAACCCCCGTGCAGTTGGTCCACCTTCGTGGCCAATCGGGTATCCAGCATCTCCAAAAAAAAAAGACCCGCGTCCTCCTCGATGCGTGTGCGGCTGAGAGCCGCATCAATCTTTCTTTTGCCCGGTCCCTGGGGTTGGCTGTGACCAAAGTCGGGGTCGACCAAGCCTGCACGGCCGTCCTCGAGTCGAGGCCTGACAAGACGTTCCGACGGAATGTTCTATTCCGAGTCGAAGAGGACCTGCTCATCCGCACTCCCATCCGGGAAGTGTCGGCGCCGGTCCGGGAGAAATTCGCCACCCTGATCCTAGCCGACCCCTATTTCTATCGGCCGGCGTCGGTGTCCGTGGTGCTCGGGGCAGACCTCTATCCTGAGGTCATCCAACCAGGCTGTGTGCTTGGATGGTTTGTCTCCGGCTCTTGTGGGATCTAGGCGCTCCAGGACGCTGCCGTCCCCCATCCATTATATGTCCAGGGTGGCAATTGCAACATGTTGCAAGGGGGGCGGTATGTTCACGCCACCGGGTGAACAGCAGTGAGCGGCGAAGAGCAGTGAGGAGTGAGGAGGGTTTTTTGATCCTCGGCATCTACGGTCACACCAGGAGAAGTGACTTGATTTTTCCAATGGGCATCGCCATTTAATCTAATACGAGATTTCAACCCGAACACCCGTTCTTTTCTTGTGATTTGCTTCTACTTTTTTTCGATGGTAATTTTTCCAACCCGCATCCATCTCGTGTGTGTCGGGACATATTGTAAAGTAATATTAATAAATATAGATTAGTTTAAAACGAAGTCCTCGCGAGTTTTAATTACTTACTACACCAGACCCTTGAAGACATTGGCACCCGCCAACCACTTGCGGCTTATTTGGATTCTTCCGCCCCTCCACGAACAACCACCATTCTGTGGGGTTATGAGCACAAGCCCGCCAAAGGACGATAATGAGGCTAAGACCACTGCGGCCACGCGCAAATCTTCAATTGTTGCTCCAAGTCCGCGTCAGAGGAGTATCAGCCCTATAACTCCTCCTTTACAAGCGTTTCCGACCATTTCTAGTACATTAACTCTTCTGTCCGCACCATTAAGTTCGACTTCTCAGCAATCCACATCCGAGCCACGTCGGGCAGGCCAAAAAATGGTCAAGCTACTGGTACCACCCCCACAGATTTTGGTAACCGACCCTAGAGTCATTCGGTCCGAATCCAAAAGGACTTTAGTTGCTTCCACCATCTCTTTGCAGAAGTTTGTCTCCATCAGCGATAAACTAATTCAGTTTGAAGTCGACACCCAAGTCACTTCATTGTCCGAGGTCAGCGTATTTACGCTCCAAGTCCGTCGTGATTCAGTTCAATCGATGTGGGAGAGGGTCGAGCAGGAATATGAGAAATGCGAGGCACTCCTAGATAGTAAAGACGATCGCTCTGAAGATTTAGCCATCCAAGAAAAATACGAAAAATGCTATCAAGTTTACGAGCGAAGCACGGCTCGATGAAGCGAGCTTATCCACGGAGAGTCTGAGGCAAGGTCCTCATGAGACAAGTTGCTAGGTACAGCCATCGTGGGCTTTTGGCACAAGGGCACTACTTATCCTTCACAGGCGTTATTAGACCCAGCTTCGGAAGCCAATTTTATATCCGAAAGAAAGTTCCGGCTTATGAAGTTACCATTCCAAACTGTCAGAGCCGAAGTGACAGGCATTAACGGAAAGGTCAATAGAACCTTGAAGGTCTGTCACATAAGCATTCGGTCATCGCATGGACCTCCAGTCCAGATAGAGAACGAAGATTTTGTCCTGTCCTAAGTTGCTGATGATTTGCCGTCATGTACGATAGCCCAAGCCACACTGGAAGGAATGCCCAATATTCCTTTAGCCGACCCCTCCTTTATATTAAAGCCGAAGATTTTCTTTTTTTTTTTTTTTAACGTTTAATATATATTTGTTGAATCTACTCTTAAATTAGAGCCTAACAACAAGTTTGAGATATTTTTCTTAGTCTAGTACTTAAGATAAATCCTGGGGATATTGCAGGCGGCCCTAATCATTTGTTATTGGGTTGGTCTGTCATTTCTTTTAAGACGAGTTCTATTATTAGTTCGCGTAAGGGAATTGGCAAGAACATTTGGGTGTGCATCCAGTTTCGCATAATACGTTAGTTATTGACTACCTATTTCAGATTTTACGCTAGGTATATTTAGATCGTTTTGAATGTTGTCGTTCCGTATATACCACAGGGCCCCCGTGATTGATCTTAAAATCTTCGACTGCGCTCTTTGAATAATATCGACATTGCTGGTACTTGCATTTCCCCATAGTACGGCTCCGTAAGTCCAGATAGGTTTCAGTACGGAGTTGTATATGAGGACTTTATACTCCAGACGTAGAGGGGACCGAGCATTGATGATCCAATGTAGGCTACTCGCTTTCATTTTAAGCTGTGACTTTTTTGCTTCGATGTGCATGCGCCAAGATAGTCTTCTGTCTAGGTGGATGCCAAGGTAAGTGACATCTACGGCTTGAGGAATTGGTACGTTGTTTAGAATTAGAGCTGGATAGTTTCTTCTGTTAAGCGTAAATGGGACATGTTTGCATTTCTGCTCGTTGACCCGGATACGCCAGGTTGCTAGCCATTCCTGTACCACCTTGAGGTGTTCCTCTAATTTTGCATAGGCTTGTATTGGGCATTTTTATCTGCTGAGGATTGCAAAAGTGGACATTGCAAATCCTAAACTCGTTGGTAAGTCTACAGTGTACAGCAGATAGAGCAATGGCAATGCCACGCGATTCGTGCCCAGCGTTATACGGCTGCAACCCTCGGTCGGTCGGGTGGGAGGTGGGCAGTTACCTGCTTGGGCTCGCGCGTAACAGGCTATGTCCTGGTGTCGTAGGGGCCACTTGAACGTACTGCGCATAGTATCGTCAACGTCCGCTAAAAGGTAAGATTCCACGAGTTTGTGGGTGTACTGTGGGATTTTTTGCCGGATTTTGAACATCAGACCCTCCAGCCAAACTCTATCGAAAGCCTGGGCAACGTCGGGAAAAACAGCCGCACAGTATTCTTTTAGTTCGAATGCTGTTCGTATTTCGGATGTTATGCGATTGATTTGTTCAGTTGTCCCATGTTTTTCGCGGAAGCCAAACTGGTTTGAAGGGATTGTGTTCTCCGATGCCAGAAATGAGTTTAGTCGGATCAGCAGGGCCTTTTCAAAAAGCTTCGAAAGACATGGCAGCAAACTAATTGGCCTATAGGATGATGGCTGGGTTTTGTCCTTTCCCACTTAAAGAATCATGTTTTATCTAATTGGCCTATAGGATGATGGCTGGGTTTTGTCCTTTCCCACTTTAGGAATCATGTTGATAGTGGACCTTTTCCATGCTCTTGGGAAGTAGCCAGTTCTTATTATAGCGTTGAACAGTTTGCAGATGTATTGTATGGCGATGATAGGGAGTTCTAGGATCATTTTGGTGTAATAAGGTCATGGCCAGGGGCTTTGTTCGGCTTTATGTGGTTTTTAAATGAGTGGTATGAGTGGTATATCATAGGTGGTACAAATGAGTTTGATATCGGATTTGGCTGGAAAACCATTTTAAGATGTGTGGCCAATACGGATGCCCTCTCTTCGTCACTGCGGGCCCATCCACCGGTTGGACCCCTTATCGGTAAAACTGTCTCTGTAGGAGCGCTTAAAGTTGGGTGGGCTTTCCACAGAGGATGTTTGGTGCTGGTTGGGCTGAGCTTTTCTATGTATTTTCTTTGAGCCCAGCTTTCCTCTTGTCTCGCCTTGGAGAGGTTGCGATTAGCATGCCTTAGGCTAAGTTTCGCTGCTGGTGAGCGAGTAATCTTCCATTCTCTTCGTAGACGTCGTTTTTCCGTTACTAATTGTTCTATCCGCCGGTTCGTAGGCCTGTCAACAGGTTTAGTGTAAGAAGAGGCAGGTGAAGTAGATACTCTTGCTGCAGCCCCCATCATAGACTCAAGTGCAGAGACGCACATATCGATGTCCTCTGCAGCATCCTTTTTCGGCGAACAGTCAATGTGGGCACTCATGTACATTTTAAATTTAAGCCAATTTGTTTTGTTGTTTGTAAGCCTATATGGGCGATCAAGTACTTGAGTCAAGTACTTGAGTGTGTTAAAGAAATCGGTGAATTCCTTTTTAGAGATTGAGAAGCGTGGTGGGCAGTACAGGGCAACCAATGTAGTGTTGCCGCAGCTGGTTTGGACGGTTATAGCAGTTGCTTGTAGGTGCTGTGTTTCAAATCTATTGAGGAGCGAATGTTTTTTACGGTTTTTAATTAGGATACCAGTCAGAAGCTTTTCCGTCTGGATGGTTTGTTGCGTAGAAGGTATATTTTGGTATTTGAAAATTATTTTTTGATGTTAAATGTGTTTCCGATATCAGCAAAACGTCGATTTCACTTGAGTCTAGGAATAGTTGCAGTTCGTTTTTGTGCTTGGAGATGCCGTTAGCATTCCAAAGACATAGACGTAGGGAAGCCGTTATTTATTCTCGATAAGCTTCTGGATAAGCAGTTTTTGATTCCTGCATAAAGTTTTGATTCAGTGAGATCAATAGAGCTCTAAGCCACTTGGAGTTTGCTGGCCAAGTTCTGGTGCGCTAGGTTGCGGATTCTGTAAGTGGTGGAGTGATGGGGTCTCTTTCGCGGGCTCCGTCTGTCCAGTTCGGAGCACACTAGCGAAGGATACACTAGGACTGTATGTAGCAGGCATGTTAGATGATCTAACAGCCTTGGCGAAGAATACCTCCGGTGTAGTTTTAGAGGCGTTGACGGTGATTTTTGGTCCAGCTGGGGGTTTGCGCCCGTTTAGGTGAGATTTAAGATCCTTGAAGACAGGACATCCTCTGTAGTTGGCCGTGTGGTTCCCTCCACAGTTACTGCATAGTCTTAGTGCGACATTGTTTCTGTCCTTGGTGCAAATGCCATCTTTATGATGTTCGCCGCAGACAACACACACTGACCTAAGATTGCAATTGTTAGAGGTGTGGTTGTATTCCTGGCAGTTTTACACTGCGGTGGTTGGTATCTCTTATGGGGCTCCTCTACGGTGATTCTTCTGTGCAATAGGAGCTGAAGTTTGTAGATTGGGTGCACTTCATTTGGCTTCGACCGCTTTGCATCTGGTTGGAGCTCGATTTTAAAGAGCGGCTGTGCGACTTTATTCCTGTTGATGATGTTGATAACGGATTTGACCGCAAACCCTTTTTCGACCAACGCGTCTGCTATTTTTTGAGTAGGGACCGATGGCTCAATCCCCTTCAACACAACCTGGAGCCCTTTACTGCTATTTAGTTGGTAGGTATAGAAGTTGATGTTAGCATTACGGAGGTACTTTTCGATGATGCGGAAATTGTCCTCAGTTTGGGTTTGACATTTAATTTCTTTAATGTTTCCCCCTATTGAGAGGGGTTACAACAAAGTTATTTGCCCCTACTGTTTCTACTAGCTTCGAAATCAGGGCGCTGCAGTTAGCTCCACGGATGTATAAAGGGGGTGGTCTAGCCGATTAACGATTCCCGCTAAGGGGTGCAACTCGTTCATTTGGTTTGGTTATTTTCGGCGTATTGCCACTTTTTTTTTTTTGCGGGCTTAGCTTCCGCTTAGTTATTTTAATATATCTATACATTCCAGTTTGAACAGAAGTTGTTGGGTTTACTATTGTGGCTGACTTTGGGCGACTTGTCGTTGACGGCTTGAGGCAGGTCAATACTTCGGCAGACGTTGCAGTAGTTGCTGTCAACGAGCTGATGGTGCTGGTCGGTGCAATCGGTGACCCAGTTATCGATATTGCTGGAGAAGCACACTGCTCTCTCCACGGTAAGTTGCTGTTGATTGCTGAGTGGCTGGCACTTTCGGTGTTATTGCTTACGTTAGCATTCAGTGAGGTCGGCGACACCACCGAAAAGTACGCGTTGTTGCATTGGACCGAGAGTCGACGCTCACGTTGTTGTTGTAAAATTAGTTCTTGTAGCTGTTGCTGGTTGGGATCGCGAGCTTGGGCCCGAATTGGTGGACACAGCTTTTATAAAAATTACGCACTCTGTTGTTGCAACTTAGTATTTATTGCTATTAGAGCAATCTAATAGCAATATGATTGTAAATAGGCGTCTCAGAGGCGACCGAGAGCCCTACACAAATTTTTGCAAACGCGGTCTTTTTTTTACACTCAATTTTTGCGGAGTGCATTAAAAAACACGTCTGTACACGGCAGCAGTTAAATTACTATTGAAGATCGATCTGCTTGTTGGAATTGATGTCATACCAGCGGTGACCCTTTCCGGCATCCAGACCGAAGTTTGCGGATCTTTAATGGCTCCAGAGACGAGATTCGGTTGGGTCATTTCCGTCCCGTTGCAAGGGTTCCCCGTTGGTTCGTGTGCCACGAGAGTCGCTTTAAGCAAAGAGGAAGCACTTGAAACTCTTCTCACAAGGTTTTAGGAGGTGGAGGATCTACCGGTCAAACCGATAGAAGATTGTGATTCCTGTGGCGAGCTCAATTTCCAGAAGACCACAAGAAGAGATGTTTCGGGGAGATACATGGTCTCACTTCCGTTTCGAGATCCAACCAACATCAACCTTGGTCATTCCAGTCCAGGGGCATTGGCTCAGTTCCTAAATAACGAAAGCCGTCTCCTAAAAAATATTCCGGCAAAAACTACGTGTGACGCCGTCATCCAAGAGTATTTGGACTTGGGCCATATACGTCAGGTGAAATTTGATGCCAGTAATAACAATTTTTATTTGCCACACCATGCAGTTTTCAAGCCCGACAGTACCACAACAAAAGTACAGGTAGTCTTTAACGCCTCTAGCAAGTCCACAAGCGGAGTAAGTCTCAATGACATACTTTACCCTGGTCCGGTACTTCAGTCTGAAATCATTGCTCAGATTCTCAAGTAGCGTTTTAGACGAGTAGTTTTCAATGCCGACATCACAAAAATGTACCGCCAAATTATTGTCGATCCAATCCATACGCCATTTGAGAGGATCCTGTTCCGAAATAAAGAGGGGCAACTTGGTGATTACGAGCTGAATACCGTCACGTTTGGCATTAACTGTGCTCCGTTCTTAGCCGTCCGAGTACTTCAGCAACTCGCAAGTGATGTACAATCCAAATTTCCTTTGGCTAGCGATATTATCAAGTCCTATATGTATGTCGATGATGTCCTGGCAGGGGCCCACAATGAAGCATTCGCAATGGTGAATGAACTTCAATACGCTCTTGGTTCAGCTGGCTTTCCTTTGCGCAAGTGGACATCGAATGTGAAGAGCGTGCTCAGTTGCATTCCAAACTGTCACTTGCTGAATTCTGATTTCCTCGATATCGAAGAGGCACAGCAAAAACACTGGGAATCCGATGGAAAGCGACTACGGATGAGTTTTATTTTGTCATCTCACCCCCAGATATCAAGTCAGCTTATACTAAGCGAGAAGTCCTCGGGCAGATCGCCTAGTTATTCGATCCCGCTGGCTCCCATTGTAAGGTGTTTATGCAAGAGCTTTGGCTACAAGAGCTAGGGTGGGATGATCAATTGCCCAGTGAACTCCATCACAGGTGGCAGGATTTTACAAAGAGCTACTCCTTCCTTGACCAGATCCGAATTCCACGATGGGTTCTTCATGACCCAAATTCCGACATCCAATTCCATTGTTTTTGCGAAGCGTCACAGCGGGCTTATGGTGCCGCAATTTACGTGCGCGTTAGCAATGACCAAGGCATATCATGCTGCCTTCTTGCAGCGAAATCTAGAGTAGCCCCGGTTAAAACGGTTTCATTGCCCCGCCTTGAATTATGCGGAGCCACACTTTTAGCTGAACTGGCAGCTGCAGTTCTTCCGCAACTTCCAGTTGATAATGCGGAGGCTTTTTATTGGTCAGATTCCACCGTCGTACTGTCGTGGTTAAATAAGCCACCCTGCACATGGACAACGTTTGTCGCAAATCGGGTAGCAAAAATTGTGACGGCAACAAATGACGCCACATGGAATCACGTTCGTTCAGAGGACAATCCAGCAGATCTCCCTAGCCGCGGCCTGAGTGCGCAGGAACTGGTACACAAGGATTTTTGGTGGCACGGCCCACCATGGCTACGGGTACCACAAGAGTCCTGGCAGCGAGCGACACCACTCCCACTAGACACTACCTTGGAGAAGCGAGTAGTGAAGGTCCACGTCGCGATCGCTATGCCAGCCAATGAGATACTGTCTGGTTTTTCCAATCTGGCACGTGCCTTACGAGTGGTAGCATATGACAGAAAGTGTCGAAAACTTCTAAACGATAACTCCGGGTAGATGACCTCTAACGATATCAATCAAGTACCCCAGGCATTGATCCAAGTCACTCAGCGTGACTACTTCCCGACGGAACATCAGTGTCTACAGCAGAAGAAATATCTGCCCACGTCTAGCACCATTCTCAATTTGAACCCGTTCATTGACGCATCAGGTGTGCAAGGCTGCAATCACAGCTAATGGGCACCCTTCCGTCCTAGCGAACGACTTTCGCACGTCCTTTCACGACCACCGGGATAGATTTCGCAGGTCCTTTCGACCTCAAGAGTTTCACTGGTTGCGCCTGTCGCATATCAAAGGGATATGTGTGCGTCTTTGTTTGTTTTTCCACCAAGGCCATTCACCTTAAGGCAAGTTCGGATTTAAGTACCGAAACATTTCTGGCAGCATTCGCTCGCTTTGTATCGAGGCGAGGGTGTTCCCAGCAAGTGCAGTCCGACAACGGTAAAAACTTCTTAGGTGCATCCAGAGTGCTTGAAAAAGATTTTCTAAGGTCTACCCAGCAGAAAATCTTATACCACTATAGCCATCAGAATCTGTCCTGGCATTTCATCCCCCCCGGGGCACAGCAGTGTGGCGAGTGACAGTTTAGGGTCGGACGCTGGCGTTGGTGCGACCCTTCGTCTGGAGGACTCGGAGGTCACTCGGCGTACGACGGAGCATGGAGTGCGTCGACGTGGCTCCTCGTGGAAAAGGAGTAGCGTGTGGTGGTCCTTTCATATGCGGCTCCTATCACCGCTCAAACAACTTCTTTCGGAGTGTTGGTGGGCCAGACAGTTGGCTCAGTACTTGTTGGCAAGCGCTGCCCTCATCCTCTTCACGATCAGCCGCAGAAAGCGACGGCATCGCTTCAGAGGATGGATTCCGCGACAGACTCGGCAACTGGAGGACTCTGTAGAATAAACGTTGTGTTCAGTTTGAGTTTACTTTATTCAATGATTCTTAATTCTGATACAATTGTTAACTATAGCTAAGACCGCGTAGCTGCGTTGCTAGAAATGCTGGCAGAGGAGCGGTATGCTTACGTACAAAAATATTTATGTTTAAATGTTTACATAAGAATATGTATGTGTATATGCCGCCGCAGCGGGAGAGTGAGGATGTATCATATTGCATATTGGGATAGAGTGGCCGCGCGTGTTATATTTGCCGACACAGCAATTGTCCAGCACTATGCACTCATGGGTGGTCATGTTACTTAAGAGAAATATGCTTACTATTACTTATGCTTAATATTACTTATGAATGTTGCGCACATAAATATTGTAACTAATTGCTACAATATGTTTGTAACATTATTATTATGTTATTCTAGAACATGCTACATCCCCCCCTTTTTAAAAAAATAACGTTATTATATGGAGTTATTTTCAAATTTCTGTTATATGGAAATTAATTTATGTATTATTGGTAAAAAAATTTTTTTTTTTTTTTATATATGTGGGAAAAGTATTTTTGTATATATGTGTAGTGTCATAAAAAATGAAGATAATTTATTTGTTTTGTTTTACTACTATTTTTATATATATATATTAATTGAGTAAAATTTGTAACCTATCTTTATGCACTAATTGTTTTGTACTCTTTGTATCCCTAATTAAAATGTTATCCCTATCATTTATTTCTTCTATAATGTATGGGCCTAAATACTTAGGTTCTAACTTATGACCCGTATCATTACGTAATAAAAGCTTATCTCCTATTTCTAATTCGATATTTTTTACTTTTCTATCATTCTTTGCTTTATGCTGTTCTAACATTATTCTGGCTCTTTTATATGCCTGTTCTAATCCAGATTTTGATTCCTTACCATAATCTTCTATGTTAAATAGCGGATTTATCTTATCAACACTATTAAAATGTTTGGGTAAATTCGAAGTTTTAGCGAATACCAACTCATATGGACAATAATCATGTGCCATAGAGGGTGTTGTATTAAAACAATATGCGAAGTATCGTATCCATACATCCCAGTCAGTTTTGTCAACTGAAATGTATGATCGTAAAAATTCATTTAGTGTTCGGTGGCTTCGCTCCACAGTGCCTACAGTCTGGTGATGATGTGCAGTTGAAGTTATTTTTTTAATATGCAAGTTTTTTCATAAATCTTTAATTATTGAGTTTCTATATTCTGTTCCTATGTCCGTAATGAACGTCTTCATTGGACCGTACTGCAGAATGAAATCTTCAAATATAGCTTTCGCTACTGTTTTTGCACTTTTGTCTTTTATTGGTATTATTACAAGATATTTTGTTAGGTCGCAGATTAAAGTTACTGCGTATTCATTTCCGTGTTCTGATTTTGGGAGTGGACAGATCGTATCCACAATTACCCTGTCGAAAGCCAGTTGTGGCGTTTCAGTTATAGTTAATGGAGTTTTTGTGTGTTTTGTTATTTTTGCTTTTTGACACTTATTACATTTTTTTTTATATATTGAGATATATCTCGTGTCATATTTTTCCAATAATAATGCCTTTTTATTTTGGCCATAGTTCAATATTCCAGTATGGCCTCCTTGTATTGGGTCATCGTGGAACGTAAACAGTATTGCTTCTTTTTCTTTATCATTATTTGATAATAGGGTCACCGGCTTAAGTAGCGCTACTCTTAATGATTGTAAAATTTGATTGCCCATATTTTTAAAAGATTCTATTGAGATAGTTTCAAAGATCTTTTCGCTCGGTGCCACTTTGACTTGACTTATGTTGAGTATACCGGCTTCTTTTTCGAGCCTTTGAAAAAATTGACCTAAGTCGAGAATTCCATTGGTATACATATCGCAAATGTCAATTCTTGCTATAACTTTCTTGCCATGTTTGAATGTGGTTAAAGAATCAGTTATTCGCAAGGTCACTACTTTTCGTACTTCGTCATTTACAATGACGTCATATACATTGGGCTTAGAAGCATTAAGAGATTGTTTTTGCAAATCTTCTTTTTCTTTTTCGTTCCCTGCGCAGGAATTTAACTGTTTATTTTGGTTTCTGGTAGTGACTCTCAGAATTTTGTTGCTGGTTTGTATATTTTGTAAGTCCTGTATTGTTATCCTCGATAGCGCGTCGGCTACGACAATATCTTTTTCCTTTAGATATTCTACCGTAAAATTATATTCTTCGAGTTCAAGTGGTATTCTGGTTAGCTTGGAACTTGCATATGTCATTGAAAACAAATAAGTTAACGCTCTGTGATCCGTTTTGACAGTGAAATGTCTACCATAAATGTATGGTCTGAAGTGTGTGATTGCCCAGTGAATTGCAGCTAACTCTTGTTCAGTTGTACTCTTATTACTCTCACCTTTTGTGCAAGCTCTAGACGCGTATGCTACTGGAAGCTGTAGTTCATTTTAATTATGCGTTAGGGCTGCTCCACATGCATATTTACTTGCGTCTGTGATTATGCAAAATTCTTGGCTTAAATCTGGGTACTGTAACAGAGTTGGGTTCATTAATGCTGATTTTAAATGCTCAAACGCATTTTGCTATCTTTTGTCCATTCGAATTTAACATTTTTCTTACATAATCTTGTTATTTGACGAGAATATTCAGCAAAGTTTTGTATAAATCTTCGATAATAGTTGCAAAATGCAATAAATCTTCTAGCGCTGTCCGCATCATGTGAAATTGGATAATTTTGAATGACATCATACTTTGTGTCATCAGCAAGATTCCTTTATCTGTGCATTTATGTCCCAAAAAGGTGACTTCATGCATAAACCGGAGGGCCGGGACTAACTTCGACCGCGTCAAAGTTTGTATACCCTTGCAACTTTTTTGGTAACTCTTTCCTTACCTATTAGCCATCAATAGCTAATGTTTGCGAAAGAATGGCCTACAATAATAGGAAATAACGAAGATATTGATCAAAGTCACTGTTTTCCATTGATCGTTCCTATGGGAGCTATATGATATAGTCACCCTATCTTTATCAAATTTGGCACAGTCATTAACAGATATATCAAACTAACAAATGTTTAATTTGAAAGCAATCGCATTAAAAGTAACGAAGGTTTTTACAAAAGTCACTGTTTTCGACCGATCGTTCCTATGGGAGCTATATGATATAGTCACCCGATCTTGATCAAACTTGGCACAGTCATTAACAGATATACTATACTAACAAATGTTTAATTTCAAAGCAATCGCGGTAAAAGTAACGAAGTTATTTACACAAGTCACTGTTTTCGACCGATCGTTCCTATGGGAGCTTTATGATATGGTCACCCGATCTTGATCAAATTCGGCACAGTCATTAACAGATATATTAAACTAACAAATGTTTAATTTGAAAGCAATCGCGTTAAAAGTAACGAAGTTATTTACAAAAGTCACTGTTTTCGACCGATCGTTCCTATGGGAGCTATATGATATAGTCACCCGATCTTGATCAAATTTGGCACAGTAGTTTATAGGCGTAATGAACTCTCTAATATTAAGTTTCACGTTAATAGCATATAAAATAACGAAGTTATTGAGAAAAGTCACTGTTCTTGACTTTGGGGTTTGTATGGGAGCTATATGATATAGTGGTCCAATCCGAGATATATACAGTATATACAAGCCCATGTGCAAAATTTCAGCTCTGTAGCTCTTACGGTCTAGGAGGAGTTTGCGTTGATCCAGACGGACGGACGGACATGGCTATTTGAACTCCTCTCGTCGTGCTGATCAAGAATATATATACTTTGTATGGTCGGAGATGCTTCGTTCTATGCGTTGCACACTTCTGACCAAAATTAATTTACCCTTTTTTGCAAGGGTAAAAAAATGAACATTTTTCAGGATATAACTTTAGGTTGTGTTGCCTACACTTCTCAAAAACATCTGTTAGATTATTGAACATATGTTTTTCGGAACAACCTATGACTATTAAGTCATCCATGTAAAGGAATGCTTGCGAAGGTTCAAGGCCAGTGAATGCTATAGTCATCATTCTCTGCAACGAATTTGGCGCTATTTTTTAACTGAATAGTAATCGCGTGAAGCGATATGAGCCATTACATGTGGAAAAGGATGTTATGTCTCGTGACTCTTCTTCGAGTTCAATTTGATGAAAACCTGACATTAGGTCGAGGCATGAAAAATACTTTGCTCTACCTAGTTGATCTAAAATGTCATCAATTCTAGGTAATGGAAATTTATCGGACAACAATTTTTTATTAATTTGACGATAGTCAATTACTAATCGCCATTTTTTATTTTCGGATCTTGGCAACGAATTTTTTGGTACTAATAAAAGTGGGCTATTGTAAGGTGATACAGAGGGCTCGACTATTTCGTCTTTTATAAGCTTTTGGACTTGTCTTTGTATTTCGTCTTTCTGACTATGAGGAATTCTATAATTTTTAATTTTTAATGATTCATTGTCTCGTGATTCAGTCTCAATTTTTGTTTATAAAAATTATTTGTTGTTATTGATTCGGTTTCTAGTCCGAATACATCACTATATTTCTTGCACAACTTTGTAAGTTGGCTGTGAAACTGTGGGGGAAATTTTTTTGATAACGTAGTTAGTACTGCGTTTTCACGCTGTTCTTTATTTGCTTCAATTATTTCGTATTTTGAGATACCCCTATAGTTAGAGGCTTCGGACTTTTTGCCATTTTTATGCAGAGGAATGATATACGACTCCTTCCAAATAGATGGAAAAGAGGAAGATTCGACAGACAACAGAAACAATTTTAAAATGGGTTTACATAATGCGTTTGCACAGAACCTAAGTACGCATCCAGGAAGACCATCTGGCCCCGGAGAATAAACAGGTTTAACTAATTTAAGTTCGCTAAGAATAGAACTTTTATCAATCACTGGATTGAAAATGCAATTAGCCTTTTTTAAATGATAAGGATACGGAATTGCTCGATATTCCGTTGAGGAATAAGTTGTTTTGAAAAAAACTCGCAAACATATCGGCAATTGCCTGATCAGTGCTTGCTTTTTTATTTTGAAAAGACAAAAAAGATGGGTGCACAGAGGTCTTACGTTTAGAATTAACAAAGTTATAAAATTGTTTAGGGTCGGAAGAAAACTGAAGCTTACACCGCTGAAGATAATTCTTATAGCATTGAGTATTAAGCATCATGAATTTTGAACGAGCGACTGTATACAGAGCATAATCTGATGAACGATGTGTTTTTTTGAAACTTCTTATAATATCGTGTCTTCACATTTTTCAAATTGGATAACTCACGAGAGAACCAGGGAGGTTTGTTAAGCCGCTCCAGCCTACCAAGAGGCACACAAATATCAAAGAGTGAATTCAGAGTACCATAGAAGAAACGAACAGCTGAGTTCATATCTCTACAATTGTACAGATAAGACCAATCGGTAGTAGCAATGTTTTCATTACGGCTGGCAAAGTCAGTCTTACGAAAGCACCTAGTTAGAGGTAACTCATTGGAACCAAGTAATGGTGAAAGCAAGGGCAAATCAATTTTTAAATTTAATGTAGGATGAAATTTGTCTTCTGGAAGAACAAATGGTTCGATCCTAGAAACCTCACAATAAGAAGAATCCAATACAAAAATAAGATCTAACGATTTTCTATTAGAATTTAAGACAGGATTGACTTGGGATAAAGATAAGCCTAGAAGGCCATCAATGAAGTCATGTGACAAAGAGGGCAGCAAATTGGTAGATTCATCTGTTAGTGACCATGCTATAGCGGGTAAATTAAAATCACCTACAACTATGAGCAAGTCTTGACTGGAAACTAAAGAGGAGACAAACTGAATTGCCTCTAAATGATTTAAATATACCACCATGTCTGACAATGGTGGAATATAGGAACAAGTAATGAAAGCATTAAAAGATTTAAAATTTACTTTAACACCGACAAACTCAATCTCCTGGGTACTAGAAAATTGAATCATTTCAGATGATAAAGCAGCATCAACAGCTATCAGAACGCCACCACCTATACGAGAAATCCGGTCACGTCTGAATATAGAAAAGTTTGTGGAAAAAACCGATGCATCAGCAATATCAGGTTTTAGCCACGTCTCTGTAAAAGCTAGAATGTTATGTTCAAAAGAAAGACTATCTACATAGAGATTAGAAAGTTTAGATTTCAGCCCTCTAACGTTCTGGTAACCCAGGTTAAGGGACGAAGCTAGTTTTTTGACACACCAGCAGATGCTGATGTGGCAGGAATGGTATTAGTTGTTGTTGTTGGCAAGCGAATCGGTTTCCGATTTGTCTTTTTCACAGTATATTCCTTAACTAGTATATGTTTTGGCCAAAAATCTTCTCGACATATAGTGTCGAAGATATTGGCAGAAACACTAATTTTAAAGGACGAAATGTCCGGAGAATAAGAAAATTTAAACTTCTCCACCGCAATATTCGAGACGTTAACTTTCTTCCGAATATAGGCTATTACATCATCAGATGTGACAACAGGGTCTGGCCTAGAAACAAATATATGTTTCTTTGGTGGTATGCCAACGAGAGGCCGCGGTCCCGAAGCGTCAGCCGCAGCAGTAACGTTGGACAAGTCACCCACTGCAGCAGTCAACTTGTTTACGGGGCCCTCGATACTTTTAGAACTATCGGCAATTTCCATTGGAATGGGTAATTGCCCGGACACATCGGACACTACAATAGGCATCGTTTTTAAGAGATCATTCCCAGGTGATACCGGTAATTCCTTACTAATAGCATTCACAACCGGGCTCTTAAACGAAATCAATTGCTGTACATTAGGAGTGGACGGTGCAAGAGACCGGTCGGGGACGATAAGAGACGCTGGCGGATCTACAGATACAGAAACACCCCGAGGACTGGTCCTTTTACGTTTCGGAGTCTCATTCATAAGCGATAAACTTCTGAACTGAGTCTCCACCGCAGTAAACTCCGCTTGGAGTTTATTAAAACCTGCCCTTAAAGTGTCAAAACTATCTCTAGTCCGCCTCATGAAAGAGCGCATCTCATTCTCGACCTCTCGGCAAGCATCACATCCATATTTTAAGCCACCACCTTTAGCAATAGACTCCTTGATTCTGCCTGTGTAACCTGCACACTTAACGTGAACCGCATTGTCACACAACCAACACAGAATATAATCATGGGAGTCAACCGCATTAGTGGCAACTATGCAATTATTTTTTGAGCAGACAACCATTTTATCAAAAAGTTTAATTTAATTAAAAAAGGAAATACAAAAAAAAAAAAATTAAAAATTCTAAGGGTTAAAATTCTGTGTACAAGAATATACTGACCAGTTCTGACACAAGGGTTAATGTGCAGAGTAAGCCTTCACAACTAGAGAATAAAAAGAGATGAAAGCACAAAAATAAAAACACGTATCACAGAGTCGCGGGTAGGCAAAAGACGAGAGCGCAAATCAATCAAGAATAGGAAAGAGCGGGAAAGCGCGTCAAATTGAACACATGCAACAACAATTTGTACGCAAGAGCGCGAGAGTTAGTTAAAACGGTAAAGACACAAACGCAAAAGAGATAAGCAAAACAACAACACCGCTAATGCAAGTATTGTTGTAAGTTTTGATTTTATTTAAATTTAAACAAAAGAGACAGCAAGAATTCGCGAAATGAAAATAAAATTCGGATGTTGAAATTATTATTAATTAAACCGATAATGAATTTAAGAAATTTGTAAAAGTATTTAATCGCGAGAAAAAAATAAAAATTAATAAGCGCAAAAAAAACACGTCCGTCCTCTGCAACGAGTGAAAGTTTTTTTTCAAACTTGATATGTTTACTATTTGATCTGTATTTGTAGTATTTAGCAATCGTATGACTGCGTTTTGGGCGTTAGTTATGGTATTTGCTAAATAAATACCATGTTGAATTTCTTGATTTGGAATCAATACACTGTCTTTTTGTGAATTTATTTCAATTTTTCGAACAACTTGGGATCTTGCTGAAAAAACAATTGAATTATTAAAAGAACTGTACGATATTGGTACATATATCGGATATTTTAGATTGTTTGGTCTAAATATTAACCAGTCTTCGGACGGATTGAAATCTAATTAACAGTTGTATTTTCTTATGAAACCGATTCCTAGTATTCCATCACATGGAATAGCGAATTGGGTATTAACGATGTGAAATTCGTGAGGGATTATATATTTTGAAGAATGTATTTCAACAGAAGTAAACCCTATGGATTTAGTTACATCTTGACTAATTCCTTGTATATTGATTATTGGTTTGGGTACTATGAAAATTGTCGGAATTTTCTTTTACGACAGATATTTCCGATCTCAGGTCTATTAAGAATACTAACTTTTTTTCCCGTTGCCACATTCGTGAAGGTAACAAACGTATTTTGACTAAAACTGATGGCGTGAATCCTATTACTCTTTATTGCTGAGTATCTAAAGGTGCTTGGGAGTTTCCCGAAGCATTTTGTGCTACCCTAACATTATTGCCAGTATAACCGTTTTGTCGGTTATTTCCTCGGTTACCTCTATTATTCCAGTTGTAACCACTGTTATTTCCTCTGTAGTTATTGTTTCTATTTTGTTGGGAATTTTGCCCGTTATTGTGATTATTATAATTATTGTAATAACCACGACCATTGCCTCTACCACGATAATTATATTTGTTATTATAATTATCACGGTATTTTGGGCAAACATAACCGTAGTTGGGTTTCCTTTTATTTCATTACTTTTTTGTAAGAATTTTCCTATAGCTTCGTCCATGGTTTTGAAATTACCGGAGTCAAGTATAGTTTTAATTTTGTTTTGCTCGCAATTTTCAATCATTGCTTCTACAGCATCATCTGTGCTATTCTTAAGAGTAAGTCCCGCTGGCACACCTTCATCGATATACGCAGCTTGTAGGGTTTTGCGTAAGTTATCTATCTCTGGAGTGAATTTGTCAGCGGTTTTACCTTTCTGAGTGGTATTCTTCAATTTGGCTTTTATAACTTTGGATGTTTCACCAACTACACTGCCTTGCAATTTTTGTATTATTGCTTCAATTGAAGTTTCTTGTTGGACTTCATATAGTGTGGGGCCAATAATTTTTGATTTTATTACATCAACTGCTATACTTTCATAGTCACATTTCATCATATCCGCCAACCCTAAAGCTGTTATGAATCTTTGGAGTTGCATTTTCGTTCCGTTGAATTCAGGAATGGCCATGTTAATGTCCTTCATATATGCCCTTTGGGCATTCAATTCTGCCATTCTATCGGCTGTGTTTATGACACTTATATTAATTTCTAAATCAGAGTCGTTGTCTTGTTCAGATAATGCTTCTATATCAGGTAATCTCAATAGCGCAGGAATTGATAGATCGTTAAGTTGTGACGGCTTACTCTGCACATTAACCCTTGTGTCAGTACTGGTCAGTATATTCTTATACACAGGTTTTTTATCTTTGCATTTTTTATTTTTTTATTCCTTTTTAAAATAAATTAACTTTTTGATAAAATGGTTGTCTGATCAAAAAATAATTGCATTGTTGCCACTAATGCGGTTGACTCCCATGATTATATTCTTTGTTGGTTGTGTGACAATGCGGTTCACGTTAAGTGTGCAGGTTACACAGGCAGAATCAAGGAGTCTATTGCTAAAGGTGGTGGCTTAAAATATGGATGTGATGCTTGCCGAGAGGTCGAGAATGAGATGCGCTCTTTCATGAGGCGGACTAGAGATAGTTTTGACACTTTAAGGGCAGGTTTTAATAAACTCCAAGCGGAGTTTACTGCGGTGGAGACTCAGTTCAGAAGTTTATCGCTTATGAATGAGACTCCGAAACGTAAAAGGACCAGTCCTCGGGGTGTTTCTGTATCTGTAGATCCGCCAGCGTCTCTTATCGTCCCCGACCGGTCTCTTGCACCGTCCACTCCTAATGTACAGCAATTGATTTCGTTTAAGAGTCCGGTTGTGAATGTTATTAGTAAGGAATTACCGGTATCACCTGGGAATGATCTCTTAAAAACGATGCCTATTGTAGTGTCCGATGTTCTAAAAGTTGACTGCTGCAGTGGGTGACTTGTCCAACGTTACTGCTGCGGCTGACGCTTCGGGACCGCGGCCTTTCGTTGGCATACCACCAAAGAAACATATATTTGTTTCTAGGCTAGACCCTGTTGTCACATCTGATGATGTAATAGCCTATATTCGGAAGAAAGTTAACGTCTCGAATATTGCGGTGGAGAAGTTTAAACTTTCTTATTCTCCGGACATTTCGTCCTTTAAAATTAGTGTTTCTGCCAATATCTTCGACACTATATGTCGAGAAGATTTTTGGCCAAAACATATATTAGTTAAGGAATATACTGTGAAAAAGAAAATTCGGAAACCGATTCGCTTGCCACATCAGCATCTTCTGGTGTGTCAAAAAACTAGCTTCGTCCCTTAACCTGGGTGACCAGAACGTTAGAGGACTGAAATCTAAACTTCTTAATCTCTATGTAGATAGTCTTTTTTTTGAGCATAACAATCTAGCTTTTACAGAGACGTGGCTAAAACCTGATATTGCTGATGCATCGGTTTTTTCCACAAACTTTTCTATATTCAGACGTGACCGGATTTCTCGTATAGGTGGTGGCGTTCTGATAGCTGTTGATGCTGCTTTATCATCCGAAAGGATTCAATTTTCTAGTACCCAGGAGATTGAGTTTGTCGGTGTTAAAGTAAATTTTAAAGTTTTTAATGCTTATATTATTTGTTCCTATATTCCACCATTGTCAGACATGGTGGTATATTTAAATCATTTGGAGGCAATTCAGTTTATCTCCTCTTTAGTTTCCAGGTGATTTTAATTTACCCGCTTTAGCATGGTCACCAACAGATGAATGTACCATGTTGCTGCCCTCTTTGTCGCATGACTTTATTGACGGCCTTCTAGGCTTATCTTTATCCCAAGTCAATCCTGTCTTAAATTCTAATGGAAAATCGTTAGATCTTATTTTTGTATTGGATTCTTCTTATTGTAATGTTTCTGAGATTAAACCATTTGTTCTTCCCGAAGACAAATTTCATCCTACATTAAATTTAAAAATTGATCTGCCCTTGCTTTCACCATTACTTGGTTCAAATGAGTTACCTCTAACTAGATGCTTTCGTAAGACTGACTTTGCCAGCCTTAATGAAAACATTACAACCTCCGATTGGTCTTATCTGTACAATTGTAGAGAAATCAACACAGCTGAATGCACTCTATGATATTTGTGTGCCTCTTGGTAGGCTGGAGTGGCTTAACAAACCTCCCTGGTTCTCTCGTGAGTTATCCAATTTGAAAAATGTGAAGACACGATATTATAAGAAGTTTAAAAAAACACGTCGTTCATCAGATTCCTATATACAGTCGCTCGTTTAAAATTCATCATGCTTAATACACAATGCTAAAAGAATTATCTTCAGCGGTGTAAGCTTCAGTTTTCTTCTGACCCTAAACAATTTTATAACTTTGTGAATTCTAAACGTAAGACCTCTGTGCACCCATATTTTTTGTCTTTTCAAAATAAATGAAGCAAGTAAGTCGACTCGTCGACTTCGGTATACCATACACCTGGTGAAACAAATATTTCAAATTTCGAAGACCAAATGTATGTCTATTAAATTGTTTTTACATGTCTTATACTATGTGCTATCTCGCTCACTCTACAAACACACGAGTACTCTAGCGCCGCTACTAGCCAACGTCCAATTCTGGCCTTGTGGACCGCGTAGTAAAATACGTTCATATGCATATTTTACATGTTTCTAGTCCGATTTCAATAAAATTTGGTAGTTTGGTAGAAATAGAAAGGATAAATTAGTCTGCCGAATTTAAATGCGATAGCCAAAAAACTAAAGGAGGAAATCGTTTTTTTCTAAATTATGGAGGCGGAAGTGGGCGTGGCAAAATGTGAAAATATCTAAATTCTCCGCGCATACTATGCCAGTATACATACTAAATTTGGTGACTTTAACTTTGTTAGTTTTTGATAAAATCAGTTTTGTTTAATTTTCGGCGCGTCTATTAAGCTAGTCTACATACTAAATTTGATGTCGGTAGCTATCATAGTTTTTAAGGAAATCACTTTTATGTAAATTCCGGGGGGCGGAAGGGGGCGTGGCAAAAAGTTTAAACAATTAGTTTCTGCGCGCTAACTAAACGAGCATTATACTTTTTAAGAAAAACAGTTTTGTGTGATTCCAGGGGGCGTAAGGGGGCGTGGCAAAAAGTTTGAACAGTTTATTTCTGCGCACTAACTAATCGGGTATACAAACTAAATTTGAATTCTCTAGCTGTCATACTTTTTAAGAAAAACAGTTTTATGTGATTCCTGGGGGCGTAAGGGGGCGTGGCCGAAATTCCAATTAACTCTGAACATGTGCATACTACACGAGTATACATGGTGGCTCTAGCTCTTATAGTCTCCGAGATCTGCGTGTTCATACAGACGGACGGACGGACAGACGGACATGGCTAGATCGACTCGGCTGTTGATCCTGATCAAGAATATATATACTTTATAGGGTCGGAGAAGCTTCCTTCTGCCTGTTACATACATTTTGGCGACTTTAATATACCATTTCACCCTATGGGTGTATGGTATAAAAAGAGAGCACTGATCAGGCAATTGCCTGATATGTTTTCGAATTTTTTCAAAACAACCTATTCCTCAACGGAATATCGAGCAAGGCGGTATCCTTATCATTTAGAAAACGCTAATTGCATTTTCAATCCAGTGATTGATGAAAGTTCTATTCTTAGCGAACTGTTTGCTAAATTTTTTCAGTCGACATATTCTACTACTGCTTCGGATCCCACACCCTATCCCTTTTCAATCCCACATTTAAATTGTATGTTTTTTCCCAGTATTACTGAAGACTGTATTCTCTCTAGCTTGTCATCTATGAAGTCTTCCTTCGTTCCCGGGCCTGATGATATACCTAGTTGCATCCTTAAAATGTGTTCGATTTCCCTATCTAAGCCTTTAGCTCGGTTATTCTTTATATCGAGTGAGACTTGTAGATTTCCTAATATTTGGAAGGAGTCATTTATTATTCCGCTTTTTAAAAAGGGTTGCAAATCGGATGTTTCCAACTACCGTGGCATTGCCAAATTTTCGGCAATACCTAAACTGTTTGAGAAAATTATTACGTCTTCCCTTCAACATCTATCCAGATCCACTATTTCTCCTTGCCAGCATGGTTTCATGAAAGGTCGTTCGTCGCTTACCAACCTTCTAGAATTGACTACCCTAGTACACCATGGCTTCCGTAAAAAGTGTCAAACTGATGTTATTTATACTGACTTCAGTAAGGCTTTTGATACGGTTGATCATTCTTTGCTCCTCGCGAAACTTAACATCATGGGTTTTTCCCCAAAACTATTGGCTTGGTTAAAGTCGTATCTTATTGGCAGAACCCAAAAGGTGTCTTTTCGTTCCTCGATATCTAAAACTGTTCGAGTTACGTCAGGTGTACCCCAAGGCAGTCATCTGGGCCCACTATTATTTACATTGTTTATAAATGATTTGCCTTTGGCCTTGGCTCATTCACGCGTGCTCATGTTTGCGGATGACGTCAAGATTTGTTATTCCTATAATGATCCTTCTTTCCAACAGTACTTGCAATCAGATCTCGATGCGTTCTGTGATTGGTGCCACGTTAATAAATTACACCTTAATGCCTCTAAATGTTCTTTTATGACTTTCAGTCGTTTGTCTCCGCTCTTAGCTCATTACTCTATTAAGTCTGTTCTGTTAGATTGTGTTCCATCATTCAAAGACTTAGGCGTTATGTTTGACCCTAAACTTTCATTTAATGTTCATATTTCTTCAATTGTCAACAGAGCTAGCAGCCTTCTCGGCTTCATTAAACGTTGGGCCAAAGAATTTGATGATCCCTATGTAACAAAGGTTTTATACACTTCGTTAGTTCGCCCTACTCTAGAATATTGCTCGCCAGTGTGGAACCCGCAATATGATGTTCACCAGCGTAGTATTGAATCGGTACAGAAGCAATTCCTTAAGTTTGCGCTACGCGGTCTAAATTGGGACCCGGGTCTTCGCCTACCTTCTTATTCTGACAGACTTCTTCTTATTAATCTTCCTTCACTTTATAACCGTAGGCTTGTTTTTGGCATTCTCTTTCTCCATAAACTAGTCAACGGCGAAGTCATTTCTACGAATTTACTAGATACGCTGTATTTTTTGTGTTCCCTCACGTCGGACCAGAAACTTTTTTCCTATTCACCTTAGTAGATGTCTGACTAACTACTCTCTTCACGAACCTCTTCGTGTTCTTTGCCAATCTTTTAACAACCTTTCTCACCTTATCTCTCCTCATCTTTCTGTCACTTCTCTTCGCGCTATACTTTTTAATCATCTACAGCGAAACCAATGAAAATATTCTGGACTTGGATTGGCTGCAACTCATCCCTGGCCACATTGGCTGTGAATCGGGGCATAGCTGGCACCTTGTGCAAATAAAACACCTCCACCGGGCTGGGGATGTTTAGTTGTATATAAAGCTAAGCTACCTTCTTCATTTAATTACTATCTGTCTTTAGCTTAAGCTTTTTCGTCGACTGCTGTGTTAGTTGACGTAAATAAATAAATAAATAAATAAATAAATAAATAAATAAAAATTAGTTAAACCTGTTTATTCTCCGGGGCCAGATGGTCTACCTGGATGTGTACTCAGATTCTGTGCAAACGCATTATGTAAACCCATTTTAAAATTGTTTCTATTGTATGTGGAATCTTCCTCTTTTCCATCTATTTGGAAGGAGTCGTATATCATTCCTCTGCATAAAAATGGCGAAAAGTCGAGGCCTCTAACTATAGGGGTATCTCTTTTGAGAAAATTATAACTTCTCAATTGCAACATTTTTGCAGCTCTATTATTTCGCCATCCCAACATGGGTTTGTGAAACGTAGATCTACAACCACTAACCTTTTAGAATTTACATCAATAATTATCAAGGGGTTCAAAAATGGTAAACAAACTGATGTAATATATACTGACTTTAGCAAAGCCTTTGATTCCGTTAATCATACCCTATTACTTTCTAAGCTGAGCGACATTGAGTCTCCACCCCTTTTCCTTTCTTGGGTTCGAGAATATTTAACAAATAGAAAACAGAAGGTACTTTTTAAGTCTTCTTTTTCCGCTTCCATTCCTGTGACTTCTGGTGTACCTCAAGGTAGTTATCTTGGCCCTCTGCTCTTCACACTATTTATTAACGATCTTCCATCAGTCATTGTTCATTCGCGTGTGCTTATGTATGCTGACGATGTCAAGTTTTGTCTTACTCATAAAGATACAAATTCATTTAGTCGGCTACAAGCTGATCTTAAAAACTTTCAATCATGGTGCCAATTTAATCTACTAAATCTTAACACTACCAAATGTAAGGTAATGACTTTTTTCCGTAACTCTCCTCAACTGGTCACTTATTTTCTAAACAATAGCCCTCTAGAACGTCTAAATAATATGAATGATTTGGGCGTACTTATGGACCATAAGTTAAATTTTAACACCCATATTTCCACCACGGTCGCAAAGGCCATGAGTGTCCTGGGTTTCATTAAAAGATGGTCAAAAGAATTTGATGACCCCTATACAACTAAAGTTCTTTTTACTTCGCTTGTCCGTCCTATTTTAGAGTATGGATCTTGCATTTGGTCACCTCAATATGAGTCGCACTCATCCGTTCAAACGCAGTTCTTGCTATTTGCTCTTCGTGGCTTAAGCTGGGATCGCAATGTCAATTTGCCTTCGTATTCTAGTAGACTTCTCTTGATTAACCTTCCTTCTGTAATTAACCGTAGAATTATGCTTGGTGTTATTTTTATGCACAAGCTCTTAATTGGTGATATCGACTCGCCTGAGTTATTAGCTCAGGTAAATCTGTCGGTACCATGTAGACGGAGTAGTCATCCATTGATACCTTTATCCCTTAGTCGTTGTTCTTCTAATTATGCCATGCATGAACCTTTTAGGGTCCTCTGCTCTGATTACAACCTTCTATTCCCTGTAATCGGCTCAGAGTTTTCTATTAATATACTTAAAACATCTATCCTATCACATTTAGTTAATAGTTAGCTATAGTATTATTTGTTTGTCTGTTTTTTCTATTGTGTATTTGTCCACGCGATTCGTGTCGTGCGATATACGGCTGCACCCGGGTGGGAGGTGGGCAGTTATCTGCTTGGGCTCGCGCGTAACAGGCTATGTCCTGGTGTCGTAGGGGCCACTTGAACGTACTGCGCATAGTATCGTCAACAACCGCTATAAATATACAATCAAATCAATTTTACTCTTTATACTACAATTTGTTCTTCTTCTTCCCTCATTCCCTAAGGAAACCAACGCACGCAAACACATACAGTTTATGCATGTGCTCTGTTGATGACGTAGTAGGCAGCCAGCAGCGCTGCCGGCAGCGATTGAACCGATTTATATTGACTTAAAATTGTGTTCTATTTATCCGATCGGAAAATTTTGGGATCTTATGTTTTATATCCAATTCTATCACACGCAAAATTATGGCAAATTTCATGGTGATACTCCAATTTTTATGAAACTTTTTTGAAAATGTTTACTCTACAGCTAAATGATATAGTGGTCCGATCCTGACAATTTTCATGGTTGATCTGCTAATGATAATAAAAAGCACACAAAAAATTTCAGCCCGATAGCTTTTAAGATGGCTGAGTAAAACGCATACGCACAGACGGACAGACGGACATGGCTATATCAACTCAGCTTCTCATGCTGATCAAGAATATATATACTTTATGGGGTCTGAAACGTCTCCTTCTGTGCGTTACAAACATCTGATCAATTTTATAATACCCTCTGCAAGGGTATAAAAATTAAAAATTACAAAAAGATAAAAAATAAAATGAAAAATTTTAAAATATTTGTTGGCCAATTTCTCGGCCATATTAATAATCTGCTACTAGTTGGATTCGATGAATCAAAACCTTCCCTTGCCACAATCAGATTAGCCGACGTTAGTATTTTTCCATTTATTATGCGTCCGTCGCATTCGAGTTTTCTTGGTACAGTAAATTCTTCAATTCTTATATGCTACGAGAGAGTGTAATACAAAGTAAAATGTAAAGGGAAACGCAAGAAGAGAGCCACCAGTGATGCTAGATTGAACTCTCTTTGAGCTTGCGATATATCAATAGTTTAGCCATTTAACCCAATGGTTAAAATTTCAGAATAATTAAATTAATGAATTTAGATTCAGGAGTTCTCCTCCAACATGCTCCCCCTGTTGAAAGAACCAACTTTCAAATAAATGATTCTGGAAGCGGAGCGATCTTGTGAATTGGCCTTTTGAAAATTCCTTTTGCAGTCCTAAGTTCGCCTACTCGAATTTTGTCATCAGGTCCGGCATTTACAGACACTACTCTTGCTAAAGGCCAATGTTGGGCCGGCACGTTGTCTTCATGTACTATAACTAGTTGTCCCAAGGCCACATTTGCCTTTTCGTAAATCCATTTGCTGCGTTATGTTATGAACATAATCCCGTGCCCACAGTGTCCAGAATTGTTGTTTCAAATAGGTCACTCGCTGCCATCTATCCAGATACCGAAGTTCCTTTCCGGGAGGGTCCGTGGAATGGTAAAGTAATGATTCTGGTACTGACGTTAATTCGGTTCCAATCAGCAAATGCCCAGGAGTGAGAGCATTGAAATCGTTGGGGTCATCTGAAGTGGGTGCTATTGGCCTTGAATTAAGGATAGCTTCCACATCCGAGAACACAGTGAGTAGTTCCTCGAAAGTAAGAGATGCGTTTGAAATATTCTTCAGAGCCAGTGTCTTCGCTGATTTTACTGACGCTTCCCAGAGGCCGCCAAAGTGTGGAGCTCTAGGGGGAATAAAGCAAAAGTTAAATCCTTTAATTGAACTATATGTTTTTATGTGATCTATGACGCCTGAGTTAAACAATTTTGACTTAAACTCAGCTAGCCTTGTAGCAGCGCCAACAAAGTTTGTGGCGTTGTCGCACACCATGCGCAATGGTACACCACGGCGCGCTATAAATCGACGTATACAAAGCAGAAATGCATTTGTTGACAATTCGGAGACTAATTCAATATAAATCGCCTTTGAAGCAAAACATACAAAAATTGCCGCATATGTCTTGTACGGCGGCTTTCCGCGAATCCTGTAAGACGTGAAAAATGGGCCGCAAAAATCTACTCCTGTTACTAGGAATGGTCTTTCAGCTCGTAGTCGATCAGCAGGAAGATTGCCCATCAGTTGAGACATGAGGCGAGGTTTAAAGTGAAAGCAGCGGATGCAGCTTCGCTCAACTTTTCTAATCAACGCTCGTGCGTTGATTACCCAAATTCGTTCTCGTAAAAGAGATAAAATTAATTTTGGGCCAGCGTGAAGATTTTTGTTGTGTAAGAATTCGATGTATAACTTGGTAAAACGATGATTTTGATGTAGTAGGGCCTTGTGCTTGGCGTTGAATGGAAGGTCTCTGTTGTCGAGACGTCCTCCGACTCTCATCACACATACTGCAGTTTGTCCGAATGTCATTGTGTGCATGAATGGTGTCAAACGCTGTAGACACGGTGTTAAAGGTTGTTTGCTTTTTAGTAAAGATATTTCATCAGAATAACATTCTTGTTGTATTAGTGCAACAATTTTCCAAAACGATTGATACATTTCTGTCTCAGTAATGCAAATATTGGCTATTGATGATGAACTTAGAGTGCGATCAGGCTTCACTTTGTTCACGCTGCGATAGAGATATGAAACAATTCGAACGATTCGAATATACGATGAAGAATTATTTATGATCATGTTTAGAATAGATTGTGAATGAGCGTTGCTTGCTCTGCTACAAAAAGTGCTGACTTGGTTCTTACTTCGATAGGCGGCGGAAGTGGTTCCCTAAGAATTGGCCATTCGGCCTTAGACAATTTTAAGAATGTTGGCCCTGTTATACACATGCTTGCTTGCAGCTCTGATGTCCGACAACCACGAGAAACAATGTCTGCTGGATTCTTGTTAGAAGGGACGTGCTTCCATATTATTTCTTCCGTGTGTTGTTGTAACTCTGATACTCTATTTGCTACAAAACAATTTAGTGTTGATGCATGAAGTTTCAGCCATTGCAGAACAATTTTTGAATCGGTCCAAAAGTATACCTTGTCGATGTATAATTTTAATGTCCTTTCGAATTTGCGCCAAGTCCGACTGAGCAACAATGCTCCGCACAGTTCTAACTTAGGCAATGACTGTGTTTTGGTAGGTGCTATCTTTGATTTCGCAACGAGTAAAGTGACTTTGACTCCACTCGGGAGATCTGATCGAACATAAAGACAGCATCCGTACGCTCTTTCGGATGCGTCAGCGAATCCGTGTATTTCGCATCGATACGTTTTTGATGTGTTCACATATCGTGGTATTTGTAGATTTGATAAGTCTCTAAGATCCTGTAAAAGTTCTTTCCATCTTTCCTTAATCCGACCATCGACAGGCTCATCCCAATCTAGGCCCTTGAGTGTCAAATCTTGCATAAGAATTTTGCACCGAACGATGACCGGACTTATGAATCCCAGCAAGTCAAACATTCTTGCTACTACTGAAAGAATTGATCGTTTGGTAAATGGTTCTTGGTGGTCACAAATGTATCGAAATGTAAAGATGTCACTGCTGGGCATCCACGTCATTCCCAGAGTTTTGGTAGTGTCTTGATCGTCCATGGCGATAAATACTTCGTCCTTTGAAGTTTTCGTAATTTCCTTGCAGTTGCTACTAAATTTTGTAAGATGCAATCCAGCCTGTGCTAAGATGTCTACTGTATCATTTTTAATGTGTTGAAGCTCGGTTACGCTATCAGCTCCGGTTAGCAAGTCATCCACGTATAAGTCGTTGCGTAATGTTTTAGCTCCTATAGGATGATCATGTGAGTGCAAATCGGCAATATGGTGAACGCCTCTGATAGCTAAGAAGGGTGCAGCTGACATGCCATATGTCACGGTGTTGAGCTCGTAAGTTTTTAGTTCTTCTGTTTTTGTTGGTCGCCATACAATGCGCTGAAATCTCCGGTCTCTTGGATCTATGACAAATTGGCGATACGTCTTGGCTATGTCGCCTGTAAGTGCATACCTGTTCAGACGAAATGATAGAAATGTTATAAATAGGTCTTGTTGAATTGTGGGGCCAATCATTAACAGCTCATTTAATGATTTTCCCGATGATGTTTTAGCCGAAGCATCAAACACAACTCTAAGTTTCGTAGTAACGCTTTGCGGACGCAACACGCAATGATGAGGTATGTAATAATGCGGTTCGTTGTGGCTTGCGACAGTTTTGGTAGACATGTGGCCAAGTTTTACATACTCGTTGATGAAATCTACATATGCCTTTTTTAGTTGATCGTCGCGGTCGAGACGATTTTCTAAGGATTTGAAACGCCGTACTGCGTTGTCGTAGGAGAATCCTAATTTCTCTGGGGGTTCTTTAAATGGAAGTCGAACTTGAAGTCTTCCATCCGATTTTACAATTGCATTTTTACAAAAATGGCTTTCGCATTCCTGTTCTTCTTTGGTTTGCCGGTTACCAACAAACTCACAGTCTTCAATTTCCCAAAATCTTTTAACTAGAAGATCAAGTGATGGGTTGACATGTACCAATAAACATTGTTGTCGAGGCCTTTCGTGTGTGGTTTCCAAATTTCCACCAACTATCCATCCATATTCCGTGTTGATTAAATATGGCATGTTTTCGCCCAAGCCTTGCTGACCATCGAGGATTGCTGCAAACAGCCCATTCGTGTTTATTAAAATGTGTATCTTGTGGGGCTCGTTGAAATACGGATCGGCTAGATTAATATCCGTAGGTATGATCCAATTTGATGTATCGATGTGCTCGTGTGGTTGCTGAGCACAAATTTTCTTAATGACGGCAAAGTTGGCGGACCATGTAAATGATGAATGCCTAGAACGTATTGTGGCAAACGCATTGTGTTTAATGCCTTGACTGCTTCCGGTAATGCCGCTGAATTCTTGAGATACACGAGTCCTATCCAGATTTAGCCGC
Organism: Drosophila tropicalis; assembly: GCF_018151085.1. Taxonomy (NCBI): domain Eukaryota; kingdom Metazoa; phylum Arthropoda; class Insecta; order Diptera; family Drosophilidae; genus Drosophila; species Drosophila tropicalis. Next base: position 527,111 of record NW_027172727.1, on the reverse strand, counting down.
TTGGCAGTCTCTTCTGTAATAAAATTAAGTTCAGAACATGAATCTAAAAGTGCCCGTACAGTATGTAATTGGCCAGACTTATCCATTATGTGAACCAATGCTGTAGGAAGCATCCCTTTTTTATCAGTGTTCGTTAATAACGAAGTGCTTTGTGAATTAGTTATTGGATTAACAGATTGAATCGATGATGATAAGTTTTTCATCGGGGTGGGGGCGAATTGATGCAATAACGAATGATGAGCCGATCGGCACACCTTGCACCGGGAGAGTGAGGGACAATCCTTGACGCGATGTCCCGTTCGCAGACAGTTAAGACATGCATTGGTCCGTTTGACTGTTTCGAACCTTTGTTGTAGCGATAATTCTCCAAATGATTTACAATTACTAACATAGTGTGCCGTCGAATGGCAGTGTAAGCATTGAGAGTTAATGTTGAGGAATGCCTTTGACGTTGATGGTCGTTTTCCTCCTAGTGAACTATTGAGCTGACCGAGTTGACCTGTCTGATGACTTTCTAGGAACTGGCAGCGGCGATGAAGAATTGTGCAGAATTCCTCCCACGTTGAAAGCTTGTCGAAGCTTTGCTTTTCGTCGTAGACGCCTTTGGTCTCGGCATCAACCTTCGTAAGAAGTATGTGAATCATGAAGTTATTCATTATTTCCTCAGTTGATCCTAGTGTAAGAAGTGATCCGCGTATAGCGGACGCATTATCGATGAGCTTCTGCAAAAGTCTTGCTTCTGGTTGCTTGACTAATGGTAAATTGAACAGACTCGATATACAATCATGGAAGATTAGAACGTCGTTGTCGTAGCGAGCTTCTAATCTTGACCAAGCTTGACTGTAGTTTTGTTCGGTGACTTGGAACGACTGCACGACTTCCAGTGCAGGTCCCGATAAACATTCGAGAAGATAATTGAACTTATCAATTATTGGTAATGTGGTGATCGTTGTGAATTAGATTCAGGAAAGACGATTTGAATCTCTTAAACGCTGAATATTTACCATCGAAACTGGGTAATTTCAGTTTAGGTAATCGTTGACTGTGAACCACTGTAGGAGACATTGAAGAACTCATAAAACTCATATCCGATGTGTTGACTGGTCCCGTTGAACGTTTCCTTTGTAAAAGAGACAATAAATGTACCTTGATCTTTATGTACATTTCATCTAAATTACTGCGCTCTTTATCAATTACGTACAAATTTTCAATTTGTGTTTGAATGTAAGTAATTTGCCTATAATGAGATTCAAGTATTTGAAGTCTGCAGTCTAGTGTATCGGCATCTTCTTGGTCGCTAGTAGCAATGATCTTTTCATGTAAAGTTCGAATATGATTTTCAAACTGAGTCCGCTGGGATCTAAGATTTGTTAGTTTGTCTGTTCCCTTTGAACTCACGGGAGTGTTTAAACCGTCTTTCCCCATAATGCTTCAATAAACGCCAGCAACACCTCCAAGTAGCAGAACCAACGCGAATGTTGAATAGTTATATGTGTATGTTCGCAAACTTAACTGTTTTTATACCATACACCCATAGGGTGAAATGGTATATTAAAGTCGCCAAAATGTATGTAACAGGCAGAAGGAAGCTTCTCCGACCCTATAAAGTATATATATTCTTGATCAGGATGAATAGCCGAGTCGATCTAGCCATGTCCGTCTGTCCGTCCGTCCGTCCGTCCGTCCGTATGAACACGCAGATCTCGGAGACTATAAGAGCTAGAGCCACCAAATTTGGTATGTATACTCGTGTATTATGTACATATATAGAGTTAATTGGAATTTCGGCCACGCCCCCTTCCGCCCCCGGAATTAACATAAAACTGATTTTCTTAAAAACTATGACAGCTACCGACATCAAATTTAGTATGCAGACTAGTTTAATAGACGCGCAGAAACTGGCTATTTAAAAATTTTGACACGCCCACTTCCGCCCCCGCAAATTGAACAAAACTGATTTTCTCAAAAACTAACAAAGCTAAAGTCACCAAATTTAGTATGTATACTGGCTTAGTATGCGCGCAGAGTATATATATATTAATATTTTGCCACGCCCACTTCCGCCTCCATAATTAAGAAAAAACCGATTTCCTCCTGTAGTTTTTTGACCATCGCATTCAAATTCGGCAGACTAACTAATCTTATCTATTTCTACGAAACTACCAAATTTGATTGAAATCGGACTAGAAACATGCAAAATATGCGTATGAACGTATTCATGGTCCACACGGTCCACAAGGCCAGAATTGGCCGTTGGCTAGTGGCGGCGCTAGAGTGCTCGTGTGTTTGTAGAGTCAGCGAGATAGCACATAGTATGAAGTATGTAAAAACAATTTAATAGACATACATATGTACATTTGGTTTTCGAAATTTAAAAAAATTTGTTTCACCTGGTGTATGGTATACCCGAGTCGACGAGTCGACTTACTTGCTTCATTTGATGTACAGTTGGCGCAGGCACTCACGCTTGTTTGTGTTCGATATGTAAAGAGTGGAATGACAGCCGACGAAAATATAACTGTTCGGTTTTCTCTTATTGGACATGTGCGAGTACAGTAATTGTTTGATTGAATACTTGCGGTTTTATTCCAATGACTATACTGCAGTATGTGGAGAGTTTAACATGGTATCATATGCATTAATGATGTCGACCTTTCTTCCTAGATGTCTCAACGGGTGTTTGATGATTGATTGCCTCTTGCAATCCTTTTCGGAAACTTGTGGTAGCTTAAGAAGTTATGAAACAACGAGTCCAACTTAGTTGCATTGAACCAAAACTTTTTTAACAGCAAGTTTAGTATCCTGTCACGGTCGCCAAAATGTTGGCCAATTTCTCGGCCATATTAATAATCTGCTACTAGTTGGATTCGATGAATCAAAACCTTCCCTTGCCACAATCAGATTAGCCGACGTTAGTATTTTTCCATTTATTATGCGTCCGTCGCAATCGAGTTCTCTTGGTACAGTAAATTCTTCAATTCTTATATGCTACGAGAGAGTGTAATACAAAGTAAAATGTAAAGGGAAACGCAAGAAGAGAGCCACCAGTGATGCTAGATTGAACTCTCTTTGAGCTTGCGATATATCAATAGTTTAGCCATTTAACCCAATGGTTAAAATTTCAGAATAATTATGAATTTAGATTCAGGAGTTCTCCTCCAACAATATTGTCTACAATTTTTTATAAATAAGTCTAGAAAAAGAAAAAAAAAAAGTAGCCGAGAAAAGAGAGAAACGGTGAAAAGAATAAAGCAATGAGAGAAACACAAGACATTGAATGTTGGTTGTGCGGTGGACGCGGGCATTTCGCGTCGAAGAGTAGTTCGAAAAAAATAAAAACGCCAGCGAAAAAAACAGTAAAAAACATTTACACACACAAAGTAAACACACACATATCTGTGCGCTGCTGCTTCGGCGCTATTTCTCTTTTCGTTCAGTAATAAATTGGCATTCAACCGATTCAGTTGCAAAGAATCACAAAGGAAAATTATCCAATTGATTTTAAGGTACAGTTCACTGCTAGACCTAATCATATTTGGTCATTCGAGCCGAATAAGGAAATCGGTTTTCGTTCGAATAAGGTGCTTTTCGTTCGAATTTATTTGGATTTATTGGAAAGTTTGGTGGGTTATTACTCTGGAGTAGTTCTTTGCAATGGAAGAACTAAAGGCATTGGTGGGTCGATGGAGCCGACTAAAGGTCAGCATCACACGAATTCTGGATTGGAGGTAGCCGCTCGAATGGATCAACTCCAGTCCGTGTGGAAGGAATTTAATGGAATAGGGGATTCCATAGCCCTACTGGAAGATGTGGACGGCTATGTGGATCCAGAGGTCGATCACTTGACCTAGAAGAGAAGTACTTGAAGGCATATTCCTTACTTCTAGGAAAACAACGCACAGTGGTCGGGCTTGTATGGAGCGAGCGGCCAAAAATACTTCTAGTGGTGTTAAAAATCTGAAACTGTTTCTAAAATTTAATAAAAATATAATAAATAAAAAACTCAAAAAACATCATTCAGATTCAGCTCCCTACTAAAGTTATACATATATAGGGAGCAGAGTCCCTATCTAAAAATAAAAAATAATGATTTTTTTTTTTGTTGTACAGACTTATTTTTAGCCTAAAAATTTTAGGGGGTAACTTTCGTTGTCCCGTTATGAATGGATCCGAAGAAAGAAGAAGAAGCAGCTTCCTCTGACAACTCCCCAATCGTCAACAGAGCGTTTTCAATTATGGATGGTCCATGAATTAAAATTTTATGAACAGTCGGCGGAAGATAATACCATGAATATGTCCCTGTAAGAGCAGTCGCTGTTTGGAGTGCAAATGTCTTAAATTTTTCCACATTAATTTTGTATCCTGAAGAAAGTGCTTGCAATATTGTTGCACACCGTTCAATAAGGTCTTCATTTAGGTCTGTTATTTCGGATAACCCAGGATTGCTAAAGAATTTAGCAGAATCTAGCAGTGTTTCCATCATTTGATGTTCCACATTCACCAACCTTCGGGTTATTAACAATCAATCTCATTTTTACACGGAATTCTGTTTGAATTTTTCTTTTTCTTTCCAAAAATTTAAGTTTTCCTTCGTCCCCTCTAACTTGGCAGACTTGAACATTAAGTCTTTAGGATAAATCGATGAAATATTCAAAAAATCTTATATATGCATGAAGTGGTGACAACCCGAATTGAAACCGATCCTGATGAACTTCCATTTGCAAACTTTTCTGTATATTGTTCATCTCTATGGGCTTGGCGTTGCATATATAGCATTTTGAGGATGATGTTTGGGTTAAGGCATTACAAATTTTACCATCAACCATTGTAAGTTGTAAAATATGCTCAATGACAATCACAAAACAACATAACAAAACGCACAAAGAAGAAGGCGAAGACAAAGACGATAATTGCAATACACATAACAAAAAGCACAGTTACACAAACGAAAAAAGGAACGAGAAAACGGCAAGACTGCTTTGGTTTTTTCAAGGTTACGCAGCGGCTAGCAAAAACTAGCAGCTGAAATTTGCTCAAAATAATCTGTAAATATACGTTAATATTTTAGTATAAGTTTGATCGTTAATTTCGATTAAGTTCACAATTAAAAGTCTAAGTTAAATTTAAGTTAACATATAAATTGTTAATGAAATTAAACCTATATTAAATTAATTATTAAAAATAAACATAAAATACTGGGTTGATGAAAATAATTAAATATAGTAGTTAATACCTTTATTTAAAATATTAAAGACTTCCATTGTTCGACCGACCTCAATTTAAATTAATTTAATTACTTTACTTGTAATCGCACTTGCAAGTTGCGTGAGGTTCAAACCCTGTATATTTTTTTTTTCTATGCTTAACAGGTATTCTTGAAGAGGACAGCGGGAACAAAACAAAAAGAACAGCTGATTTAAAAAGTTTGATCTATTATAAAACAGCGTTGCCACAATTTAAGTAATAATTTTAACTTTTTTTTTATTTTTTTCGCCTATGGGGGCGACCACTGTGCAACGGTTAGTACAGCAACAAGCACCATTGTCTGGCGACAGCAATAGCGCCTTCGAGGCTGCACGCATATAACGACGACATCGTTAAATAGCTGCAACAACAACAACAACTTAGCTACAAACCAGAGCAGTTCAAACTGGTCGATGGCCGCTCGCAATGAGGTGGCTGCTTCGGGTTCAACTTCGGGCAACAACACGACGGCATTCGTGCATGGCGGTGAATTACCGAAGATTCAAATAAAACGGTTCGCTGGACTCTACACAGAGTGGCCAGCTTTTCAGGATATCTATGAGAGCACGATACACAACAAAAGGGAGTTAGCCAACTCTCAAAAGTTTTATCACTTAAACATCGACAAGCAGTGAGTCGATGATGCTGCCAACTTGGTGCGGCACCTGGCGATAACTGACACGGCTTACAACACTGCTTGGGAACGCTTTAAGGAGGGGTACAATAGGCCACGCCATATTGTAAATTTTTGGAACAATTTATTGGTCTACCAACGACAAACAAAATTGATGTATCCATCTTACGCAAGGTATCAGATAGTACAAATGAGATTGTTTGCGGTCTAGATGCGATCAATCAAACAGGACGGGACTGCTGGATACAATATCTGGTATTGGAAAAGCTTGACGCTGATACATGGCGCAGGTGGATTGAGCGCAGCTTGGGCAACGAGGCGCCCACACTGGAGGAACTTTTCATGTTCGGGTGAGGAATAAGAGCTCAGCAAACGGGAGATTGCGTCTGGAGGCAAAACGCCGGCGCAAATCACACATACAAAAAGGGTCACACACTCGATGGTTGCAGTTCAAGCTGGCAGCTGCACCAAATGTCAGGCGACGGACCATAAGTTATATGACTGTCAACCATTCATGGATTTAACATGTCCAGCACGTCGTATGTTTATCAGGGAAAAGGCTTTATGTTATAATTGCCTGAAAGCAGGGCGTATGGTCAAAACCTGTCCATCATCATTTTCATGCAAATATTGTAAAGGTAAGCACCATTCTCTGGTCCATGATCCAGGTAACTCAATGCAACAAGGTAAAAAGAAGATTCAGTGGAGTCCAAACGCTCATCACGATTTGTCTACAACAAGTCTAGTGGCTCATAATGGGAGTGCACCAGCAACGTTTTGTTCACAAAGCTCTGCGGAATTGAAAACAGGTCGAGGTTTAAATCGAAGCATATTGCCTACTGCAACGGTTTATGTTCAAAAGGTAAATGGAGCCTACATTACATGTTGTATCTTACTATATACTGCGTCGGAAATTTCATATGTATCAGAACGATGCATACAAGCACTTGGATTGCCACGGTCGGCATCATCCATCTTGGTCACAGGAATCTCTTCGGTTCAGCCTGACACCACAAGAGAAAGCAGCACGTTTCAGATCAAGTCAAAGTATTCAAACAATCACTTAACTGTACAGGCTCATGTTCTTAGCAAAATCACATTAACACTAGAAAGGCAGAACATTGACGCATCGGCACTTGATGTCTTTAGCGATCTTCAACTCGCCGACTAGGAATTCACCACAAGCGCTCCAATTGACGTTATTTTGGGTGGTGAACACGTTTGGTCTGCAATTACAGAAAAAAAGTTGTATGACAATACGGGCAAACTCATTGCATATCATCGATTTTCGGATGGGTCATCAGCTCTATAACGATGCCCCAAGCTAACAACGCTTTCGCTTTGACATCATACATTGATATTAACGCTTCGCTTTAGAGGTTTTGGGAGCTAGAGGACATCAGTTCCACAACCAAATTGGAACCTGATGATAAACAAGTGGAGAAACACTTTCTCGCTACGCACACTCGAGATGAAAAGGGGAAATACATCGTGGAACTTCCATTCGAGGTCACTAATCCTGAATTTGGGGATACTCTACAAGGAGCTCTTAGTCGTTTCCAATCGGTGGAACGACGTTTACATCAAGATGCAAATCTAAGAGCAAAATATGTCAACTTTATGAGGGAATACTTCGATTTGGGGCATATGCGCGAACTGCCACCAGATGAAGTCAATAATGGACAACGGTTTTATCTACCACATCACCCGGTTTTGGGTCGGAAACTGTGAGTAGTTTTCGACGGATCATTTTGCGACACCAAAGGCAAATCACTAAACGATTATCTCTTTACAGGGCCTAGCATTCAACGCGATCCATTTGCTGTCTGCTTGCGCTTTCGGATGTTTAAATTTGTATTCTCAGCTGACATAGTCAAGATGTTCCGGCAGATTTCGGTAAACAAGAAACACCGCGACATCCAGAGAATTGTCTGGAGAGAAAGACCATCGGATCCAATCAAACACTATCAACTATGCACCGTCACTTATGGCTCCTCATGTGCACCATTCCTGGCTGATAGGGTATTAGAGCAACTGGCTACTGATCATCAGCAGGAATTCCCGAATGCTGCAAAAATCTTACAGGAGGATTTTTATGTCGACGATGTGCTCACTGTGTCAAACAGTGAGGAGGAACTGATACAAAATCAAAAGGAACTTATTCAACTTATGTCCTGTACTAATTTGGAGCCTGGGAAATGGGTATCAAACACACCTCGCATACCAACAGAAGGAACTTATTCTACACAATCATCTCCAGTGAAGGTCTTTGGACTATACTGGCAACCTGGTCATGATACATTGTCTTATAGTGTTGGTCTAAAAGGAAATTTCGATTGTACAAAACGACAAGTTTTATCGGATGCCTCACGGATCTTTGATCCACTTGGGCTTTTGGCACCAATTGTGGTCCAATTCAAAATATTCTTTCAAAATCCAATCCAATCCAATCCATAAATTCTCGATTTGGGATGGGATGACAAACTCCTTAAGCAACTAGCGTACAATTGGCTCAAATGGCGAGCAGATTTGGATATTCTACAACACATTCAAATACTTCGGTTAGTTGTGAACGACACCGACAACATTGAACTGCATGGATTCTACGAAGGCATACGCTACTGTAGTGTACAGCAGAGTAATCAACAAGGATGGCTCGATCTCTACATCGATTATGGCTGCGAAATCTAGGGTGGCTCCGCTAAAGCAGCAATCTCTGCCTTGCCTAGAGCATTCCGCGGCACTGCTCATCAAACGATCACGGTTTTTGCATGGTGTGATTCCACAATCGTACTCTATTGGATATCATACGCACCCTCTCGACTCAAGTCATTTGTTGGGAACAGAACTTCGGAAATTCTGGACACCATTCCAAGGCATAATTGGCGGCATGTGGACTCCAAATAAAATCCAGCTGATTGTGCATCCAGAGGTCTCAAGGCTGCAGACCTAAAGGACTTTCAGTTATGGTGGAATGTCCCGTCATGGATTCGTGACGCGGATCAGTATATGGTAAGCTTAAACAACTCACAAGTCTGTTTGAATATTTCAGAAAAGAACATACAAAGGGAAGTCTAAATCAATTCTCTGACTGCATTAGTAAATGCCTTTCCTGATCATCCACTCGATCATCTTGTTCAACGAGTATCTTCATGGTTGGCGCTCTTTCATACGGTTGGCTATGTCCTACGCTTTCTACGGCGCACTAAGGGTCCATTTGGGGACAAGGGCTCCACGCCACGCGCAAACCTGCTTTCAGGATGACTATCAATTGCTATTCGCAAATAAACCATTGCGAAGTCGATCTCAGCTGGCTAAACTCTCGCCAATATTCGACAAGGACGGACTACTCAGGGTTGGAGGACGCTTGCACCACTCGCAATTGTCCACAGAGGCGAAACATCCAGTTTTGCCACCGAAATCTCATCGCATCACCAAGCTAATACTTGAATACGAACACAGGGTCAACCTGCATCCTGGTGTCTCATCATTTTTTGTTATGGTACGCCAAAGTTTTTGGATATTTGGCGCAAGGAACTTGATAAGGAAAGTCACACACGACTGTTTGGTTTGTTTTCGACAACGGCATCATACATCACAACAAAGGATGGCTGATCTACCCAGCATTCGTGTCACTCAGGCACTTCCATTTGTAAACACTGGATGTGACTATGCTGGTCCAATCCTTCTTAAGGATGTATGAAATGCTCTTGAGAAACAAATGTAAATCAGCTGGTCGAATGGCATGATCGGTTCGGACATTTAAATTTCGATAGTTTAAATAAAATGATTAAGCAGGAAATGGTCTATGGTCTTAATGCTAGAGTGTGTAGTACAAATGACCTTGTATGTAAAACGTGTGCAAAAAGTAAAAAAAATTTTACTTTTTTATCATATGTGCCTTTTTGTAATGCTTTAAATTTGTCGATAAGCTGTTGTGCTCTATTTTGTGCTATTTGTAGTTTAAATTTTATTTCTTTATTGAAGTCATCAATGTTGTAGATGGGTTTTACAGTGTCAGATGAAAAAGGGACAGTTTTAGGATGTTTCGCAAAGACTAGTTCAAAAGGTGAATATCCATGTACGGTGGATGGAGTGGTGTTAAAGCAATATGTGAAGTATGCTAGATATTCATCACAATCGTCCTTTTTAGAATTACTTTCACTGTGCCGTAAATAAAAGTGAATTATTCAAATATTGCCTTTGCAACCGCTTTTGCACTTTTGTTTGGTATTGGTATTGATATGAGATATTTGGACAGATCGCAGATAATAGTAACTGCGTATTCATTACCATTCATTGTTTTTGGTAATGGTCCAGTTGTATCTATTATTATTGTGTCAAAAGTGGTTGCAGGGGTTGGTGTTACGACCAATGGGGAGTGGTTGTGTCTGGTTACTTTGGCTAGTTTGCACTTTTCGCAATTTTTGATGTATGTTGCAACATCTGAAGACATATTTTTCCAAAGCGTTCTGTTTACCCCACAGTGACCTCCCTCTATTGGGTTTTTATGATATTTATTTAATGTATTTCTTATTTATTCTTTATTACTTTTACTTAAGGTAGAACTGCTATTTTTAAATCTTTTAATGTGTCTTTTCCTTTTTGTTTTAGTTCGCTAAGTGTAAGTGACCTAAATAGTTTTTCTGACATGTCTATCTTCAGTTTATAGATTCTTTGAGCACCGGCTTCTTTTTCAAGCCTTGGAAGGAATCGATCTAGATCTATTCTTCCATTAATGATCAAATCGCCTATGTTGAAGGAGAGTAATTTTCTTTATTTTTGGTAATAAAACATTTGAATTTTTTGAAATTAATTTGCGCGTATTTTTTCTCTTCGTTAGGATTTATTATTTCATATATTCTTGGTGTTTCTATTCTGTTATTATTAATTTTGTTTTCCTTATGTGTTAATTTTTTTGTTTCTGATCTTGTTGCTGCTTTAAGTATTTTATTAGTTTCTATGTTTTTTATATTTTTAAATTCAATTCTGGAAGAAGCATCTGCTGCGAAATTTTCTAGTCCTCTGATGTATTCTATAGTAAAATCTAACTCTTCCAAATCTAACCTTATTCTTATTCTGATAAGCTTTGACGAGGGGTTTTTCAGGGAAAATAGATATGTTATATCTTAGACGAATTGGAAAAAAATCAACAGAGAAATCAGCAGGCAAGGCAGCAACAACAGCAGATGCAGCATAAAAGTATATAAAAACAAAAAATTATTTTCAATTAAATAAAAAAGAGTGCTCATATAAGCACCTTTGTGGTAAGAGACGATTTTTGCGCTGACACTATAAATTAATTTAAATACACCAAACCAAAAAAAAAAAAACAAAAAGAAATAAAATGAAAAAAAAAAATAATATACATATATTGTCTACGAATTCCTTTTTTTGAATAAGTCTATCATTGCCAAAAATGTCAAACATGTGCACTGAAAATTGCACAAACGACATAAACACACTTGTAAAGCTTGCCGCGATCAAAGCGGGCTTTAAAAAAAGTTCAATCAAAAAAAAGCTAAAGTAAATTTGACAAATCTTGCAAGCACACATAAAGCTTTCTGATCGCAGCGAGTAATTGTAATTTTTTATATTACAATATTAGGAAATAGAATCTTAAACAAATTGAAAAAAAAAAAACAGAAAAAGAAGAAGAAACAAAATTTGTTATATTACAATATAAAGAAAAAAAAAATGAAATACTAAGAGAACAAAATTAATATGAGGGAATTAATTTTGCCATAAATATAAAACCAAAAGTAACAGAATTTCAAATGGACCGGATCATAGAAGTATTAAAAGAAATGTTTCAGAGAGCGTACAAGTCCATAAATAAGACAATTTAGATACACCCTCAGACCATTAATAAGCACCTTGAAATTATCTTTGAGAGTTACAATAAAATAAAGAATAACAAAACAGAAATAAGCAATGAATCAAGTAGTAAAATCTTCACTGAGCTAATATACAGTTTAAACAAACAACTAATAAGCATAGCAACAAAACATAATATAAAATTCACAATACCAGTAGATTCGAATCTAGAAGCAACTTTTGAACCTCTAGTAGCAAAAGACACAGAAGAGCCAGGTGTAGAAGATAACCCAGAAGTTATTAATACAAAACCAAAGATGGTGCAAACAAAAATTGTATTTCTTAATACAGCTTCTGCCATCAATGTCTGAGTTCAATAGTCCAATCTTATTGGTTCCTAAAAAGTCGCTGCCTGGCAGCAATCAAAAAGGTAGAGATTGGTAGTTGATTATAGAAAAATTAACAAAAAACTAGTAGCGGATACATTCCCACTACCCAGAATGGACGATATACATGAAGTTACTTTTCTAGGACACAAATGCACAAATAAAGGAATTTTACCAGACGAAAGCAAGTTCAAAACGATTCATGATTATCCGACTCCCAAGAATAACGACGAAGCCAAAAGATTTGTAGCTTTTTGTTATTACTATCGCAGATTCATTCCAAATTTTGCAATACAGGCACAATTTATCAATAAATTATCAAGGAAAAATGTAGAATTCAACTGGGATACAAACTGTCAATCAGCTTTTGAATACTTAAAAAACAAATTATTATTATTATTATTATTATTATTATTTGTTTTCCATGGAAGAGTTAAACACTCTTCTAGCAGAAATGATCTTAAAGCTGCTCTAATAAAAGTGACCAGTTCAAGGTCTTAACACAACTTGCAATTAAATATGTGTACTCCAGTAAATAATTCCACAAACAGTATAAATATCATGGCATGGAATGCTCGTGCCCTAAGACAAAAACGAACGGAATTAATTAAGTTCCTAGAAGATAATAATATTCACGTAGCTCTTATTAACGAAACTTGGTTTACTCAAACTGATCGTTTTGATTTACAAAACTATTACATATACAGATGTGATAGGACTGGAAGTAAAGGCGGCGGAGTCGCTGTTATAGTCAGTAAGAATGTGAAGCACAAACAGATCTCCAATATGAACACGCATCTCATTGAAAACGTGGGCATCCAAATTACTTTAAGCACTAACAAATATCTTAACTTGTTTGCCGTGTACTTTCCTGGCAACACAGCTAAATGCAAATCAACTGGGCGTTATTTCAGAAACTAGTCAATGATTCGCTGACCATTCCAGTTGCAAACATCGGTTCTTCACAAATCTCCAACGGTATCATCGACTCCATGGTCCATTTCTTTACCAACCTCATTAATATCGCCTCCTTAAGATCTACTCCTCACAAACGTGTTAAAGATGCAAAGCTCAAACTTCCCGAGCACATAACTAATCTCTTCAAAATTAGAATCATGAATAAAAGACAATGGATCCGTACTCGGTTACCCTTATTTAAAGCACGTTATAATCACATATGCCACACTATCCGAAAAGAACTTTTTATATTCAATAATGAAAAGTGGAACACAAAACTCGGCAAACTAGACAAATCTAGCAAACCTTTCTGGAACATCACTAAGGCAATCAAGAATAGAAAACAGTTTGTTCCCTGCCTCTACCGCTCTGAAGTTCCCTACGCCACCAGCAAAGAAAAATGCAACATTCTATCAGATACTTTTGTAGCGAAACATAGTCTAACGTCCTCATTTTCTAATCAGCGAACAATGACGTCAACAGTGCCCTAAATTGCCTCACCTCCGTCACTAATTCAAATTCCCAAATTGAGAAAATTAGAGCTAGCGAACTGAAAAGCATTCTAAATGGCATAAAAACTAAAAAATCTCCTGGGACTGATGGCATACACAACGTTTGCCTTAAAAACCTACCATCCAACGCGATAACCTACTTGACTCTCGTGTTTAACTTAACTGCTAGCTACAGGCCAATCAGCCTTCTCAGTGGTATCTCAAAAATATTCGAGAAACTTATTAAGACTAGACTTAATGATCACATTGAATCCCACAACATACTCCCCCCTGAACAATATGGGTTCAGAGAAGGATCCAACTGTTCACTTCCTACCACAAAGCTAAGGAACTTTATCAAAAATAGCTTCCAACAAAAGCAGTCCGTGGGCTTAGTCACATTAGACATCGAAGCTGCATTTGACACTGACTGGCATCTAGCACTTATTTATAAGCTCAAATCCATCGGAATCGCTCCCTACCTTATTCTTATTTTGCGTAGCTTCCTGACGAATCGACTTTTCTACGTAGCTCTGAACGACAATAAATCATCCAAACGACCTATACTTGCTGGCGTCCCTCAGGGCTCTGTTTTAGGGCCAATCCTCTTCAATGTCTATACCCACGACATATGTACCTAAACCTCCAAACTGTGAGCTATCCATGTTCGCAGATGATACAGCCATCTATTGTGCTAATTCCCAGTATACTGACATTAAATTTTCTCTTCAAAGAGCTCTTGACATACTAGAATCTTACTACCACAAATGGAAAATAAAAGTCAATTCAATCAAAACCAACGCTATATTCTTCACCAAAAAAAGAAAACCCTGTTTTCTCCCCAATGACTCCTTAAATATTTGCAACTCCCCGATTCAATGGGTAGATTCAGTACGCTACTTGGGAATTACGTTTGATAAAAAGCTCACATTCAAAATCCACATTGGACTTTCAATTAACAAAATTAATAAATTAATTTGTTTTCTATACCCAATAATAAATCGAAAGTCTAAGCTATCAATCCACAACAAATTAATCATCTTTAAAAATATTTTCATGCCCATTTTACCGTTTGGTTCTTCCACTTGGGGCACCTGTGCTGCTACGCACATCAGTAAATGGCAGGTGTGCGAAAATAAACTCCTAAAACTCTTGTTAGACCTACCATACTTCACCAGAACAGGTAGACTCTACGAATCGATAGGTATTGAAACTGTCAAACAATCAATAAAACTGAGTTAGGTGATTTAGCATCACCTCTCTTAAATAATCTCCTTGATTGTTTAAAGGCTTATTATCACAAAGATTTTAATCGTTGTTAGTTCCTGAACTAAGCCGCTAAATTGAAGTTAGCTTCCTTTAGTATCTGGATCATAGAAATAAGATAGTCTAAGATATCATTAAAGGGTTTTCTTCCCTTTTTCCTTTATAATAACATGTCAATTATTGTACAAGCCTTTAGTCGAACAGACATTTGAAAGTCACAGATGAAAAGCCTATGCCTAAAAACACTGTTATCCTTACTTAATCATTAGCTTTAATGAAGCATTTATATTACTGGAAATAAAGCACACAATGAATGAATTTATATGCTTAGGGGAACACATATGCGCTCATTATTACTACAATTATTAATACAAGTGCATTTGTTGGTTGTAAATCGACATTTGATGACTCTATTTCGTTGCTTACATTAGCAGTGGAGTCTACTACGTTGGTATCTATTAACCACATATTGGGTTCATCAAATATGTCATCAAACTTATTTATTCTATTGTCAAACATTCAAATTTAGAAAAAAAAAATTTTTTATTACTATTGTTTTTTATACCCTTGCAGAGGGTATTATAAAATTGATCACATGTTTGTAACGCACAGAAGGAGACGTTTCCGACCCCATGAAGTATATATATTCTTGATCAGCATGAGAAGCTGAGTTGATATAGCCATGTCCATGTGTCCGTCAGCCGTATTAAGAGCTATCGGTCTGAAATTTTTTTCGGGGTTTTTTATTACCCGGCAAAAATAACTAAGGATCGGACCACTATATCATATAGCTCTAGAAGAACTAGAACAAACATTGACATAAAAATCGAGTATGCTATGAAATTTACATATGTGATAAATAAAATTAGAGAGTAAAATTGTTTTGTTTGTATATTGATGAATTGAGTTGCAGAAAACAAATTTTGAACATGTAAAATTATTATTACCAAGGACTGCAAGGGTATATAAACTTCGGCATAGCCGATGTTAGCTTCTTAGATTTTTTTTTAATATTTTGGTTTTAAATGTTTGTTTTTCATGTACTTATAATACAAGTGTTTTGTTTTCCTTATTACATATATTATAAGTAAGTGTTTTGTTTTCCTTTTTTTTTACATATATCCCTGCCTATTTTTGCGTGTGGTTTTTAGGTCACACTCTAATTGCGCAGCTTTTAATACCGTACAATTGTACATAGTTTGTTATAATAATAAAAGAATATGCATCGCAGTACATTAATCTTTCTCTCAATTGGCTTTTTATGAACTCTAGGTATTCACCGAGGTATTCCAAGTAATTCTATTGGGGCTGTTTAGTAGCCTCAAAATTTTAGCCTTTCTGGCTTTTAATTTGTTTGCCACCCCGGATTTCTTTCCCATCACTCTACTTACTGTTGTTTTTGTTCTTCCAACGTCGTTGTAGGGGGCGGATTGCCTACCACACGTTATCAATAGCCTGCTTAATGTCGCTCGTAGGTGTAGTTGACGGTCTGCCTACCACACACGAGCGCATGTGAAAATCAAGTCCCTCGAAGTAGCCAGCATACATTTCACTTTTTTTTCAGCACCTCCAGCGGCTGTTGTTGCAGTCTTTTTTTTTTTTTTTAAAATATCACCGCACATATATATATGTGACTTTTGTCACGGTCGCCATGTAGAATAAACTTTGTGTTTAGTTTGAGTTTACTTTATTCAATGATTCTTAATTCTGATACTATAGTATAGGATAGTATAGCTAAGACCGCGTAGCTGCGTTTCTAGAAATGCTGACAAAGGCGCGGTATTCTTATGTTTAAACATATTTATGTATAAATGTTTACATAAGAATATGTACGTATATATGCCGCCGCAGCGGGAGAGTGAGGATGTATCATATTGCATATTGGGATAGAGCGGCCGCGCGTGTTATGTTTGCCGACACAGCAATTGTCCAGCACCATGCACTCATAGGTGGTCATGATACTTAAGAGATATATGCACTTGAATGTTGCGCACATAAATATTGTTACTAATTGCTACAATATGTTTCTAACGTTATTACTATGTTATTCTAGAACATGCTACAACTCAGTTTCTCGCGAACATCTGCGCTTCTCCTTCGATGCCTGTACTGAACGTGGTCTCGGAGCCATAGAAACGGTATGTAGATTGACCGATATCAGGAAGCTGCCGGGACAAATAACGAAGAAAGCGGATTAATGTAGGACTACAGAATACACAAATTACTACTGGCAGCTCGGCACTTCTTATTTGGGAGGAAGGAGTAATGAGCTTCAATTCTTTCTTCTGGAGGAAGAAAGATCAGATTTGCGACTGAACGCTTCACAACACCGCGAGCGGTAGGCAGGATTCGCCCGAGACGCCATTCGTTAAATGGAAGATTGTTATCCTTAGGTACCACCATATCGCCCACTTCAAGATTTTTAAAGGGGCATCACCACTTATTGCGCTTATGTAGCTTCTTTAGATGTTCCTCTTTCCACCGGTTGCAGAAATGCTGACTCACAGCCTTCAGACGCTGCCACCGGTTAATGATAGACGGAACCTGATCCTTGATTTCAGGTTCCGTGACGGATAGCAATGGACCGTCCACTATGAAATGGCCTGGGGTCAAAGGCAAAGAATCGGTGGGTTCTTCAGACATAGGAGAAATCGACCGCGAGTTTAAACAACTCCCTACCTTAGCAAGCAGAGTAGTGAACTCTTCAAATGTATACTTTTGGTTGGAAGTTGCCTTGCAGAACAGAGTTTTAAAACTCTTAGCTCTAGCCTAACACAACCCTCCCATGTGTGGTGCCCCGGGAGGGATGAAATGCCAGGACAGATTCTGATGGCTATAGTGGTATAAGATTTTCTGCTGGGTAGACCTTAGAAAATCTTTTTCAAGCACTCTGGATGCACCTAAGAAGTTTTTACCGTTGTCGGACTGCACTTGCTGGGAACACCCTCGCCTCGATACAAAGCGAGCGAATGCTGCCAGAAATGTTTCGGTACTTAAATCCGAAGTTGCCTCAAGGTGAATGGCCTTGGTGGAAAAACAAACAAAGACACTCAAATATCCCTTTGATATGCGACAGGCGCGGCCAGTGAAACTCTTGAGGTCGAAAGGACCTGCAAAATCTATCCCGGTGGTCGTGAAAGGGCGTGCGAAAGTGGTTCGCTGGGACGGAAAGGTGCCCATTAGCAGTGATTGCAGCCTTCTTTTGTAAATCACACAGACCTTGCATGTATTGACTACCGATTTGACTAGATTTCGCAGTCTTAGAGTTCAGTATCTACCAGTTGACTGCCCCCATGTAGAGAGATCTGATGAGAACAGATGGGGTTACGCTCATCGTAACTGCTTGTTGCATGCGCCCACATGCTCGGATCACACCTGATGCATCAATGAACGGATTCAAATTGAGAATGGTGCTGTAGACCCTGATGAAGGATCATGAAGAACCCACCGCGGAATTCGGATCTGGTCAAGGAAGGAGTAGCTCTTTGTAAAATACTGCCACCTGTGATGGAGTTCACTGGGCAATTGATCATCCCACCCTAGCTCTTGTAGCCAGAGCTCTTGCATAATCACCTTGGCTTGAATTACAAAGGGAGCCAGCCAGCCAGCGGGATCGAATAACTTCGCGATCTGCCCGCGGACTTCTCGCCTAGTATAAGCTGACTTGATATCTTGGGGTGAGATGACAAAGTTAACCTCATCCGTAGTCACTTTCCATCGGATTCCAAGTGTTTTTGCTGTGCTAGCCACTTCGATATCGAGGAAATCAGCATTCAGCAAATAACAGTTTGGAAAAGAAAAAGGAAAGCCAGCTGAACCAAGAGCGTCTTGAAGTTCATTGACCATTGCGATTGCAGTTGCTTCATTGTGAGCCCCTGTCAGGACATCATCGACATACATATAAGACTTGAAAATATCGCTAGCCCAAGGGAATTTGGATTGTACATCTCTTGCGAGTTACTGAAGTACTCGAATGGCTAAGAACGGAGCACAGTTAATGCCAAACCTGACGGTATTAAGCTCGTAATCACCAAGTTGCCTCTCTTTGTTTCGGAACAGGATCCTCTGAAATGGCGTATGGATTGGATCGACAATAATTTGGCGGTACATTTTTGTGATGTCGGCATTGAAAACTACTCGTCTAAAACGCTACTTGAGAATCTGAGTAGTGATTTCAGACTGAAGTACCGGACCAGGGTATAGTATGTCATTGAGACTTACTCCGTTTGTGGACTTGCTAGAGGCGTTAAAGACTACCTGTACTTTTGTTGTGGTACTGTCGGGCTTGAAAACTGCATGGTGTGGCAAATAAAAATTGTTATTACTAGCATTGTTTATGCCCAACCGGGCAACACAAGGGTTAAAGGAGGCGGAAGCTTTCATCTCGCGCCGCTCTCCCGATGATGCCCATCGCTCTCCCCACAAAAAGAACTCCCCACACTTCGCTCCAAGCGGGGCTTGGTGCCCTGCTCTTAAGTAATTCGGTGGAATTTTATCCATATTTCAAGCTAAGTAATTTTTTTCCAAATTATAGGTATATGAGTACATGTACATGCCTCCAGCATCCGTACCCATACTCACATACATATAATTGTTGCCCTTGATTCTCCTAATCCAAGTAAAATTACTTTCGCGCAAATTTTTCCTCCTCCAAGGAGAGAAAATTTTGGTCCCCAAATTTTCATACATATATATGTGTCCAGTACATAAGGCGCCATATTGGTTCGCCCACTTCAAGTTTTTTTTTTCTCGCACTTTGGCATATATAGGCCAAGTATATAAGGCGCCATATTTTATTTGCCTATTTCCAATATATATTTTTCGCAATTTCAAAAAAAATATTAACACATATGTATGTATGTATGCAGTGAATCAAACCTACGAAATTAAAAGTGATCTCCTACATATAAAATATATATATGCAAGCAGAGTGTGTGAATGTGACATAAAATTACAAATTTATCCAGTGCTACATTAAATCCAAAAATAAAGGTTTTGTGCAAATACAGTCCTCTCCTGGGAAAAGTGTGCGCGCAGTGAAAGGTGGTTCCAACGAAGAGAAGAAAATTTTCAATACAACTAATAAAGATTTAAAAAAAAAAAAAAAAAAAAACGAAAGTGAACCACCCTCTCACGTATAAAAGCCACACTTAGACTTTTTTGGTGTCCCGCGACACCCTATAAAGTTGGGGCATATCGGTTAGACACAGCAAAAGAATATATAAAAAAAAAAAAATTAATTAATTTATATAAAAAATCCGATCCATTCACACCTCTGCATATCGCCATTCCATAGTGTCATATTTAAAAAAAAAAAAAAAAAAATTTTAAATACATATTTATATTTATATACTCCAACATTTTACATATCCATACACATACATATACATATATACATATTTTTCCATACATAAAATTTTACATATATATATTCATATCCATACACATACATATGTATATATATACTTATTTTTCCATACATAAAATTTTACATATATATATTCATATCCATATACATATACATATTTTTTTTCCATACATAAAATTGTACATATTGATACTCATATACATATCCATACATATATTCCACAAATATTTCTAATTTTTTCGCACACAAATATATTTTTCCATCACCGCGAACAAAATCCCGCTATCCCTTGCAGCCTTTACCAGCACAGCTGCAAGCTCATGTGCCAAAGACCGGCACAAAGCAAACGACCAAAAGTAGCTGTGCTGTATACCCTAGGTTGGCAGGCACTTTGTGGGGTATATATGTTGAAGGGTAACGTTGAGGAAAAATCGACTAATATTTAATTATTAAAAATTTGTGTTCCGCGCTTTTGTTTATTCTGTTTCCACGCGTTTCAAGTCGTATCTTTGGTTCTATTTCAATTCCAAAGTATTCCCACGCGTTCCAAGTCGTATCTTTGGAGTTAGATTCCAATTCCAAAGTGTTTCCACGCGTTTTCAAGTCGCATCTTTGGAGTTATATTTCAATTCCAAAGTATTGTTCTTAGGGTTTTTTGACAGCGTTCCAAGTTTCCAACCGTACCAACTCGTTTTGTGTGTTTTTAATCTATTTCAAGGCGTTTCAAATCCGATTTTTGAGTGGTTGGGTAGTGTTCCAGTTTCTCCCAAGCGTTCCATTCTGTTTTTTCGCTAATTTTCAATCCGTGCCAAACCAGCTCACTACTTTTTAACCGCCATTCTCTGGGGTTATGAGCACGAGCCCGTCAAAAGACGAGAAAGAAGCTGAGAACACTGCGGCCACGAGCAAATCCTCAGAGGTCAGCTCCAGGTCAGCGCCAGAGGAGTACCAGCCCTACTACTCCTCCCTCCCGAGCATTTCAGACCCTCTCTAGTCCATTAACTCTCACGTCCGCACCATCGAGCACGACCTTTCATCAAGCCACGTCAGAGCCACGACGAGCAAGCCTAAAAGAGGTCAAATCATTGGTACCACTTCCACAGATTTTGGTAACCGCCCCAAGAGTCACTCGGTCCGAAACCAAAAGGGTTTTAGTTGCTTCCACCATGGCTTTGAAGAAGTTTGTCTCCATTAGCGATAAACTAATTCAGTTTGAAGTCGACACCCACGTCACTTCACTGTCCGAGGTCAGCGTATTTACGCTTCAAGTCCGTCGTGATCGAGTTCAAGCGTTGTGGGAGAAGGTCGAGCAGGAGTATGAGAAATGCGAGGCACTCCCAGATAGTAAAGACGATAACACTGAAGATTTAGCCATCCAAGCTAAATATGACAAATGCTATCAAGTTTACGAGCGATGCACCGCTCGATTAAACGAGCTTATCCACGAAGCGTCTGCTCCTACTCCTCCGAACCGTCATCGGTCTACCTCTGCACCAGCAGAACGAGGCTTTCGACTGCCACCCACTGACACAGAAGTCTTTACGGGAGATTACCTAAAATGGCCCACGTTCCGTGACTTGTTTACAGCCATCTACATAAGCGATTCGCGAATTTCCCCCCGTTGAAAAGCTGTACCATGTCCTAGCGAAAACGAGGGGTGAAGCCAAACTCATTGTCGCAAAATTCCCGCTTACAAATGATGGTTTTGAAACGGCATGGAATGCACTCAAACAGCGTTTCGAAAATAAGCGACTTATCGTGAACAGACAATTCCGAGCACTTCTTGACCTGCCTCAAATTTCCCATGAGTCCGGAAAAGCATTACAGGATCATCAGAATGCTCTGCAGGCATCCATTCGCGCTTTTGAGCACTGTGGCCTGCCAGTAACCACTTGGGGAGGCATGTTCGTATTTTTCTGTTCCATCAAATTGCCAAAGAATACCCTTTCATTATGGGAACAATCTCTGGGAGACAAGACTGCCAGACTTCCAGAGTATTAAATGATGGACGATTTCCTCACTGAGCGGTTCGGTACGCTCGGAGCAGTGGAAAATACAACTGCAATGGCTATTTCGGTTCCCACACCGAAACCTCCACGAAATCCGCTTCCAGCCACCCGAAAGGCTAGTACATTTGAAGCCAAGGTGACCACCGAACCAAAATCCTGTGATCTCTGTATGAAGGAGAATCACCCGGTGCGTCGATGTCCCCGCTTCCTTCAGATGACGATGCCAGAGAGGGTGGCATACATAAAGAAAAAGTCCCTTTGTCTGAACTGTTCGCAAGAGGACATCAAGTAAAAGATTGTCCGAGTCAGCACAATTGCTTCACGTGCGTCACAATACGCTCTTGCACAAGGACGCCCGACCGGAGAATAATCCAACGGCGGTCCCAGCTCAGCCCAGTTCGCACAATATTGTCCGGACTTACTTTACCTCTTAGGCAAGGTCCTCACGAGATAAGTTGCTAGGTACAGCCATCGTGGACTTTTGGCACAAGGGCACTACTTATGCTTCACGGGCGCTATTAGACCCGGCTTCGGAAGCCAATTTCATATCCGAAAGAATGTTCCGACTCATGAAGTTACCCTTCCAAACTGTCAGGGCCGAAGTGACAGGCATTAACGGGAAGGTCAATAGAACCTTTAAGGTCTGTCACATAAGCATTCGTTCATCGCATGGACCTCCAGTCCAGATAGAGATAGAAGCTTTTGTCTTGTCCCAAGTTGCTGATGATTTGCCGTCATGTACGATAGCCCAAGCCACACTGGAAGGAATGCCCAATATTCCTCTAGCTGACCCCTCCTTCAGATTAAAGGCAAAGATCGATCTACTTCTTGGCATTGATGTCATACCAGCGGTGACTCTTTCCGGCATCCCGAAGTGTGCGGATCTTTAATGGCTCAAGAGACGAGATTCGGTTGGGTCATTTCCGTCCCGTTGCAAGGGGTCCCCGTTAGTTCGTGTGCCACGAGAGTCGCTGTAAGCAGAGAGGAAGCAGTTGAAACTCTTCTCACAAGGTTTTGGGAGGTGGAGGATCTACCGGTCAAACCGATAGAGGATTCTGATTCCTATGCCGAGCTCAATTTCCAGAAGACCACAAGAAGAGATGTTTCGGGGAGATACATGGTCTCACTTCCGTTTCGAGAGCCAACCAACATCAACCTCGGTCACTCCAGACCAGGGGCATTGCTCAGTTCCTAAAAAACGAAAGCCGTCTCCTAAAAAATATTTCGGCAAAAACTGAGTATGACGCCGTCATCCAAGAGTATCTGGACTTGGGCCATATGCGTCAGTCCGCAGAACAAGGGTCCACCAGGGCCTTCACGTCGAAGGTTTTTCCCCCCGTCTCAAGACGCACCATCGCCGTGGGCATCAGATGCGGATTGCGGTGCTGAAGCAGTGTGGTCAAGGTCAGTTTTGGATCGGAGGCTGGCGTTGGTGCGACCCTTCATCTGGAGGACTCAGGGGTGACTCGGCGTACGACGGAGCTGGGAGTGCGTCGACGTGGCTGTTCATGGAAGTGGAGCAGCGTGTGGTGATCCTCCTCACATACTCGGCACTTATCGCCGCTTAAGCAGCTTCCTCCGGAATGTTGGTGGGCCATGCAATTGGCGCAGTACTTATTCGCAAGCACTGCCCTCATCCTCTTCTCCACGTTCAGCCGCAGGAAGCGACGCCATCGCTTCAGAGGATGGATTCCGCGACAGACTCGGCAACGGAAAGACTCAGTTCCTCGCGAACATCTGCGCTCCTCTTTAGATGCCTGTACTGAACGCGGTCTCGGAGCCATGGAAATGGGATTTAGGTTGACGAATATCAGGAATCTGCCGGGACAAATAATGAAAAAAGCGGATTAATGTAGGACGATAGAATACACATATTACTACTGGCAGCTCGGCCCTTCTTAATTGGGAGGAAGGACCAAGTGCTGGACGCTACTGTAGTTTTACGTAATGGGTTTGAATTCTTTCTTCTGGAGGAAGAAAGATCAACTTTGCGACGGGACGCTTCACAATACCGCGAGCGGTAAGCAGTTCGACGACGCGGACATTTCCGTCACTGCCAGGGTGTGTTTGGTGGATTCGCCCGAGACGCCATTCATTAAATGGAAGATTGTCGTCTTTGAGTACCACCAGATCGCCAACTTCAAGGTTTTTAGATGGGAATCGCCACCTATTGCGCTTATGTTGCTCCTTCAGATACTCGTCTTTCTATCGGGTGCAGAAATGCTGACTCACAGCCTTCAGACGCTGCCACCGGTTAATGATAGACGGAACCTGATCCTTGATTTCAGGTTCCGTGACGGATAGCAATGGACCGTCCACTATGAAATGGCCTGGGGTCATTAGCGGACGTTGACGACACTATGCGCAATACGTTCAAGTGGCCCCTACGACACCAGGACATAGCCTGTTACGCGCGAGCCCAAGCAGATAACTGCCCACCTCCCACCCGACCGACCGAGGGGTGCAGCCGTATAACGCACGGCACGAATCGCGTGGACAAATACACAATAGAAAAAACAGACAAACAAATACAACTACAGCTATTAACTAAATGGGACAGGATAGATGTTTTAAGCATATTAATAGAAAACTCTGAGCCGATTACAGGGAATAGAAGGTTGTAATCAGAGCAGAGGACCCTAAAAGGTTCATGCATAGCATAGTTAGAAGAACAACGACTAAGGGATAAAGGTATCAAAGGATGTCTACTCCGTCTACATGGTACCGACAGATTCACCTGAGCTAATAACTCAGGCGAGTCGATATCACCAATTAGGAGCTTGTGCATAAAGCATAATTATACGGTTAGTTAGGGATGGAAGGTTAATCAAAAGAAGTCTACTAGAATACGAAGGCAAATTGACATTGCGATCCCAGCTTAAGCCACAAAGAGCAAATAGCAAGAACTGCGTTTGAACGGATGAGTGCGACTCATATTGACGTGACCAAATGCAAGATCCATACTCTAAAATAGGACGGACAAGCGAAGTAAAAAGAACTTTAGTTGTATAGGGGTCATCAAATTCGTTTGACCATCTTTTAATGAAACCCAGGACACTCATGGCCTTTGCGACCGTGGTGGAAATATGGGTGTTAAAATTTAACTTATGGTCCATAAGTACGCCCAAATCATGCATATTATTTAGACGTTCTAGAGGGCTATTGTTTAGAAAATAAGTGACCAGTTGAGGAGAGTTACGGAAAAAAGTCATTACCTTACATTTGGTAGTGTTAAGATTTAGTAGATTAAACTGGCACCAGGATTGAAAGTTTTTAAGATCAGCTTGTAGCCGACTAAATGAATCTGTATCTTTATGAGTAAGACAAAGTTTGACATCGTCAGCATACATAAGCACGCGCGAATGAACAATGACTGATGGAAGATCGTTAATAAATAGTGTGAAGAGCAGAGGGCCAAGATGACTACCTTGAGGTACACCAGAAGTCACAGGAATGGAAGCGGAAAAAGAAGACTTAAAAAGTACCTTCTGTTTTCTATTTGTTAAATATTCTCGAACCCAAGAAAGGAAAAGGGGTGGAAACCCAATGTCGCTCAGCTGAGAAAGTAATAGGGTATGATTAACGGAATCAAAGGCTTTGCTAAAGTCAGTATATATTACATCAGTTTGCTTATTATTTTTGAACCCCTTGATAATCATTGATGTAAATTCTAAAAGGTTAGTGGTTGTAGATCTACGTTTCACAAACCCATGTTGGGATGGCGAAATAATAGAGCTGCAAAAATGTTGCATTTGAGAAGTTATAATTTTCTCAAAAGCTTTCGGAATAGCGGACAATTTTGAGATACCCCTATAGTTAGAGGCTTCGGACTTTTTGCCATTTTTATGCAGAGGAATGATATACGACTCCTTCCAAATAGATGGAAAAGAGGAAGATTCGACAGACAATAGAAACAATTTTAAAATGGGTTTACATAATGCGTTTGCAGAGAACCTGAGTACGCATCCAGGAAGACCATCTGGCCCCGGAGAATAATTAGGTTTAACTAGTTTAAGTTCGCTAAGAAGACAACTTTCATCAATCACATGGAAAATGCAATTAGCCTTTTTTAAATGATAAGGATACGGACTTGCTCGATATTCCGTTGAGGAATAAGTTGTTTTGAAAAAACTCGCAAACATATCGGCAATTGCCTGATCAGTGCTCGCTTTTTTATTTTGAAAAGACAAAAAAGATGGGTGCACAGAGGTCTTACGTTTAGAATTAACAAAGTTATAAAATTGTTTAGGGTCAGAAGAAAACTGAAGCTTACACCGCTGAACATAATTCTTATAGCATTGTGTATTAAGCATCATGAACTTTGAACGAGCGACTGTATACAGAGCATAATCTGATGAACGACGTGTTTTTTGAAACATCTTATAATACCGTGTCTTCACATTTTTCAAATTGGATAACTCACGAGAAACCAGGGAGGTTTGTTAAGCCGCTCCAGCCTACCAAGAGGCACACAAATATCAAAGAGTGAATTCAGAGTATCATAGAAAAAACGAACAGCTGAGTTCATATCTCTACAATTGTACAGATAAGACCAATCGGTAGTAGCAATGTTTTCATTAAGGCTGCCAAAGTCAGTCTTACGAAAGCACCTAGTTAGAGGTAACTCATTTGAACCAAGTAATGGTGAAAGCAAAGGCAAATCAATTTTTAAATTTAATGTAGGATGAAATTTGTCTTCTGGAAGAACAAATGGTTCGATCCTAGAAACCTCACAATAAGAATCCAATACAAATATAAGATCTAACGATTTTCCATTAGAATTTAAGACAGGATTGACTTGGGATAAAGATAAGCCTAGAAGGCCATCAATGAAGTCATGTGACAAAGAGGGCAGCAAATTGGTAGATTCATCTGTTAGTGACCATGCTAAAGCGGGTAAATTAAAATTACCTACAACTATGAGCAAGTCTTGACTGGAAACTAAGGAGGAGACAAACTGAATTGCCTCTAAATGATTTAAATATACCACCATGTCTGACAATGGTGGAATATAGGAACAAGTAATGAAAGCATTAAAAGATTTAAAATTTACTTTAACACCGACAAACTCAATCTCCTAGGTACTAGAAAATTGAATCATTTCAGATGATAAAGCAGCATCAACAGCTACCAGAACGCCACCACCTATGCGAGAAATCCGGTCACGTCTGAATATAGAAAAGTTTGAGGAAATAACCGATGAATCAGCAATATCAGGTTTTAGCCACGTCTCTGTAAATTATGTTCAAAAGAAAGACTATCTACATAGAGATTAGAAAGTTTAGATTTCAGTCCTCTAACGTTCTGGTAACCCAGGTTAAGGGACGAAGCTAGTTTTTTGACACACCAGAAGATGCTGATGTGGCAGGAATAGTGTTAGTTGTTGTTGGCAAGCGAATCGGTTTCCGATTTTTCTTTTTACAGTATATTCCTTAACTATTATATGATTTGGCCAAAAATCTTCTCGACATATAGTGTCGAAGATATTGGCAGAAACACTAATTTTAAAGGACGAAATGTCCCGGGAATAAGAAAATTTAAACTTCTCCACCGCAATATTCGAGACGTTAACTTTCTTCCGAATATAGGCTATTACATCATCAGATGTGACAACAGGGTCTAGCCTAGAAACAAATATATGTTTCTTTGGTGGTATGCCAACGAGAGGCCGCGGTCCCGAAGCGTCAGCCGCAGCAGTAACGTTGGACAAGTCACCCACTGCAGCAGTTAACTTGTTTAAGGGGCCTACGATACTTTTAGAACTATCGGCAATTTCCATTGGAATGGGTAATTGCCAGGATACATCGGACACTACAATAGGCATCGTTTTTAGGAGATCATTCCCAGGTGATATCGGTAATTCCTTACTAATAGCATTCACAACAGGGCTCTTAAACGAAATCAATTGCTGTACATTAGGAGTGGACGGTGCATGAGACCGGTCGGGGACGAAAAGAGACGCTGGCGGATCCACAGATACAGAAACACCCCAAAGACTGGTCCTTTTACGTGTCGGAGACTCATTCATAAGCGATAAACTTCTGAACTGAGTCTCCACCGCAGTAAACTCCGCTTGGAGTTTATTAAAATCTGCCCTTAAAGTGTCAAAACTATCTCTAGTCTGCCTCATGAGAGAACGCATCTCATTCTCGACCTCCCGGCAAGCATCACATCCATATTATAACGTGAACCGCATTGTCACACAACCAACAAAGAATATAATCATGGGAGTCAACCGCATTAGTGGCAACTATGCAATTATTTTTTGAGCAGACAACCGTTATATCAAAAAGTTTAATTTAATTAAAAAAGGAAATACAAAAAATAAAAAATAAAAATTCTAAGGGTAAAAATTCTGTGTATAAGAATATACTGACCAGTTCTGACACAGGGTTAATGTGCAGAGTAAGCCTTCACAACTAAAGAATAAAAAGAGATAAAAGCACAAAAACAAAAACACGTATCACAGAGTCGAGGGTAGGCAAAAGACGAGAGCGCAAATCAATCAAGAATAGGAAAGAGCGCGAGAGTTAGTTAAAACGGTAAAGCCAACAAACGCAAAAGCGATAAGCAAATGAAAATTAAATTCGGATGTTGAAATTATTATTAATTAAACCGATAATGAATTTAAGAAATTTGTAAAAGTATTTAATCGCGAGAAAAAAATAAAAATTGATAAGCGCAACGGTCGGTGGGGTCTTCAGACATAGGAGAAATCGGCCGCGAGTTCAAACACGCCTCTACCTTTGACAGCAGCGTAGAGAACTCTTCAAAAGTATACCTTTGGTTGGAGGTGGCCTTGTAGAACAGAGTTTTAAAACTCTTAACTCCAGCCTCCCACAACCCTCCCATGTCTGGTGCCCCGGGAGGGATGAAATGCCAGGACAGATTCTGATGGCTGTAGTGGGATAATATTTTCCGCTGGGTGCTTTTTCAAGCACTCTGGATGCACCTACGAAGTTTTTTCCGTTGTCGGACTGCACTTGCTGGGGACACCCTCGCCTCGATACAAAGCGAGCGAACGCTGCCAGAAATGCTTCGGTACTCAAATCCGACGTTGCTTCAAGGTGAATGGCTTTGGTGGAAAAGCAAACAAAGACACACACATATCCCTTTGATATGCGGCAAGCGCGGCCGGTGAAGCTCTTGATGTCGAAAGGACCTGCGAAATCTATCCCGGTGGTCGTGAAAGGACGTGCGAAAGTAGTTCGCTGGGCCGGAAGGGTGCCCATTAGCTGTGATTGCAGCCTTCTTTTGTAAATCACACAGACTTTGCATGAATTGACCACCGATTTTACTAGATTCCGCAGTCTTGGAATCCAGTATCTCTGTCGGATGAGACTGACTACCAGTTGGCTGCCCCCCATGGAGAGAGATCTGATGCGTGAAAAGCACCAACAGCCGGGACAATGGATTTACTACTGGCAACAGAATGGGTTACGCTCATCGTAACTAAGGGCCGCTGCTTGTTGCACGCGCCCACATGCTCGGATCACACCTGATGCTTCAATGAAAGGATTCAAATTGAGAATGGTGCTAGACGTGGGCAGAGATTTCTTCTGCTTAAGACACCGATGTTCCCTCGGAAAGTAATCACGCTGAGTGACTCGGATCAACGCCTGGAGTACTTGATTGATCTCGCTAGAGGTCACCTCCCCGGAGTAATCGTTTGGAAGCTTACGACACCTTCTGCCGAAACGGATCACATATGTTATCACTTGTAAGTCACGTGCCAGATTGGAAAAACGAGATAGTATCTCGTTGGCTGGCTTAGCGATCGCGACGTGGACCTTCACTACCCGCTTCTCCAAGGTAGTGTCTAGTGGGAGTGGTGTCGCTCGCTGCCAGGACTCTTGTGGTACCCGTAGCCATGGTGGGCCGTGCCACCAAAAATCCTTGTGTACCAGTTCCTGCGCACTCAGGCCGCGGCTAGGGAGATCTGCTGGATTGTCCTCTGAACGAACGTGATTCCATGTGGCGTCATTTGTTGCCGTCACAATTTTTGCTACCCGATTTGCGACAAACGTTGTCCATGTGCAGGGTGGCTTATTTAACCACGACAGTACGACGGTGGAATCTGACCAATAAAAAGCCTCCGCATTATCAACTGGAAGTTGCGGAAGAACTGCAGCTGCCAGTTCAGCTAAAAGTGTGGCTCCGCATAATTCAAGGCGGGGCAATGAAACCGTTTTAACCGGGGCTACTCTAGATTTCGCTGCAAGAAGGCAGTATGATATGCCTTGGTCATTGCTAACGCGCACGTAAATTGCGGCACCATAAGCTCGCTGTGACGCTTCGCAAAAACAATGGAATTGGATGTCGGAATTTGGGTCATGAAGAACCCATCGTGGAATTCGGATCTGGTCAAGGAAGGAGTAGCTCGTTGTAAAATACTGCCACCTGTGATGGAGTTCACTGGGCAATTGATCATCCCACCCTAGCTCTTGTAGCCAAAGCTCTTGCATAAACACCTTGGCTTGAATCACAAAGGGAGCCAGCCAGCCAGCGGGATCGAATAACTTGGCGATCAGGATCCTCTGAAATGGCGTATGGATTGGATCGACCATAATTTGGCGGTACATTTTTGTGATGTCGGCATTGAAAACTACTCGTCTAAAACGCTACTTGAGAATCTGAGCAGTGATTTCAGACTGAAGTACCGGACCAGGGTAAAGTATGTCATTGAGACTTACTCCGCTTGTGGACTTGCTAGAGGCGTTAAAGACTACCTGTACTTTTGTTGTGGTGCTGTCGGGCTTGAAAACCGCATGGTGTGGCAAATAAAAATTGTTATTAGTGCCATCAAATGGAACCTGACGCATGTGGCCCAAGTCCAGATATTCTTGGATGACGGCGTCATACTCAGTTTTTGCCGGAATATTTTTAAGGAGCCGGCTTTCGTTTTTTTAGGAACTGAGCCAATGCCCCTGGTCTGGAATGACCAAGGTTGATGTTGGTTGGATCTCGAAACGGAAGTGAGACCGTATATCTCCCCAAAACATCTCTTCTTGTGGTCTTCTGGAAATTGACCTCGCACACAGAGTCAGAATCTTCTACCGGTTTGCCCGGTAGATCCTCCACCTCCCAAAACCTTGTGAGAAGAGTTTCAAGTCCCTCTTCTCTGCTTACAGCGACCCTCGTGGTGAACGCGGCACATGAACTAACGGGGACCCCTTGCAACGGGCCTGAAATGACCCAACCGAATCTCGTCTCTTGAGCCATGAAAGATCCGCACACTTCGGTCTGGATGCCGGAAAGACTCACCGCTGGTATGACATCAATGCCAAGAAGTAGATCGATCTTTGCCTTTAATCTGAAGGAGGGGGTCAGCTAGAGGAATATTGGGCATTCCTTCCAGTGTGGCTTGGGCTATCGTACATGACGGCAAATCATCAGCAACTTGGGACAAGACAAAAGCTTCTATCTCTATCTGGACTGGAGGTCCATGCGATGACCGAATGCTTATGTGACAGACCTTAAAGGTTCTATTGACCTTTCCGTTAATGCCTGTCACTTCGGCCCTGACAGTTTGGAAGGGTAACTTCATGAGTCGGAACGATCTTTCGGATATGAAATTGGCTTCCGAAGCCGGGTCTAATAGCGCCCGTGAAGCATAAGTAGTGCCCTTGTGCCAAAAGTCCACGATGGCTGTACCTAGCAACTTATCTCGTGAGGACTTGCCTAAGAGGTAAAGTAAGTCCGGACAATATTGTGCGAACTGGGCTGAGCTGGGACCGGCGTTGGATTATTCTCCGGTCGGGCGTCCTTGTGCAAGAGCGTATCTTTTACTTGATGTCCTCTTGCGAAACAGTTCAGACAAAGGGACTTTTTCTTTATGTATGCCACCCTCTCTGGCATCGTCATCTGAAGGAAGCGGGGACATCGACGCACTGGGTGATTCTTCTTCATACAGAGATCACAGGATTTTGGCTTGTGGTCACCCCTCCCCCTAAAGCCGGCATCTTTGAAATGGTTAGGAATGGAGTCATCCCATGCCATGAATTCTTCGACATTTTATTAAATTATAATATCATCCTGAATTATGCCGGTTTCTGGAATTGCCACTTGATCCTGATTTTGTTGTTGCTGTTGCTGTTGTTAATGCTGTTGCTGTTGTTGTTGCTGTTGATGCCGTTGTTGTTGTTGTTGATGCAATTGCTGTTGTTGGTGTTGTTGAATTTGCAGTTGCTGCTGCTGCTGAAGCAATTGCTGCATGTGGGTCCCATCAGTTGCTGCATCAGATCTGCGGTTTTGCTTCGATTGTTGTTGCTGCTGCTGATCTTTAGTTCCCATCTCTCCTTCCAGTTTTATTGGTACTACTGCTTACTTGTACTTGTACTTAAACAAAGTTTAGAAGTTGACTAATTTAGATCCCACTAAAGCTCACGCCTTTTATTTACAAATTTTTTTCAGTTTTCTAATTAGGTTTGTACACTATCCAACTCCTTATCAAGCTAAGCTTATATTTCTCCATGGTCACTACTTCTTTTCTCAAATTTGATAAACAAGTTTGAAATTGATTGCAAACGAGAAAGCGGATGGGGTATGTTTTATGACACATCATTGATTTATTTTCATTTTGCGTTAGAGTACTCTTTATTATCATTCTTGTTTTATTTTGAGTCTACTTCGACATCATCAAATTTATTGTACATTGATTCCATTAAACGAATATTTTCTTCTTCTCGTTCTCTAGAGGTAATGTAGTTTCGCAATAGAATGCTATCTCTATCAATTGAAAATATATATTACTATATTTCACCATATGTTTAGGAATAATTTCTTGAGGCTTTTCCCAATTAATCTCATTATTAAATGGACAATCCCGTTTGTATCTTCATAAGTTCCCTCCGGGATTAGCGCATTGACTACATTTTCCAACTATAGTAATACTACCTCCAATAACATAAAATGCAGAGCGCTGACATTCATCGAATGAAAAATTTAATGCATGTAAAAATGGATGTGTTTCTCCACGTCTTAAAGAGAATAGAAGGGTTTTTTGTTTACAGTCTGAAGGATTTGGGTTGACAAACACCTCAAGCAGAAGTGAAATAGCCTGCGCCTGAATAATTTGAAATGACTCCCAACCCACATGACAAGTGCAGAATTGATCAGATGTTCCAATCTGCTGAATCCAAAACATAGTTTATTATCTTAGCGCAAATAAAATATAAACTATTTGTTAGATTTGAAGTTTATGAACTGCAATTGAGTAATAAAAATTTTAAGCATAGATGTCCACAATTATAGTCCTAAAACTTTTGTTCGCGTTGATAGTTGTATTGTATGCTGCTACCTAGATAGCGAATGACTTCTTTAGGAGGTTGCGAATTTAAAAAACTATCGAAATATTTTACTTAATTAGCTTTTTTTGAATAAGCTACCCAATGTGTACCCCCTTTCCTAGATGAATCTAAATTTATAACACCGCATTCGTTTATCCATTGATCTTTGCAGTGGGGGAGGCTGTCTCTCATAAAGATATCTCTAAAGTTTTTGATGTGTTTTCGAGCGAATTTTAAAATATCAAAATTTGATAGAGGTTTATTAGGTAGCTGCTTTAAAAGTTTTTTTTATTGAGGTGTAATTAAACCACATCCACTGCGATATGGTCGAAGGAAAAAACCCTTGCCTAAAGCAATAGTCTCCATCTTTTGATTATGACGCTTTCTCTCTTCAAGCTCCCTAGCAGCAGCCTAAGTTTTCAAAATCGCTTGTGTAATGCTTTGAAGCACCTGAAGCAAGTCCTCCAAGCGCTCCTAGTGCGGTTATAATTGGAAGAAAACCAAAAACCAAAAACCAATTTTGGGTACAGTAATGATGCGAGGAATTGTTATAGTTTTTTTTATGCTTTGAGTTAATTGTGCCATTAATAGCTTTACGTGCTATTCGAATTGAATTATTAATATCATGAGAATCTTTAGTTCTCAATGCTGAAGCCGTCACTCGAACAATTTCATTGAATTTTTTCTTCCTTTTTGAGCAAGTTCCACTAATTCTTTTACGCTTTCTTTTTTTAAGCCCCATCCCGAAAGATTTCCGTGCTTTAATAATATTAGTAACGTGCCAAGCAGCAGTCTTTTCCCCCAAATTGCTATCAGAAGCTTTTACTCGCTCCAACGCTTTATCAGCTAGCAGTGTATGTCGCTTCACAAAATCTTTGTTTTATGAATACGCGATATCGTGTTCTCTGCAAGCGGCATCCAATCGATTGATTCCTTTATCACCACGTTCTAATCGTTTTCTTAGCTTTGTCCCAAAACTGATATCCCGGAAGATGTAATTCTATGGGTAGATTATTAATAAGGCTATTAATGACACCACCACTACCACCTCCGTAACGATAGGCTCTCAGTTTACAACTGTTTTTATTAAAAAAATGTAGAGGCATTTTTATTTGAAACTCAGTGCATGAACTCACATTACTAAATGCGGAAGCATAAGTGTTTGAAGGTTTTAAATATGCATCTTAAGAAGCAGCAAAGCAATATCGAGGTTAAAAATTTTGATGTATCATCAAATTGTAATGCTGAAAGTTTGATTAGACATAGTGTTTTACTCCCCAACTCAATTAGAGCATTAATTGTTGGACGAAGTAATTGTGGGAAAAATCTAATGCTTAGCTTGATTGAAAGTCCAAATGGACTGAAATTTAAAAATATTTATCTATACTCAAAATCACTATGTCAATCGAAATATGAATATTTAAAAACGTTGATTGCTCCAATAAAGGGTATGGGTTGCTAAACATTTTCAGAAACCGAGTCTGTTATACCTCCTAATAAAGCGAAAAATAGTTCCATAATGATTTTTGATGATGTTGCATGTGAAAAACCGAAGTATATAAGAACAATGTAAAGGTATACAACTTTATTTATTAGTCATACGATTAGCAGAATGTCCACAACAATAACTCTAAGTGGGAAAAGCTATATTTTCCATTTATATTTTTCCTCCCATTTAAATTAAATGAGTATATGAATGTTCTTTAATTGATATTCATTTCTATAATTCAACTAGAAAACCCGGCAAACGTTGTTTTGCCAAATAAATAATTTTCTAGTAATTTCTAGTGTAGACCAAAACCACAGGGCCGGGGCTAACTTCGACCGCGTCAAAGTTTGTATACCCTTGCAACTTTTTTGGTAACTCTTTCCTTACCTATTAGCCATCAATGTGGAAGAACGTTTTATATAAAAAGGCTTATGTTTGCGAAAGAATAGCCTACAATCATAGAAAATAACGAAGATGTTGATCAAAGTCACTGTTTTCGACCGATCGTTCCTATGGGAGCTATACGATATATATCGTCGTGCTGATCAAGAATATATATGCTTTGTATGGTCGGAGATGCTTCGTTCTATGCGTTGCACACTTCTGACCAAAATTAATATACCCTTTTTGCAAGGGTATAAATAGCTTACTTATTGTAAGTATGTATGTATGTTAGAAGACATGCCACGCTTCGCTGTGCCCCCTCCTGATTAGGAATCTTTTCCCAGTTTGCCCCCACCTCCACTATTTCTTTTTTTGACCAAACGCATTAAATTGCTTCGATTGTGGAGAAGCTCCTATAACTGCGAAATGATGGACCTGCTTACGGAGGTATATGTATATTCTGGATCGTGCATTGGCTTCGTCTCTATCATCACCGATGAAGTACATTTGAAGAAATTTATGTTCACTATCTGGGAAGGGGAGCAGGGCGCCAGATTTGCCCTTTGACTTTGAAAGTTGGCATTATTATTCCTAATGTTTGATAGGAAATGATTCGATTCAGTAGTGAACCCGGAAAGTAAAACAGGTTTTATTTTTATATATATAGATTACAAACGATAATGAAAAAAATTATTTACATCACATTGGAGACAACATAATTGAAATACCATCAGGTTCTTATGAACTTAATGATATTATTGACTTAATTCACAAAGAGCTTATGATTGGAAATATTCATGATTCGAAGCTTGATATTAATGGTAACAACAATAGATTGCAAGTAGATATTGATTGCGAGCTACTGCATACTTGGGATATGCAGATAGAGTACTAGCAGCAGGGAAAAGACATACATCTCATTTACCATTGAACATTTGTAATGTCAATGCCTCTCGTTACAGGAACTTATGTAAACAGCACTCAATCGCATACACTACATCAGTTTCCACTCACCGTTCCACCAGGCTATAAAATGGATGAAGCCCCACACAATTCATTTTATTTACCCGTAAACACTCGAGAGATACGAGAGTTAAGAGTAGATTTACTTGATTAGGACGGGTCACCAATTCAATTGCGGGACGAAGAAAACGTTACACTTCGCATTCATCTCAGACCACAGCGATGATAATCTATGGTAAAACCCGTTGGAAGGGAGGGTTAGGAAGCAGATTGATTAGAAACGTTGCAGTGAGCAGTACATCATCATCTTCAACTAGAAGAGTGTTAACACCATCAAACAAAACATTTTAAAAATCAAAAGGACTTAAAGTTCGAGATTAGAAAATGGAGAACCATATCTTAAATGTTCGTGAGAGCGCCTACGAAGATAATAGTATAGTTAGGAAAAAATATCACACGTATCAACCATAGCAGCACACATCTTACAACGCCAATGATGAAATTCGAATTTGTATAAAAAACCAAGATTTATATGTAAACCCACATGAAAGTCTCAATTATATAGAGGGAACAAGGTGACTTCAGCAGGAGTACTCAAAAATAATTGTATGACATATTTATTTGATGAAATTTAATATAAACTCAATAGTACTGAAATAGACGATACGTTGGGGTGACTATAACAATAAAAAACTATGTTTCATTAAATAAGGATGAAAGTGTTATGCGAAAAAATGCTGGATGGTTTGATGAGAGTAGCTTTCCATTAATAAATTTATCTAATAAAGGGAAATTCAATTTTGCTATACCACTTAAAATGCCATTGGGTTTCGCTAAAGATTATGATAAGCTCATGCTTAATTGTAAACATGAATACGTATTGCTTTTAAGTAGAAATATGGGAAATGTTTACAAGCAAAAAATTTGAGAAACGAGCTACAATTTAAATATTCACAAGATTTTTTGTAAAGTTCAACATGTAACATTAAATCATGATTCCACACTTTTAATGTTAAATATCAAAGAAGTTAAATTCGGCTATGCCGAAGTTTATATACCCTTGCAGTCCTTGACAATAATAATTTCACATGTTCAAAATTTCTTTTCTGCAACTCAATTCATTAATATACAAACAAAACAATTTTACTCTTCATACTATGTACAATTTGTTCTTCTTCTTCCCTCATTCCCTAAGCAAAGCAACGCACGCATACACATACAGTTTATGTAGCGTTGCGTCTGTGTGTGTATGCATGTGCTCTGTTAACAGATGGTGACGTAGTAGGCAGCAAGCAGAGCTGCCGGCAGCGATTGAACCGATTTATATAGACTGTAACTTGTGTTCTATTTATCCGATCAGGGTGAAATTTTGGGATCTGAGATTTTATATCAAATTCTATTATATTGGTAAATTTCATGGGGATACTCCAATTTTTGCAAAAATTTTTGTTCCAGAGCTATATGATATAGTAGTCCGATCCCAAAGATTTTCATACTTTATCTCACCCGGGTAAAAAAAAGCTCCCAAAAAAAATTTCATCCCGATAGCTCTTAAGATGGCTGAGTAAAACGCGTACGCACCGACGGACAGACGGACAGACGGACAGACGGACATGGCTATATCGACTTAGCTTCTCATGCTGATCAAGAATATATATACTTTATGGGGTCGGAAACGTCTCCTTCTGTGCGTTACAAACATCTGACCAATTTTATAATACCCTCTGCAAGGGTATAAAAATCATCTAACAGACTCTAACCTTAGCAATTCGTAGTTGGGACTGTTATATGAAAACGTCACTTGCTGATGGTACACAACATATGTACTTGGAGTGTGAAGCTAGCCTACATTTAAATTCTGATTCATATCCATATGATGATCTAAACATAAGCTTTGACTGAGCTCGGTTTGCAATGCTTTATGACATGTGTGTAAAATTTCAAGAGAGCTACTACAATAGGGCACCACAGCCACTTTTAAGTCCAGAGAAATTTAAGGAAAATGCACCCATTATCGTAATAGATCTTTCACATTAGCAGGAGCCTGTCAAAAGCGGACCCATTGATATACGTATTACCATTGATCTATCATCAACCACAACATTTTACTTCACAATTACTTCAACTGAAGCATACTGCGTTCTTAATCATGATCGGTTAATTGAGTACAATCCATCAAATATCTTAGTTAGGCGGGCAAAGTAATACATTTTCACAAACGACGCAATCTTACAACACCCAAAAAGTCTTAAAATAAAACAGCGATAGATGAATGTTTATAAAAACTCAGAAATTCGCAAAGAAAAACTCGCCAAAAGAACTAGAGCCTTATCGAATGAAACAAATGACTAACATAAGCAAACGCTAACGTAGCCTAGGAAATAAGAAGCAAACGCTAGCATTAAAATATCCATATCAGTAAGAAGCAGGAAATAACAAGCAAGCGCTAACAAAACAACTGAACAGAAAAACATTTTGTTTATTTAGTTAATTTTTAACTATTGAAGCAATCGCACTCACTTGCTCTAAAAAAAAAAAACCCTAAAAAAACCCAAAATGAACTGTGTACCAGCAAGTCTGTCAAGATGTAAAGGCAAGAATAATGAATACGTCTTTAAATGCAGCCAGTTATAAAAAACTTTTTCTTCAGCTAATACAATACAATAAAGAGAAAAGAGTATTGAGTATGTGTACTTTCATTTGTATG
Source organism: Drosophila tropicalis (assembly GCF_018151085.1). Classification (NCBI taxonomy): domain Eukaryota; kingdom Metazoa; phylum Arthropoda; class Insecta; order Diptera; family Drosophilidae; genus Drosophila; species Drosophila tropicalis. Next base: position 488,108 of record NW_027172727.1, on the reverse strand, counting down.
TATGTATAGGTAAAATCAAAGTAGGCCAAAAATCAGTTCTGGTGCGACTATTTTCCGACTGCTTCTTTCGACGACTTCCCAAATTGGCTAAAAGCAACAGTCGTAACAGTTCCCAGTATTAAAATGTATAAGTTGGCTGTTGCTATCAAAGCAATCTGTTTCGAATTTTTGCTATTGTTGCTGCTGTCGGGATTCTTGCTTTCGGATTATCGCTGTTTGCTGCTGCTATCGGGTTTTTGCTATCGGTTTTTTGCTGTTTGCTGCTGCTGTCAAAATTTTCTATTTCGGTTATTTGCTTCTGCTTTTGCTGTCAGATTTTCTGTTTTTTGCTGTTGCTTTTTTTAGTTTTCGAAGCAGAAGCATCAGCACACAGCAAAACTGTCGACAGTTTTCGCAGTTTTCAAACCCTGTATACATATTATTCAAAAAAAGAAACAATAAAAAAAAAAAAAAAAATATTCAAGCTTTATTTGTGCAAATAAAATACCTCCACCGGGTCGGGGATGTTTAGTTGTGTACAAAGCTAAGCTACCTTCTTTATTTAATTACTATCTGTCTTTAGCTTAAGCTTTTTCGTCGACTGCTGTGTTAGTTGACGTAAATAAATAAATAAATTAATAAATAAATATAAATTAGATTTTTCGTATTTATTTCAAAGGTGACTAAACAGATTCGGTTGGGAGTTTGCCATCAGCATTAGCTATTTAAACAGCTAACAGCTTATTTTGAAGTATTTCATCATCAGTTATTTAACTGATAACAGCACTATCAACTGTTTATTAGTTTTAAAAATGGATAAAAAAAAAAATGTATTGAGAGAGCTAGTGAAAACTAGAAATATTTTAACAAGAAAATTTCAGAGTATTAAATTAGGAAAAGCTGAAGCAGAGTTACAGCTAGAATAATCATTGAGACCAATAACAACTCCATTATAAAAGCTTATAAATAAAAGTGAATCACTAAATAATAGCATGTGAAGTGGAGTAAGGAAAAATAAGTCTTCTCCTCTTCGAATTCCAGAAAGAAGCCATTTTTATATTTCGTTTTCATGAGTTAGAAGCTCTTCATGAGCCATTTGTACAGAAGCTTTTACAACATGTTAATGTAAATACAGTAGTAGTAATTCCAATAATCTTAAACAAATAATATAAGAGATTTTAATATATACAAATCTAAGTTAACGATGACGTCTCCTCCAACAATAATCATTTAATTACCATCAGAAAAGAAGAAAAAGTTAGAAAAGAATCAGAATCAGCTATAAGCTCAATTCCTGTAAAAGAATCATTTTACAATACTGATATTACGTTAGTAGCAACTCTTTAGATAATAGTTGTAGTCAACTATTGATCCAAGATGGTAGTTATGGTGTAAAAAAAATATTGAATGTAAGTGAATTAGCACGAAGAAGAGTTCTTTATAGAGCATATGGCCCATATAAAGATAATAAAGAAAAAGTGCGGTTAAGTAATTCTGAAATACACATATCATATTCGAGTAGAGGTTTATAGGAGACTAAATTCATACATAAGAGTATTTGCTGCAGCGCAGGCAGCGAGAAAATGAATGTAAAGAAATGAAAATATGTCCGTTACAATTCACAGATCGGATCATTTGAGAATAATAAGAAAGAGATAGACATACTGCGGTGGATACATACATATTTTAACACTCCTTCTTAACGCGAAGTATATCGTATAAAAAAATGATTATTTTAATCCCAACATTTCTGTAAACTTTACATGTTTGACCTTACATAAGTTCTTTGTTAAACTATCTGAGGTCATACTATCTGTGGGAATGTATTTAATATCTATAACATTATCTTTATACATTTTTCTTATAAAATGATATTTTATCTCAATATGCTTGCTACGTGAATGAAATTTAGCATCCTTAGCAAGACATTGTGTGCTCTGGTTGTCGCAGCTTCGCCATCGGCCCGAATCCCATCTCGTTGATCAGCTTTCTGATAACGATCGGTAAACGACTTCCGATCGTTGCAATTGCCAGCCCAGTCCGCATCAACAAAACAGTGGATAGAAACACCAGTTTTGCTATAATGAAGACTCACATCTGAGGTACCTCTTAGATATCTCAATATCTCTAAGTTCTTTGCGCCAACTTAGATACAGAGTGTATTATATCTGGCAGTGTAGTCAACGCCAAATATAATAACGAGCCAATGAGTGATTGACTGCAATCATCACTTTCGCACTTCGTCTGGAAACCAACCTCTGGAGAGCGTCGCGTTCGGCTTGCAGTCTTGCCATCTCGCTCGATTTCCATCCCCAAAAAAAGATAAAGTTCACCGCCGTCGACCACATCAAATTTGTTTGATATGAGCTGCTTTATGTAGGCCGCAAGTATAAAATCGTCAACAAATACAATAATAATAGATAAATACCCATTGACTTTGCTCATGTATTTACACGGTTCGCTTGCACCCTGAACGAAACCAATCTTCAAAAGAATGCTCTCCAGCTTTTGGTTCCACTCACGCCCACTCTGTTTCAAGCCGTACAACGATACAGCGATCAGCATCGACAAAGCTTTCAGGTTGTCGCATATAAACGTCAATAAACGTCATTCACGTAGCTCACTATTGAGGTAAGCTGCAGAGACATCCATCTGGTGAAAGTGAATCTCGTGATCCACCGCCAACGCAATCCCCGTCTGATTGAGGAATAACGTACAACCGGGGAAAAGGTTTCCTTGTAGTTAATTCCATATTGTTGACCATACCCTTTTGCGACCAATCTTGCTTTGAAACGCTGAACTTTGCCACTCTCATCTCGTTTGGTGGTAAAAACCCATTTACAACCGATAACCTTTTTGTTTGCAGGAAGATCAACCAAACTCCATGTCTTATTATTTTCTAGGTTTTCATACTCCTTCTGCATTGACTTTAATGCCTCTGACTTAAATGCCTCATTTATACAGGTAGAAACAATAACGTCTTTAGCATCTAGTACATTCAGCATATTGTACTCTTTTCGTGGACGACCAGCACGCCCGGTCTCCCTGGCCCTCATTTTCTTTGTCACCACTTTGAAATTTACTGCTCCACAGAGTTTTCTTGGATTTCATCATTATGCTCGCAATCAAGTTTTTCACTTGGCTGAAAGATTACCACATCTGACTCACATGATGATTCTCGACCGTGCTCCAACTCTTTCATGAACTTGTGCTCCAAAAACACGACATCTCGGGATACTACTACGGTAATTTTGACAGGGTTGTAAAGACGATAGGCCTTGGCAGTTTCGGAGTAACCTACCAAAATATGCTGCTTCCCTTTTGCCGAAAACTTGTTCTTATGAGTTCTATCTAATACAATAGCTTTCATACCAAATACTTTAAGATGAGATACGCTCGGTTTTTTCCCATACCAAACCTCGTATGGAGTATTGTCAGGCTAAGTTGCAGTTTCTGCTCTATTCCGTTAATACGCAGCCGTCATTATTGCCTCGCCCCAAAAAAGATTCGCCAACTCCACCATGCACTATCATGCTTCGGGCCATCTCCACCAAGGTTCTAATAGCTCGTTCCGCCACACCATTTTGTTGTGGAGTGTGGGGAACAGTGAGTTGTCTTTTTATTCCATGGCTCAACAAGAACTGTTCAAATACATCGCTCAGGTACTCACAACGGTTGTCGCTTCGTATGGCTTTTATATGGTTACCCGTCTGATTTTCTGCTACCATTTTGAAATCTTTGAATTTCTCGAAAATATCGCTCTTATTCTTTAACATGTACACCGATACATAACGTGATTTATACTCTATCAATTGTGGTATACTTTTAGGGATAGGATTTGGCCACATACTTTTAGGGATAGATTATAAGTAATTAGAACTTAAGCATAATGTTTAGCTTTAAGTACCGCTAAGGACACTAGCCATAGGACCAATGTAAATGCTCCCCTACAAATACCGGGCTTGCGACCTCAATAAATTGATTCAAGTCAAGCCTTACCTTCGCCTATTTTATGGCGATCCTGCCAGGAGACGAACCTGGAATCTTCTGATAGAACTTATAACATATGTAAATATTAAGAAAAGACAATACAGTTGACATACATAGATGGACAAAACTAAGTGGAATAGGCAAAGACAATAGGTGACAACAAACTCAAGATCAGCAAAAAATATGTAACTCAGATAGCAGTGAAATCAATTATAAAGAACTGCGAAAACGAAAAGGTCAGAACAATAATAGAAGCAGGCAATTTTACTGAAATTAATGATGTTGTAGCTAAATTTGTAAATACATCTACAAATATGGAACAGGATCACAGCGTGTTTTATGCTAAAAGAAACAACTACACAAAGAGGATAATACTTATTATAACAATACTAAGAACTACAATAACTATAGTAATAATTATATTCGAAGAAATTATAACAATAGAAATACAAAAATTAACCATTCTGGGTAGTGGGAATGTATCCGCTACTAGTTTTTTGTTAATTTTTCTATAACCAACTACCAATCTCTACCTTTTTGATTGCTGCCAGGCAGCGACTTTTTAGGAACCAATAAGATTGGACTATTGAACTCAGACATTGATGGAAGAAGCTGTATTAAGAAATACAATTTTTGTTTGCACCATCTTTGGTTTTGTATTAATAACTTCTGGGTTATCTTCTACACCTGGCTCTTCTGTGTCTTTTGCTACTAGAGGTTCAAAAGTTGCTTCTAGATTCGAATCTACTGGTATTGTGAATTTTATATTATGTTTTGTTGCTATGCTTATTAGTTGTTTGTTTAAACTGTATATTAGCTCAGTGAAGATTTTACTACTTGATTCATTGCTTATTTCTGTTTTGTTATTCTTTATTTTATTGTAACTCTCAAAGATAATTTCAAGGTGCTTATTAATTGTCTGAGGGTGTATCTAAATTGTCTTATTTATGCACTTGTACGCTCTCTGAAACATTTCTTTTAATACTTCTATGTTCCGGTCCATTTGAAATTCTGTTACTTTTGGTTTTATATTTATGGCAAAATTAATTCCCTTATATTAATTTTGTTCTCTTAGTATTTCATTTTTTTTTCTTTATATTGTAATATAACAAATTTTGTTTCTTCTTCTTTTTCTGTTTTTTTTTTTTCAATTTGTTTAAGATTCTATTTCCTAATATTGTAATATAAAAAATTACAATTACTCGCTGCGATCAGAAAGCTTTATGTGTGCTTGCAAGCTTTGTCAAATTTACTTGAGTTTTTTTATTGAACTTAATTGAACTTTATTGAACTTTTTTTTAAAGCTCGCTTTGATCGCGGCAAGCTTTACAAGTGTGTTTATGTTGTTTGTGCAATTTTGAGTGCACATGTTTGACATGTGCTCTTCGTTAGGGTAAGTTGGGGTATATAAGGCCGATTGGAATTTATTATTTAATTGTATATATATATGTTTTTTTGTGTGTATTTTTCATTTTAGTGTATATTTCAAATATATGAAATTTTTTTTCTTCTCTTTTCTTTTTGTTTTGAGGGTATTTTTGGCAATGATAGACTTATTCGAAGACTTTCACTCGTTGCAGAGGACGGACGTGTTTTTTGCGCTTATCAATTTTTATTTTTTTCTCGCGATTAAATACTTTTACAAATTTCTTAAATTCATTATCGGTTTAATTAATAATAATTTCAACATCCGAATTTTATTTTCATTTCCGGAATTCTTGCTGTCGCTTTTGTTTAAATTTAAATAAAATCAAAACTTACAACAATACTTGCATTAGCGGTGTTGTTGTTTTGCTTATCTCTTTTGCGTTTGTTGGCTTTACCGTTTTAACTAACTCTCGCGCTCTTGCGTACAAATTGTTGTTGAATGTGTTCAATTTGACGCGCTCTCCCGCTCTTTCCTATTCTTGATTGATTTGCGCTCTCGTCTTTTGCCTACCCGCGACTCTGTGATACGTGTTTTTGTTTTTGTGCTTTCATCTCTTTTTATTCTTTAGTTGTGAAGGCTTACTCTGCACATTAACCCTTGTGTCAGAACTGGTCAGTATATTCTTATACACAGATTTTTTTACCTTTAGAATTTTTATTTTTTGTATTTCCTTTTTTAATTAAATTAAACTTTTTGATAAAATGGTTGTCTGCTCAAAAAATAATTGCATAGTTGCCACTAATGCGGTTGACTCCCATGATTTTATTCTTTGGTGGTTGTGTGACAATGCGGTTCACGTTAAGTGTGCAGGTTACACAGGCAGAATCAAGGAGTCTATTGCCAAAGGTGGTGGCCTAAAATATGGATGTGATGCTTGATACTACAGATAGTTTTGACACTTTAAGTGCAGTCCCATGATTTTATTCTTTGGTGGTTGTGTGACAATGCGGTTCACGTTAAGTGTGCAGGTTACACAGGCAGAATCAAGGAGTCTATTGCCAAAGGTGGTGGCTTAAAATATGGATGTGATGCTTGATACTACAGATAGTTTTGACACTTTAAGTGCAGGTTTTAATAAACTCCGAGCGGAGTTTACTGCGGTGGAGACTCAGTTCAGAAGTTTATCGCTTATGAATGAGTCTCCGAAACGTAAAAGGACCAGTCCTTGGGGTGTTTCTGTATCTGTAGATCCGCTAGCGTCTCTTATCGTCCCCGACCGGTCTCATGCACCGTCCACTCCTAATGTACAGCAATTGATTTCGTTTAAGAGCCCGGTTGTGAATGCTATTAGTAAGGAATTACCGGTAGGTGCTTTCGTAAGACTGACTTTGCCAGCCTTAATGAAAACATTGCTACTACCGATTGGTCTTATCTGTGATACTCTGAATTCACTCTTTGATATTTGTGTGCCTCTTGGTAGGCTGGAGCGGCTTAACAAACCTCCCTGGTTCTCTCGTGAGTTATCCAATTTGAAAAATGTGAAGACACGATATTATAAGAAGTTTCAAAAATCACATCGTTCATCAGATTATGCTCTGTATACAGTCGCTCGTTCCAAATTCATGATGCTTAATACACAATGCTGTAAGAATTATCTTCAGCGGTGTAAGCTTCAGTTTTCTTCTGACCCTAAACAATTTCATAACTTTGTTAATTCTAAACGTAAGACCTCTGTGCACCCATCTTTTTTGTCTTTTCAAAATAAAAAAGCGAGTACTGATCAGGCAATTGCTGATATGTTTGCGAATTTTTTCAAAACAACCTATTCCTCAACGGAATATCGAGCAAGTCCGTATCCTTATCATTTAAAAAAGGCTAATTGCATTTTCAATCCAGTGATTGATGAAAGTTCTCTTCTTAGCGAACTTAAACTAGTTAAACCTAATTATTCTCCGGGGCCAGATGGTCTTCCTGGATGTGTACTCAGGTTCTGTGCAAACGCATTATGTAAACCCATTTTAAAATTGTTTCTATTGTCTGTCGAATCTTCCTCTTTTCCACCTATTTGGAAGGAGTCGTATATCATTCCTCTGCATAAAAATGGCAAAAAGTCCGAAGCCTCTAACTATAGGGGTATCTCAAAGTTGTCCGCTATTCCGAAAGCTTTTGAGAAAATTATAACTTCTCAATTGCAACATTTTTGCAGCTCTATTATTTCGCCATCCCAACATGGGTTTGTGAAACGTAGATCTACAACCACTAACCTTTTAGAATTTACATCAATAATTATCAAGGGGTTCAAAAATGGTAAACAAACTGATGTAATATATACTGACTTTAGCAAAGCCTTTGATTCCGTTAATCATACCCTATTACTTTCTAAGCTGAGCGACATTGAGTCTCCACCCCTTTTCCTTTCTTGGGTTCGAGAATATTTAACAAATAGAAAACAGAAGGTACTTTTTAAGTCTTCTTTTTCCGCTTCCATTCCTGTGACTTCTGGTGTACCTCAAGGTAGTTATCTTGGCCCTCTGCTCTTCACACTATTTATTAACGATCTTCCATCAGTCATTGTTCATTCGCGTGTGCTTATGTATGCTGCCGATGTCAAGTTTTGTCTTACTCATAAAGATACAAATTCATTTAGTCGGCTACAAGCTGATCTTAAAAACTTTCAATCATGGTGCCAATTTAATCTACTAAATCTTAACACTACCAAATGTAAGGTAATGACTTTTTTCCGTAACTCTCCTCAACTGGTCACTTATTTTCTAAACAATAGCCCTCTAGAACGTCTAAATAATATGAATGATTTGGGCGTACTTATGGACCATAAGTTAAATTTTAACACCCATATTTCCACCACGGTCGCAAAGGCCATGAGTGTCCTGGGTTTCATTAAAAGATGGTCAAAAGAATTTGATGACCCCTATACAACTAAAGTTCTTTTTACTTCGCTTGTCCGTCCTATTTTAGAGTATGGATCTTGCATTTGGTCACGTCAATATGAGTCGCACTCATCCGTTCAAACGCAGTTCTTGCTATTTGCTCTTTGTGGCTTAAGCTGGGATCGCAATGTCAATTTGCCTTCGTATTCTAGTAGACTTCTTTTGATTAACCTTCCATCCCTAACTAACCGTAGAATTATGCTTTATGCACAAGCTCCTAATTGGTGATATCGACTCGCCTGAGTTATTAGCTCAGGTGAATCTGTCGGTACCATGTAGACGGAGTAGACATCCTTTGATACCTTTATCCCTTAGTCGTTGTTCTTCTAAATATGCTATGCATAAACCTTTTAGGGTCCTCTGCTCTGATTACAACCTTCTATTCCCTGTAATCGGCTCAGAGTTTTCTATTAATATGCTTAAAACATCTATCCTGTCCCATTTAGTTAATAGCTGTAGTTGTATTTGTTTGTCTGTTTTTTCTATTGTGTATTTGTCCACGCGATTCGTGCCGTGCGTTATACGGCTGCACCCCTCGGTCGGTCGGGTGGGAGGTGGGCAGTTATCTGCTTGGGCTCGCGCGTAACAGGCTATGTCCTGGTGTCGTAAGGGCCACTTGAACGTACTGCGCATAGTGTCGTCAAGGTCCGCTAATTCAAAAATAGGAATTCGTAGACAATATATGTATATTATTTTTTTTTTCATTTTATTTCTTTTTGTTTTTTTTTGTTTTGGTTTATTTAAATTAATTTATAGTGTCAGCGCAAAAATCGCCTCTTACCACAAAGGTGCTTATATGAGCACTCTTTTTTATTTAATTGAAAATAATTTTTTGTTTTTATATACTTTAATGCTGCATCTGCTGTTGTTGCTGCCTTGCCTGCTGATTTCTCTGGTGAGTTTTTTCCAATTCGTCTAAGATATAACATATCTATTTTCCGTGAAAAACCCCTCGTCAAAGCTTATTAGAATAAGGTTAAATTTGGAAGAGTTCGATTTTACTACATAAGAGGACAAGAAATTTTCACAGCAGATGCTCTCTCCAGAATTGAATTTAAAAATATAAAAAACATAGAAACTAATAAAATACTTAAAGTAGCAACAAGATCAGAAACAAAAAAATTAACACATAAGGAAAACAAAATTATTAATAACAGAATAGAAACACCAAGAATATATGAAATAGTAAATCCTAACGAAGAGAAAAAATACGCGCAAATTAATTTCAAAAAATTCAAATGTTTTATTACCAAAAATAAAGAAAAATTACTCTCCTTCAACATAGGCGATTTGATCATTAATGGAAGAATAGATCTAGATCGATTCCTTCCAAGGCTTGAAAAAAGAAGCCGGTGCTCAAAGAATCTATAAACTGAAGATAGACATGTCAGAAAAACTATTTAGGTCACTTACACTTAGCGAACTAAAACAAAAAGGAAAAGACACATTAAAAGATTTAAAAATAGCAGTTCTACCTTAAGTAAAAGTAATAAAGAATAAATAAGAAATACATTAAATAAATATCATAAAAACCCAATAGAGGGAGGTCACTGCGAGGTAAACAGAACGCTGGGAAAAATAAAAAGAGATTTTTTTTGGAAAGTATGTCTTGAGATGTTGCAACATACATCAAAAATTGCGAAAAGTGCAAACTAGCCAAGGTAACCAGACACAACCACTCCCCATTGGTCGTAACACCAACCCCTGCAACCACTTTTGACACAATAATAATAGATACAACTGGACCATTACCAAAAACAATGAATGGTAATGAATACGCAGTTACTATTATCTGCGATCTGTCCAAATATCTCATATCAATACCAATACCAAACAAAAGTGCAAAAGCGGTTGCAAAGGCAATATTTGAATAATTCACTTTTATTTACGGCACAGTGAAAGTAATTCTAAAAAGGACGATTGTGATGAATATCTAGCATACTTCACATATTGCTCTAACACCACTCCATCCACCGTACATGGTTATTCACCTTTTGAACTAGTCTTTGCGAAACATCCTAAAACTGTCCCTTTTTCATCTGACACTGTAAAACCCATCTACAACATTGATGACTTCAATAAAGAAATAAAATTTTAACTACAAATAGCACAAAATAGAGCACAACAGCTTATCGAAAAATTTAAAGCATTACAAAAAGAAACATATGATAAAAACACAAAAAAAGTATCGCTAACTAAAGGACAAGAAATACTTTTAAAAAATGATACCGGACATAAATTAGAAAACAAATACACAGGCAAATATAAAATACAGAGCATAGGTCCTAACAATAATGTAGTATTAACTGATGATAAAAACAAAAAGCAAACAGTAAATTTAGATAGAATAAAAATAATATAAAAAGGATATAAGAAAAATATAAATCTTTTTCTTTTAGGGATAGGATTAGGCTATATACTTTTGGGGATAGTATATACGTGATTAGCATAATGTTTAGCTTTAAATACCGCTAAGGACACTAGCCATAAGACCAATATAAACTCTCCCCTATAAGTACCGGGCTTGCGGCACCAATAAATTACTTCTAGTCAAACCTTGCCTTCGCCTACTTTAGAATGTTGCGAAATAGCGCGCACCACCTTGTGACGCTGTACGCATTGGTCCAAAAATATCTGTATGAATCAAGCCCAACAATTCCTTTGAGCGGCTTTCCAAAAACTTCGGCAACTTCTTAACGCAAATTTTACTTTTTGCACACGTTTTACATACAAGGTCATTTGTACTACACACTCTAGCATTAAGACCATAGACCATTTCCTGCTTAATCATTTTATTTAAACTATCGAAATTTAAATGTCCGAACCGATCATGCCATTCGACCAGCTAATTTACATTTGTTTCTCCAGCAAATACTGTTTTTGTTTTACTTTCAAACAAAAACAAATCGTTGTGTTTCTTAGTTACTTAGTCACTTAGTTTTTGGCAAAATTTGGCAAAATACATTGTAAGTTCTTTATATATAGCACGTCAACCAATTCGATCGTGATATTTTTCCATTTTAGTTCCACTGTACCGCAACCTTCGGCTTCTATAAAACTGTCGCCTGCTAATTTGATTTTCTCTTTATGCTCACGCATACTCGTAGACATTGATTTGTCCGCACACAAATGAGCTGTTGCCCGCTGTCTACACACCATGCATTTTTCTAAAAATTGATTCCTGTTCCAGAAGTAGAGTGATTTGGTCTAGCAGTGGACTGTACCTTAAAATCAATTGGATAATTTTCCTTTGTGATTTTTTGCTAATATGTGTGTACAATGCTTATATATGTGTCGATTCTTATAAATACATGTGACCTATCGATAAACGCAATCCGTTCATGAACATCCCGGCCCGCCCTGAAACACAGTTTCTGAACGGGGCAATACCGCAACCTTGGTGATTGGCCAAGTTAATTCTCCTGAAGAGGTTTTGAGTCTGACCTCTCGAATCAATTGATCCTTGCCTGGGGAGGCTTCGAGAACCACCGCCAGATGCCAGTGAGCTGGTGCGGTGTTAGATTCCTTTACAAGCACCACATCTCCGACAGATATATTTGGTGCTGTAGTGGTCCACTTTGGACCCTGTTGCAATGTGGTAAGATACTCCTGGTAACATTGCTTCCAGAAGCCTTGCATCGTAGATTGGATACTTTGCCAGTACCCAAGTCGGCCCACGGTGATGTGGCCTAAGTCCGCCTCTGGTATGGCTGTGAGGGGCCTGCCGATCAAGAAATGTGCTGGCGATAAATAATTGACATCTGTGTCCGAGTTGTAGCAAGCACTGCAAGTAGAGTTCACATCTGCTCGTATGTGAGAGTAGATTGACTCGGCGAATATGCAGCTTTACGCATCTGACTGCAGATTCCCATTTTCTTCCCCAATGAGGAGCATGTGGCGGAATGAATTCCCATTGAATGCCATAATTCGCCAGAGTGTTCGTAACCTTTTCGATGTGTGGTTGAGATGCCAGCAGCTTCTGCATTTCATCAAGAGCATTTCATCCATCCTTAAGAAGGATTGGACCAGCATAGTCACATCCAGTGTTTACAAATGGAAGTGCCTGAGTGACACGAATGCTGGGTAGATCAGCCATACTTTGTTGTGATGTATGATGCCGTTGTCGAAAACAAACCAAACAGTCGTGTGTGACTTTTCTTATCAAGTTCCTTGCGCCAAATATCCAAAATCTTTGGCGTACCATAACAAAAAATGATGAGACACCAGGATGCAGGTTGACCCTGTGTTCGTATTCAAGTATTACCTTGGTGATGCGATGAGATTTCGGTGGCAAAACTGGATGTTTCGCCTCTCTGGACAATTGCGAGTGGTGCAAGCGTCCTCCAACCCTGAGTAGTCAGTCCTTGTCGATCATTGGCGAGAGTTTAGCCAGCTGAGATCGACTTCGCAATGGTTTATTTGCGAGTAGCAATTGATAGTCATCCTGAAAGCAGGTTTGCGCGTGGCGTGGAGCCCTTGTCCCCAAATGGACCCTCAGTGCGCCGTAGAAAGCGTAGGACATAGCCAGCCGTATGAACGAGCCGTATGAACAAGATGATCGAGTGGATGATCAGGAACTGCATTTACTAATGCAGTCAGACAATTGATTTCGACTTCCCTTTGTATGTTCTTTTCTGAAATATTGTGAGTTGTTTAACCTTACCATATACTGATCCGCGTCACGTATCCATGACGGGCCATTCCACCAGCCATGAGACCTCTGGATGCACAATCAGCTGGATTTTATTTGGAGTCCACATGCCGCCAATTATGCCTTGGAATGGTGTCCAGAATTTCCGAAGTTCTGTTCCCAACAAATGACTTGAGTCGAGAGGGTGCGTATGATAGCCAATAGAGTACGATTGTGGAATCACACCATGCAAAAACCATGGTCTTTTGATGACGAAGTGCCGCCTTTATCGAACGTATGAGTTGACTTAGGAGCAGTGCCGCGCAATGCTCTAGGCGAGGCAGAGATTGCTGCTTTAGCGGAGCCGCCCTAGATTTCGCAGCCATAATCGATGTAGAGATCGAGCCATCCTTGTTGATTACTCTGCTGTACACTACAGTAGCGTATGCCTTCGTAGAATCCATGCAATTCAATGTTGTCGGTGTCGTTCACAACTAACCAAAGTATTTGAATGTGTTGTAGAATATCCAAATCTGCCCGCCATTTGAGCCAATTGTACGCTAGTTGCTTAGGGAGTTTGTCATCCCATCCCAAATCGAGAATCCATAATTTTTGAAAGAGTATTTTGAATTGGACCACAATTGGTGCCAAAAGCCCAAGTGGATCAAAGATCCGTGAGGCATCCGATAAAACTTGCCGTTTTGTACAATCGAAATTTCCTTTTAGACCAACACTATAAGACAATGTATCATGACCAGGTTGCCAGTATAGTCCAAAGACCTTCACTGGAGATGATTGTGTAGAATAAGTTCCTTCTGTTGGTATGCGAGGTGTGTTTGATACCCATTTCCCAGGCTCCAAATTAGTACAGGACATAAGTTGAATAAGTTCCTTTTGATTTTGTATCAGTTCCTCCTCACTGTTTGACCCAGTGAGCACATCGTCGACATAAAAATCCTCCTGTAAGATTTTTGCAGCATTCGGGAATTCCTGCTGATGATCAGTAGCCAGTTGCTCTAATACCCTATCAGCCAGGAATGGTGCATATGAGGAGCCATAAGTGACGGTGCATAGTTGATAGTGTTTGATTGGATCCGATGGTCTTTCTCTCCAGACAATTCTCTGGATGTCGCGGTGTTTCTTGTTTACCGAAATATGCCGGAACATCTTGACTATGTCAGCTGAGAATACAAATTTAAACATCCGAAAGCGCAAGCAGACAGCAAATGGATCGCGTTGAATGCTAGGCCCTGTAAAGAGATAATCGTTTAGTGATTTGCCTTTGGTGTCGCAAAATGATCCGTCGAAAACTACTCACAGTTTCCGACCCAAAACCGGGTGATGTGGTAGATAAAACCGTTGTCCATTATTGACTTCATCTGGTGGCAGTTCGCGCATATGCCCCAAATCGAAGTATACCCTATTAGTTGACATATTTTGCTCTTAGATTTGCGTCTTGATGTAAACGTCGTTCCACCGATTGGAAACGATTAAGAGCTCCTTGTAGAGTATCCCCAAATTCAGGATTAGTGACCTCGAATGGAAGTTCCACGATGTATTTCCCCTTTTCATCTCGAGTGTGCGTAGCGAGAAAGTGTTTCTCCACTTGTTTATCATCAGGTTCCAATTTGGTTGTGGAACTGATGTCCTCTAGCTCCCAAAACCTCTAAAGCGAAGCGTTAATATCAATGTATGATGTCAAAGCGAAAGCGTTGTTAGCTTGGGGCATCGTTATAGAGCTGATGACCCATCCGAAAATCGATGATATGCAATGAGTTTGCCCGTATTGTCATACAACTTTTTTCTGTAATTGCAGACCAAACGTGTTCACCACCCAAAATAACGTCAATTGGAGCGCTTGTGGTGAATTCCTAGTCGGCGAGTTGAAGATCGCTAAAGACATCAAGTGCCGATGCGTCAATGTTCTGCCTTTCTAGTGTTGATGTGATTTTGTTAAGAACATGAGCCTGTACAGTTAAGTGATTGTTTGAATACTTTGACTTGATCTGAAACGTGCTGCTTTCTCTTGTGGTGTCAGGCTGAACCGAAGAGATTCCTGTGACCAAGATGGATGATGCCGACCGTGGCAATCCAAGTGCTTGTATGCATCGTTTTGATACATATGAAATTTCCGACCCAGTATATAGTAAGATACAACATGTAATGTAGGCTCCATTTACCTTTTGAACATAAACCGTTGCAGTAGGCAATATGCTTCGATTTAAACCTCGACCTGTTTTCAATTCCGCAGAGCTTTGTGAACAAAACGTTGCTAGTGCACTCCCATTATGAGCCACTAGACTTGTTGTAGACAAATCGTGATGAGAAGCGTTTGGACTCCACTGAATCTTCCTTTTACCTTGTTGCATTGAGTTACCTGGATCATGGACCAGAGAATGGTGCTTACCTTTACAATATTTGCATGAGAATGATGATAGACAGGTTTTGACCATACGCCCTGCTTTCAGGCAATTATAACATAAAGCCTTTTCCCTGATAAACATACGACGTGCTGCACATGTTGAATCCATAAGTTGTTGACAGTCATATAACTTATGATCCGTCGCCTGACATTTGGTGCAGCTGCTAGCTTGAACTGCAACCATCGAGTGTGTGACCCTTTTTGTATGTGTGATTTGCGCCGGCGTTTTGCCTCCAGACGCAATCTCCCGTTTGCTGAGGTCTTATTCCTCACCCGAACATGAAAAGTTCCTCCAGTGTGGGCGCCTCGTTGCCCAAGCTGCGCTCAATCCACCTGCGCCATGTATCAGCGTCAAGCTTTTCCAATACCAGATATTGTATCCAGCAGTCCCGTCCTTTTTGATTGATCGCATCTAGACCGCAAACAATCTTATTTGTACCATCTGATACCTTGCGTAAGATGGATACATCAATTTTGTTTGTCGTTGGTAGACCAATAAGTTGTTCCAAAAATTTACAATATGGCGTGGCCTATTGTACCTCTCCTTAAAGCGTTCCCAAGCAGTGTTGTAAGCCGTGTCAGTTATCGCCAGGTGCCGCACCAAGTTGGCAGCATCATCGACAAGCAGTGTTTTTAAGTGATAAAACTTTTTTAAAATTATTACTTAAATTGTGGCAACGCTGTTTTATAATAGATCAAACTTTTTAAATCAGCTGTTCTTTTTGTTTTGTTCCCGCTGTCCTCTTCAAGAATACCTGTTAAGCATAGAGAAAAAAATATACAGGGTTTGAACCTCACGCAACTTGCAAGTGCGATTACAAGTAAAGTAATTAAATTAATTTAAATTGAGGTCGGTCGAACAATGGAAGTCTTTAATATTTTAAATAAAGGTATTAACTACTATATTTAATTATTTTCATCAACCCAGTATTTTATGTTTATTTTTAATAATTAATTTAATATAGGTTTAATTTCATTAACAATTTATATGTTAACTTAAATTTTACTTAGACTTTTAATTGTGAACTTAATCGAAATTAACGATCAAACTTATACTGAAATATTAACGTATATTTACAGATTATTTTGAGCAAATTTCAGCTGCTAGTTTTTGCTAGCCGCTGCGTAACCTTGAAAAAACCAAAGCAGTCTTGCCGTTTTCTCGTTCCTTTTTTCGTTTGTGTAACTGTGCTTTTTGTTATGTGTATTGCAATTATCGTCTTTGTCTTCGCCTTCTTCTTTGTGCGTTTTGTTATGTTGTTTTGTGATTGTCATTGAGCATATTTTACAACTTACAATGGTTGATGGTAAAATTTGTAATGCCTTAACCCAAACATCATCCTCAAAATGCTATATATGCAACGCCAAGCCCATAGAGATGAACAATATACAGAAAAGTTTGCAAATGGAAGTTCATCAGGATCGGTTTCAATTCGGGTTGTCACCACTTCATGCATATATAAGATTTTTTGAATATTTCATCGATTTATCCTAAAGACTTAATGTTCAAGTCTGCCAAGTTAGAGGGGACGAAGGAAAACTTAAATTTTTGGAAAGAAAAAGAAAAATTCAAACAGAATTCCGTGTAAAAATGGGATTGATTGTTAATAACCCGAAGGTTGGTGAATGTGGAACATCGAATGATGGAAACACTGCTAGATTCTGCTAAATTCTTTAGCAATCCTGGGTTATCCGAAATAACAGACCTAAATGAAGACCTTATTGAACGGTGTGCAACAATATTGCAAGCACTTTCTTCAGGATACAAAATTAATGTGGAAAAATCTAAGACATTTCCACTCCAAACAGCGAATGCTCTTACAGGGACATATTCATGGTATTATCTTCCGCCGACTGTTCTTAAAATTTTAATTCATGGACCATCCATAATTGAAAACGCTCTGTTGACGATTGGGGAGTTGTCAGAGGAAGCTGCTTCTTCTTCTTTCTTCGGATCCATTCATAAAGGGACAACGAAAGTTACCCCCTAAAATTTTTAGGCTAAAAATAAGTCTGTACAAAAAAAAAATCATTATTTTTTATTTTTAGATAAGGACTCTGCTCCCTATATATGTATAACTTTAGTAGGGAGCTGAATATGAATGATGTTTTTTGAGTTTTTTATTTATTATATTTTTATTAAATTTTAGAAACAGTTTCAGATTTTTAATACCACTAGAAGTATTTTTGGCCGCTCGCTCCATACAAGCCCGACCACTGTGCGTTGTTTTCCTAGAAGTAAGGAATATGCCTTCAAGTACTTCTCTTCTAGGTCAAGTGATCGACCTCTGGATCCACATAGCCGTCCACATCTTCCAGTAGGGCTATGGAATCCCCTATTCCATTAAATTCCTTCCACACGGACTGGAGTTGATCCATTCGAGCGGCTACCTCCAATCCAGAATTCGTGTGATGCTGATTCCTTTGTGATTCTTTGCAACTGAATCGGTTGAATGCCAATTTATTACTGAACGAAAAGAGAAATAGCGCCGAAGCAGCAGCGCACAGATATGTGTGTGTTTACTTTGTGTGTAAAAGTATATATATTCTTGATCAGCATGAGAAGCTGAGTTGATATAGCCATGTCCGTCTGTCCGTTTGTCCGTCCGTCTGTGCGTACGCGTTTTACTCAGCCGTCTTATGAGCTATCGGGCTGAAATTTTTTTCGGGGTTTTTTATTACCCGGCAAAAATAAAGTGTGAAAACCATAAGGATCGGACCACTATATCATATAGCTCTGAAAGAACTAGAAGAAACATTTTCATAAAAATCGAGTATGCTATGAAATTTACATATGTGATAATATGAGAGTAAAATTGTTTTGTTTGTATATTGATGAATTGAGTTGCAGAAAACAAATTTTGAACATGTAAAATTATTATTACCAAGGACTGCAAGGGTATACAAACTTCGGCATAGCCGATGTTAGCTTCTTTGATTTTTTTTTTTAAATTACTTTTTGATATTATATATTTTTTTTGTTTAATCTATTTATTATTATTATTATTATTTTTTCCTATTTCTACAACATCGAAGGGTTCTAAATAGACTGAATCAAACTTATGACCAGTTTCGTTTATTAAGAAAACCTTGTTTTCTATTTCTATTTTAAAATCTTATACTTTTTTATCATTTATTTCTTTTTGCTTAATTTTATTGTTTTCTAAAAGTATTCTAGCTCTTTTTTACGCGTTTTATAATCTAAACTTAACTTCTTTAGAATAGTCTTCTATATTACATATTGGATCTATAGTATTAACGCTATTATTTTGCATTGGTAGGTTACTTTGTCTACCAAATACTAGTTCATATGGACAATAATTATGTGTTACTGTGTTAAAACAATACACGAAATACTGTAACCATATGTCCCAATCAGTTTTATCTACTGAAATATATGAACGAATTCACTCGTTGCAGAGGACGGACGTGTTTTTTTTTGCGCTTATCAATTTTTATTTTTTCTCGCGATTAAATACTTTTGCAAATTTCTTAAACTCATTATCGGTTTAATTAATAATAATTTCAACATCCGAATTTTATTTTCATTTCGCGAATTCTTGCTGTCGCTTTTGTTTAAATTTAAATAAAATCAAAACTTACAACGCAAGTATAGCGGTGTTGTTGTTTCACATATTAATGTCATTGCGTATTCATTCCCATTTTCCGAAAGTGGTAGTGGACGTATCGTGTCTACTATCACTCTGTCAAAAGCATACAGTGGAGTTTCCGTTATAATCATAGGTAATCTTGTATGTTTTGTCGTTTTCGACGTCAGGCATTTTGGAAATTTATTAATGTACTTTTTTACACATTTAGTTATGTTTTTCCAATATTTATTTTTGTAATTGTTTTATTTATGTCTGTATGACCTCCTTGAATTGGATCGTCATGGAATGTAGACAATATAGCTTCTTTTTCTTTATCATTATTTGATAATAGGGTATACATATCGCAAATGTCAATTCTTGGTATAACTTTCTTGCCATGTTTAATGTGGTCGAAGAATCAGTTATTCGCAAGGTCACTACTTTTCGTACTTCGTTATTTACAATAACGTCATATACGTTGGGCTTGGAAGCTTTTTCAAGACTTTGCCTTGGCAATAGTTTTTGCTTATTTTCTGCGCAGAAATTGTTTTGCCTACTTTGGTACCTGGTAGTGACTTTCAGGACTTTTTTGTTCATGTTAATTAGATCGGATATTGTTATCCTTGATAGGGCGTCTGCCACAAAGTTATCTTTACCTCCCAAATACTCTACTGAAAAGTCGTACTCTTCCAATTCTAGCCGAATGCGTGTAAGTTTTGAACTCGGCTTGACCATTGAGAATAAATATGTTAATGGTCTATGGTCTGTTCGCACTGTGAAATGTTTTCCATATATGTATATATGGTCGAAAATATGTTATTGCCCAGTGTATTGTTGCTAGCTCTTATTCTGTAGTACTCTTGTTGCTTTCAGCTTTAGTGAATGCTCTTGATGCATATGAAACTGGAAGCTGGAGTCCATTATAGTTTTGAGTTAAAACTGCTCCACATGCTTGTTTGCTTGCATCTGTGATTATGCAAAATTCTTTGCTAAAATCTTGGTACTGCAATGGATAAGGTTGAACGAGCTTTTCTTTTAAGTATTGGAATGCATTTTCGTGTTCTGCTGTCCATTCGAATGGAACATTCTTTTTACATAATCTTGTTATGTGCCGGGAATATTCGGCGAAATTTTTTATGAAACGTCTATAGTAATTGCAAAATGCAACGAAACGTCTAGCACTATCTGCATCATGTGGGACTGGATAATTCTTGATGACGTCAAATTTTGTGTCGTCTGGCAAGAGATCTTTATCTGTGCATTTGTGACCTAGGAATTTGAAATGCATTTGGTGGCATTTATAGTTTAAGCCAGTTTGTTTCAACATGTTTTCTTTTTTGGTGGCTCCTTATCAAAAAACATCAGTCATTTTCGATAGTTTGGTGGCTTTTAAAGCTTCTTTATAGCACTCCTTATAAGGCAAAAGTATTTTTTCGTGTAAGAACGAGGTTTTTAGCGTGTTAAAAGGTGGTTGGTATCAAATTGGTAACCATGTAAGACCAAGTTCTTGCTAAAAGAGTCCGTGTTAAGCGAGGGCCAAGTATATGAATTACAGATTCTTTTCTTATATCTTTGGTATTTTGAACTATATCGTAGTTCGAAAGTGATTCAAATTTTATATTGTTAAAGCCTACTATTTGGCATTTATCTGTGGTATTTAAGAATCGGACAAAAGTACTTTGGGCTCTTGCAATAGTGTTTGCAACATAAACGCCCGGTTAAATTTCCTGATTTGGAATTAAAATGTTATCTTCTGTGGAAGATAGTTCTATTTTGCGTACCATTTGGGATCTTGCTGGTAGAAGTGTTGAGTTATTACCAGAATTGAATGTTATTGGAACACAAATTGGGTACGTTAATTTTCGTGGTCTAAGTATAAACCAATCTTCTAAATTGCTGTAATCTAATTTGCAATTAAAAGTTTTTATGAAATCTAATCCTATTATTCCATCGCATGGGATTGCGAAATCTGAATGAAGCAGATGAAATTCGTATGGAATAATATATTTATCTGTCTGCAATTCTATTAAGACCAGGCCTTTGGAGTTTATTACTCCTTCTCCTATGCCTCGAATGTCTACAGTTTTGTTTACTTGGGTGTCGTGAAATATATCAGAATTTTCTTTTATTATTGAAATGTCTGCACCGGTATCAATTGTAGTATCCTCCGAAGATAGATTGAGAGACACCAATTGTACTTTCTTGTTTGAGCTCAGTTTATTGAATAATTCTTAATTCTATAACAATTGTCGACTATAGCTAAGACCGCGTAGCTGCGCTGCTAGTCATGCAGGCAGAGGAGCGGTATGCTTATGTATAAACATACTTATGTATAAATGTATAAGTGCTTACATAAAAGTATGTATGTTTATATACCGTCGCATCGGTAGAGTGAGGATGTATCATATTGCATATTGGGCCAACGCGGCCGCGCGTGTTATATTTGCCGACACAGCAATTGTCCAGCACCATGTACTCATGGGTGGTCATGTTACTTAAGAGGCAAATGCACTTGAATGTTGCGCACATAAATATTGTAACTAATTGCTACAATATGTTTGTATTGTTGTTAATATGTTATTCCAAAACATGCTACATCCCCCCTCTTTAGAAAAATAACGTAATTATATGGAGTTATTTTCTAAAAAATTTTTTTTTATATAAAAATTTATTTACTTATTATTGTTTCTCTTTTTTTTTATGTTTTTTTTTTCGAATGTTCGAGTGTTTGTTTAATGATACATGTAGTAAAATTATATTTGTATATGTATAGTGTCATTAAATGTTGGTAATTTATTTGTTTAAATTTCTTTCTCTTGTTTTATTGTTATTATTATTTTTTTTTTTTTTATATATATATATTAATTGATTAAAATTTTTAACCTATCTTTATGCACTAATTGTTTCTTATTCTTTGTATCTTTAATTAA
Source organism: Drosophila tropicalis (assembly GCF_018151085.1). Lineage (NCBI taxonomy): Eukaryota > Metazoa > Arthropoda > Insecta > Diptera > Drosophilidae > Drosophila > Drosophila tropicalis. Next base: position 466,250 of record NW_027172727.1, on the reverse strand, counting down.
AATGTTATCCCTATCTTTTATTTCTTCTATGATGTATGGGCCTAAATACTTAGATTCTAGCTTATGACCCGTATCATTACGTAATATTTCTATCATATATTTCCTTATTCTTCGCTTTGTGCTGTTCTAACATAATTCTTGCTCTTTTATAAGCCTGTTCTAATCTAAATTTTGATTCCTTAGCATAATCTTCTATGTTATATAGTGGATTTATCTTATCAACACTATTAAATTGTTGTGGTAAATTTGAAGTTTTACCGAACACCAACTCATATGGACAATAATCATGTGCCATAGAGGGTGTTGTATTAAAACAATATTCGAAGTATCTTATCCATACATCCCAGTCAGTTTTGTCAACTGAAATGTATGATCGTAAAAATTCATTTAGTGTTCGGTGGCTTCGCTCCACAGTGCCTACAGTCTGGTGATGATGTGCAGTTGAAGTTATCTTTTTTACTTGCAAGTTTTTGCATAAATCTTCAATTATTGAGTTTCTATATTCTGTTCCCATGTCCGTAATGAACGTCTTCATTGGACCGTACCGCAGAATGAAATCTTCAAATATAGCTTTCGCTACTGTTTTTGCACTTTTGTCTTTAATTGGTATTATTACAAGGTATTTTGTTAGGTCGCAGATTAAAGTTACTGCGTATTCATTTCCGTGTTCTGATGTTGGGAGTGGACCGATCGTATCCACAATAACCCTATCGAAAGCCTGTTGTGGTGTTTCAGTGATGATTAACGGTGTTTTTGTATGCTTTGTTATCTTTGCTTTTTGACACTTATTACATTTTTTTATATATTGAGATATATCTCGTGTCATATTTTTCCAATAATAATGCCTTTTTATTTTGGCCATAGTTCAATATTCCAGTATGGCCTCCTTGTATTAAGTCATCGTGGAACGTAAACAGTATTGCTTCTTTTTCTTTATCATTATTTGATAATAGGGTCCGGCTTGAGTAGCGCTACTCTTAATGATTGTAAAATTTGATTGCCCATATTTTTAAAAGATTCTATTGAGATAGTTTCAAAGATCTTTTCGCTCGGTGCCACTTTGACTTGACTTATGTTGAGTATACCGGCTTCTTTTTCGAGCCTTTGTAAAAATTGACCTAAGTCGAGAATTCCATTGGTATACATATCGCAAATGTCAATTCTTGCTATAACTTTCTTGCCATGTTTGAATGTGGTTAAAGAATCAGTTATTCGCAAGGTCACTACTTTTCGTACTTCGTCATTTACAATGACGTCATATACATTGGGCTTAGAAGCATTAAGAGATTGTTTTTGCAAATCTTCTTTTTCTTTTTCGTTCCCTGCGCAGGAATTTAACTGTATATTTTGGTTTCTGGTAGTGACTCTCAGAATTTTATTATCGTTTTGTATGTTTTGTAAGTCTGTGATTGTTATTCTTGAGAGGGCATCTGCTACATAATTATCTTTACCCTTTAGATCAGGGGCCCGCCCAAAAAGGGCGCTAGAAAAATGTAGTTGTATGTGTGCACTTGCTTGTCTGCGTGTGTTGCTTTACACTGCGAAAAATGAAAGTTGACTAAATTTTGCCTCAAATCAAGAAAACGAGTACAGCAGCTAAACTAATGCAAGAGAAAGATAGAAAAACAAAGTAGCGATCAATTTTTTCATGTGTCATCTCTCAACAAAGCGACATAGATATGCTTGCGTCGAAATGCTGAGGAAAACTAAATCCACCCTCATGCTTTTGAGATTTTTGTGTGAGGACTTCGGCAGCCGTTCGGTTACACGCATACGACGAGCCGAACGTGTTCGTCCCCCCGGGGGATATGAGTGCCTGGCTCTGCTTTAGATACTCTACTGTGAAATCATATTCCTCTAATTCAAGTCTCATTCGCGTTAGTTTCGAACTTGGATTTATCATTGAAAATAGATAAGTAAGTGCTCTGTGATCAGTTTTGACGGTGAAATGTCTACCATAAATGTATGGTCTGAAATGTGTTATTGCCCAATGAATAGCTGCTAATTCTTGTTCTTTTGTACTCTTGTTGCTCTCACCTTTTGTAGAGGCTCTTGATGTGTATGCAACTGGTAGCTGGAGTCCTTCTTTGTTTTGTGTTAAGGCTGCTCCACATGCGTACTTACTCGCATCAGTGATTATGCAAAATTCTTTGCTGAAATCTGGGTATTGCAATAGAGTTGGGTTCATTAATGCCGATTTTAGATGTTCAAAAGCATTTTGACAGTCAGCTGTCCATTCAAATTTTACATCTTTTTTACATAATCTTGTTATGTGACGAGAGTAGTCGGCAAAATTCTTTATGAATCTTCTGTAATAATTGCAAAATGCAATAAATCTTCTAGTGCTGTCCGCATCGTGGGGGACTGGATAATTTTGGATGACTTCATATTTTGTGTCATCAGGCAAGATTCCTTTGTCTGTGCATTTATGCCCCAAAAAGGTGACTTCATGCATAAAAAATTAACATTTTTCGGGATGTAATTTTAGGTTGTGTTGCCTACATTTCTCAAACACATCTGTTAAGTTATTGAGCATATGTTTTTCAGAACAACCAATGACTATTAAATCGTCCATATAAAGGAATGCTTGAGAAGGTTCAAGTCCAGTGAATGCTATAGTCATCATTCTCTGGAATGAATTTGGCGCTATCTTTAGACCAAATGGTAATCGCGTGAAGCGATATGAACCATTGTTTGTTGAAAAGGATGTAACATTTCGTGACTCTTCTTCGAGTTCTATCTGATGAAAACCTGACATTAAATCCAGGCACGAAAAGTACTTTGCTCTTCCCAGTTGATCTAGAATATCATCAATCCTTGGGAGTGGGAATTTATCGGACAACAATTTTTTATTGATCTGACGATAGGCAATTACTAATCGCCATTTTTTCTTTTCGGAATTAGGCAGTGATTTCTTCGGTACAAGTAACAGTGGGCTGTTATAAGCTGATACCGATGGTTCAACTATTTTGTCATCTATTAACTTTTGGACTTGTTTTTGTATCTCGTCTTTTTGACTATGAGGATTTCTGTAGTTCTTTATGTATATTGGTTCATCATCTTTCAGTCTCAGTTTTTGTTTATAAAAATTATTGGTAGTTATAGATTCGGTTTCCAAACCGAACACATCACTATACTGTGTGCATAATTTGGTTAGTTGGCTATTGAACTGTGGTGGAAAATTCTTCGAGAGTGTCGATAATACCGTTTTCTCTCTATCTTCTGAACTTGTTTTAACTACTTCGTAGTTCGAAAGTGATTCGTACTGCAAGTTATTTATATTGACTATTTGATTTGTGTTTGTTGTATTTAGCAATTTTATGAATGCGTTTTGAGAAGATGCTATGGTATTTGCTATGTAAATACCCTGCTGAATTTCTTGGTTCGGAATTAATATACTGTCTTCCACTGAGGTTATTTCAATTTTTCGGACAACTTGTGATCTTGCTGGCAGAACTACGGAGTTGTTGCCAGAACTGTATGCTATTGGTACATATATGGGATATTGTAAATTATTTGGTCTAATTATAAGCCAATCCTCAGTCGGTTTGAAATCTAATTGACAGTTATATTTTCTTATGAAATCGATACCTAGTATTCCATCACAAGGAATAGCGAATTGTAAATTTACGATATGAAAATCGTGTGGAATTATGTATTTAGAGGTTTGTATTTCTATGGAAGTAAGTCCTTTTGATTTTGTTATTTCTTGACTTATTCCCTGTATATTTATTATTTGATTGGTTTCAATATATTGGAAGTTGTCGGAATTTTCTTTTAGTATGGATATGTCAGCACCTGTGTCTATTAAAAATACTAACTCTTTTCCTGTTGCTACGTTAGTGAAACTTGCAAATGTGCTTTGACTGAGACTGATGGTGTAAACTTTGTAATTTTTTATTGTTGAGTATCTAAAGGTTGTTGGGAGTTTCCCGAATTATTCTGGACTACCCTAACATTGTTATTATTAGAGTTATAACCTCTATTTTGTTGGTTATTTCCTCTATTCCCTCTGTTATTATTTCTGCCGTAACCTCTGTTGTTTCCTCTCTGGTTATAGTTCTGGTTATAATTTTGGCCATTGCTGTAATTATTATTATAATTGTTATAATTATTATAATTACCGCGACTATTACCTCTACCACGATAATTAAATCTGTTATTATAATTACCCCGGCCAAATGTTTGGCTTTCCATTTATTTCGGTACTCTTTCGTAAGTATTTTAATATTACCTCATCCATGGTTTTAAAATTGCCGGCGTCAAGAATTGCTTTGAGTCTTGCTTGCTCGCAATTTTGGACCATTGCTTCTATAGCATCGTCAACGCTATACCTCTGGGCCATTTCTGCTAGCTTACGACATCTTTAATTACTTTGGGTGTTTCACCAACTATAGTGTCTTGCAATTTTTGTATTATTGCTTCAATTGATGTCTCGTTTTGGACTGCGTACAGTGTTGGGGCACTAATTTTTGATTTTATTACCACAACAGCTATATCTTCAAAATCACCTTTCATCATATTTACCATCTCCAAAGCTGTTATGAATTTTCGGAGATGTAATTTTTGTCCATTGCATTCTGGGATGGCGTTTGAAGTGTCCTTCATGTATGCCCTTCGGGCGGTTAATTCTGCCATCCTGTCAGTTTTGTTTATTACACTTGTATTGGTGTCCAAATCTGATTCGTTGTCTTGTTCAGACAACGCTTCTATATCAGGTAATGTTAATAGCGCAGGAATTGTTAGATCGTTTAGATCTTTCTCTTCTATTTCTTCCTCGCTTGTTTCAGATTCTTCACCTTCTTGCTCTGTTTCCTTTTTACAGGTGTCTATGCTCAGGGGTGAATTAAGGACGGTAGGTACAAATATATCAAGATTGTATTTTGTCTTTATAGAGATTAGTTTTGTACGTAACTTGATCAGTAGATTGGAAATCTTTGACCAATTTGCTTTACCTATGCTCTCTCTATTAACATGCACTAAATTTCTTGCTTCGTTGAATGAATCAACTAGAATTTTTGCGTGCTTGTTTATTGTTTCCTTTTGGATGTTTCTATTTTGTGTAACGCATTTATATGATTTTTTGAAATTTTCTTTAATATTTTGGATATGGAGAAGTAATTCTTCCCATTCCATGCTTCAAAGTTTATTTTTGTGTTCCCTTTTTTTTTAATTACGTGAGAGATCGATTATCTCTATGGGTTCTTCAAACAGTTTATGTACCCAGGTGGGTAGAATTCTATTTTTTTGCTTTAGGCGATTATACGCTTCTACTATGGATGTTTCTATCAAGTGGGCTATCCTTGATTTGAATTTTTTGTTATTCACAATCCAGTATTTAATTTCTTTATATTTTGGATTGGGTTCACCTCTGTTGAAGAGGAAATCTAAGAATAGAACATATTTGTTCAAATATTTAAGTTCTACTAGATCCATTTGTATATTATATCTAGGCCATCTGCTCTACTCTTATAGTTTTCTTGATTTTTGCTTTATTTTTGCAACAACTTATTATTGTTGAGCTTCATCCATCAGGTAGAAGCAAAATGTGCCTGTGGCATTTGTGTAACAGCACACATATGGTACTGTGAGGATGAAACTCATCTGTACCCAAGTGCAACCTCTTACTGGGAATTCTCCTCCCGTTATATCTAGGTAAGCTAACCTAATCTGTATTAAACAAATCGAGCGTTGGGGAGAATTACTTTGCTCGCTTCTAAAAACCTCAATTAAGTGGGAAACTATTCTGGGATGCCTATCTACTATCTTCCTAAAATAATCATCTATTTTACTCATTTTAATCAACCAATATATATGTTATTCAGCTTAAAAATTTGTTTTTTTTTTTTTATTTGGAAATTGATGTATATATTTTTTTCTTTTGATAATAATTTTTTGTGAAATGCATTTTTATTACAATTGTTGCATATGTTATTTAGATCTTATCAAGATCATTAGCATGGCTTAAGGCTCTTTTTGTTACACCCTTATTGTGTAGTTTATATGCTTTATATAACACATATGCGCTCATTATTATTACAATTACTAATAAAAGTGCATTTGTTGGTTTTAAGTCTACATTCGATGACTCTATTTTATTGATTACATTTGCAGTGGAGTCCACTGTTTTAGTATCTATTAACCCCATATTGGGTGTATCAAATGTATCATCAAACTTGCTTATTTTGTTATCGAACATTCCATCATTTAAAGAAAAGGTTTGGAATTTGGCTTTTAATTTTTGTTTTTTTATGTAGTTTAGTTAAGTAGTAATTTAATAAAATTTCTTTTTTTTTTTTTTTTTTTTTAGCTGAAGGCTCTTCTTTTTTTTTTTACATGTCTCCCTGCCTATTTTTTCGTATGGTTTTTAGGCCACACTCTAATTGGACAGCTTTAATGCCGCACAATTGTACATAGTTTGTTTTTACAATTTATATATAAAAAAAAATATCGCAGTCATTAAAAAAATTATGCGACGCAGCGCACAGTTTTATTATTAATTTTTGTTGGGCGCTCTTTGTAGCGCTATCGGTTCACTTCAATCTCGGTTGCTGCAACTGCTTTTTTTTTTTTTGTTTTCCCGCATCAGCTGGTCGTCGCCGTTTGGCACGCTGATGCTCCCTCGAAGGCGTAAAAGACGGCCTGCCTTTCACGCTCGTTGTCAGCTGCTGATGTCCAGGGCCTATGGGCTCAGGCGGTACCGGTGCCGGTCATCGCACCAGATTTTGGGGTCGCGTAGCAGTGGCTACAGGTATATTCGCAATACGGCGAATATAGTGGTCCCTCGCAGTCGTTTGGGCAAACTATCTTCACTTTTGGTAATTTTTTCTCCGGTTGTGGCGTTATCTTTGATTTCGTCTTTGCCACGTTGTGTATCGTAGAGTATGGGATTTCGGTTGTGGTTGTACTTTTCTTTTCGCCCAATTGGCTTTTTATGAATTCTACCTCGGCGTGTAGACTCACCGAGGTATTCCAGCTTATTATATTTGGGCTGTTTATTAGCCTCAAAATTTCAGCCTTTCTGGCTTTCTTCTTTACCACACCGGATTTTTTTTCCCATAACTCTACTTACTTTTGTTTATATGTATTCTGTTTTTCTTCATTCATCCTCATGATGCTGCCCAACGTTGGTGTAGTGGGCGGCTCGCCTACCACACGTAAATGATATTCTGCTCAGCACTTTCACACGTTGTTGATTTTTATGTTCTAGATCCGCTTTGCCTTCTGGTCACTTTTTATAAGTTAGTGACCACTGTCACGGTCGCCATGTAGTATCCTCCGAAGATAGATTGAGAGACACCAATTGTACTTTCTTGTTTGAGCTCAGTTTATTGAATAATTCTTAATTCTATAACAATTGTCGACTATAGCTAAGACCGCGTAGCTGCGCTGCTAGTCATGCAGGCAGAGGAGCGGTATGCTTATGTATAAACATACTTATGTATAAATGTATAAGTGCTTACATAAAAGTATGTATGTTTATATACCGTCGCATCGGTAGAGTGAGGATGTATCATATTGCATATTGGGCCAACGCGGCCGCGCGTGTTATATTTGCCGACACAGCAATTGTCCAGCACCATGTACTCATGGGTGGTCATGTTACTTAAGAGGCAAATGCACTTGAATGTTGCGCACATAAATATTGTAACTAATTGCTACAATATGTTTGTATTGTTGTTAATATGTTATTCCAAAACATGCTACACAATTAAGAATGTTATTTTCTTATTTTTTTTAACATTCTTAAATGATACGAAATTATTAAGACTTAGGTTAATAGAATAGACTTTATTTTTTAATTTTGAGCATTTGGAGGAGCTTGTCCGTTTCCCTGGTCGCTTTGGGTAATTCGGACATTTGTGTTGTTGTAACCATTCTGTTGGTTATTTGTGTTTTGTCTATTATTATTGTAGGATTGCGTGATAACCCCTAATGATATCAGAATGCCGATAACGATATTAGTTTGATAGATATTGATAGATGGTCAATCGAGGGGGAGAGAGGCGTGAGTCGCTGGACGCTGTGTTGGTCTCGTTAAATTAAAAGTGTTCAATAAGATGGTTTCTTTGTCTTTGGTTAATAATTAAATAAAAATGATAAGCTAAGATACATAAAAGCAAAGCGGTGTGAAGAGTATTTTATTTTGGTCCAGTGGACTCATCCTTCCTACATTATTGTGTCCACCTCCACGGCCGCCTCTTGGGTAGCGTGAATAATTTCGGCCTCGTTGGGCTCTGTGGGCATCGTTATTGCTCCAATTCGAGTTGTTATTGTTCCAATTCGAGTTGTTTTTCCAGTTACCATTATTGTTGTAGCGGCGTCTACCGCGGTCATTATGCTGGGCTTCTTTAGCTGAATCAAAGTTTCCTGATTCCATTAATATCTGAACTCTTTGACTTTTGGTATGACTTACCATAGCATTTACTGCCACTTTGGTAGTGTATTTTATTGCTTGTTCAGTTGGAAGACCATCCGAAATATATGCGCCTTTAAGGGCGTCGGCCAACTCAGTAAGCTCCTTTGTGTATAAAACACAGTTATTGGAGTTTCTTTGCAGATTTTTAATTTATGCTGTTAAAAGATCCACTGATTCACCCTTGAAGATTGTTGATAGTTTTCGTATTACTTCATCAATCGTTGTTTCAGAACTTAGGGTATTACCCGCTTGACCTTTTAATTTTGATTCTAAGGAAATAGACATAATAACGCTTAACGTAAACTCTTTAATTAGTTTGAATAGACCTCTAGAGCTCAGCAAATTCCTAGCCGAAATAGAACCCGATTTGTTACTACTCAATGAGACAAAACTAAGTCCTAAACATAAAATTAGTTTCGAAGGCTACTCACTTATAAGAAAAGACAGACTTGGGTCTTGCAGAGGTGGTAGGACGGCCATTTTAGTTAAAAACCACATTAAGTTCAGCAAATTTCATAATAGTTAACTAGTCAAATTAAATTTTTTGGAAACTTCGATTATTAGGATACCCATGTCTAGCAATAAGCAAATGTTCATTATCGCTGCCTATTACCCATCGGGTAATAACAATGAACAATTTAAGTACGAAATGAACAAAGTGTTTGACCTTAATAGCAAACAAATCAAAAAGGCAATGCATTATTCACACTATATGCTTCAGAATATCCTTCATACCCAAAGGGCAATTCTTTCCTAGACATATGTTTCGCCGATAACAGAATACAATTCTTTAATTTAGACAACCCTACTACCAACTGTTTAAAATGCTGATTAAAATGACCCAAAGTACTTTACTGCGACAAGAGATACAGACACCTAACGATAGAAACCTATCTAACGACGAAATCGACATTCACCTAACAAAACTTAATAATATTATAAGTACTTGGGGATTATACTGGATAGATTCATTTATTTCGATAGACACGTGAATGAGCAAATCAAAAAAACTAATAAAGCGTTTTATTTACACAAAAGAATGTTCTCGTCTAAGCTTCTATGTAGTAGAGTCAAAATAATGATGTACCAAGCGCTGATCATTCGCAAATTTGAAAGGAAAATACTAAGGGCCTGTACATCCTTGTACAGAACTCCCACAAGTATGTATATTATATTATACTCAAACGAAGTACTTTACAATGCAGCAGCAATTTGCAGAATCGACGTATACATAATAAATTTGATAAGAAACCATGTCAGAAGATGTTTAGATATTTCGGAAAATACCTTAATAAAAGGCCCTTTTTTCGAAAGTGACACCTACTTTGCTCGAGCTCTAAGCAACGGTTTTACACCCCCAGAAATATTTCTATACCTAGACGAAAACAATTATATCCAAAACAATTAGTGTATACCAATTATTTATCATATTTTTGGAAGGGCTCCTCCTTTTTCTCTTCTTTACCCCTTAGTTAAGATAGTTAGTTTTAAAAGTTTAAGCAAAGTATTTATTTTTCTTTCTCGTTTTCTTTGCAAAAATAGTTACGATTATACTTATCCTTAATAAGTAAAAATTAATTAATTCACAAAATGAAATTTAAATCTAAATCAGGACTAGAGAGCCCGATTAGAGACAGTGTCCATAGTATATGTTTGTTTTGTTTGTTTTTTTTTTGTTTAAGTAAATGACTCTAAAATGAATAAAAGCGTTCTTTACCAAGCGAGGGATTTAAAGGAATTACGAGAGAAACTAACAATGTACGAGAAATATGCTTCCAACTAAGAGTCTAAGCCAAAACCACGATTTGAGAAGCTGCAATCGAGGAATACTTTGGAGGATTTCAAATGCTTTAAATGTAGAGGAAAGAATCACGTCGCTAAGAATTGTAAAGACAATTTTAAATGTTTTAAATGTAATCAGATGGGCCACAAAGCTAGTCAGTGTGAGGGAAGGAATGCAAAAGAAACTAAGAAGGATAATACAAATTATCAACAAATGACACTTAAGTTTAATCGTTCTTTTAAGGACGTTCCAATAGGCAATGAAGTATTATCTGCTCTGTTTGATTCGGGCAGTGATCTTTCCACTATTAGCGAGAGTACTTATAAGGAAATTAACCCGGTTAACTTAAACCGTGAATGCAAGGAGGTAATCGGCGTAGGAGGGAAAAAGATTCGTACACTGGGATTTTTCAAAATCAAAACAGTTAGATGGCAACGCAGTAGAAATAGACTTTCATGTTGTTCGGGATAAAGACACATTGTATAAAGGAGTGATCGGCAATGATGTTCTGGAGAACTTGAATGTTACTATTGGAAGAAAACGAATCGTGTTCCACAAAGAAGACGAAATACCAAAGCCAATAAGCCGGGAAGTGCAAACTAAGACAAAAATTTCTGAATTGCAGACAACGTTTGAGAGAATTATGACAATGACCTTGGATGAAGACGCTCCACTAGAAATTGATCTCGTTTGTTACTCAAAACGGTCAGTTCGAGTTTAATTTCGTGCCATTTGGGATAACCAATTCGCCAGCTGTATTCATGAGATACATATTTTCAATCTTAAGGACACTTATCGATGAAGGGATTGTTATATTGTACATGGATGACATTATCATACCATCAGGTGTGAAAGACTTTGCAACAATCGCTAGGCCGTTAACGAATGTGATGAAAAAGATGTACCATTCATGATGAATGAAGAAGCACTTGCATCCTTTAGACAGTTAAAAGTATGTTTGTCAAATCCGCCAGTATTACGTTTGTTTAATCCGATGGGTATTACCGAAGTTCACTGTGACGCTAGTATGTATGGTTATGGCGCTATGTTACTACAATTTAAATCTGAAGACCAGAATTTTTATCCTGTGGAGTACATGAGTCGTAAGACTACACCAGCAGAGGAGAAGTATCACTCATATGAGTTGGAAGTACTCGCCATAATTCAGGCTTTGTCAAAGTGGAGGGCTTACGTGCTTGGGAAGAAAATAAAAATCGTTACAGATTGTGTGCATTCGCAATGACGATTAAAAAAAAAGAAGTGCCCTTAAGATTTCGACTTCGAGATCGAACATCGACTTGGAACTAAAATGAAACAGTGGATGCGTTAAGCAGAATTCATTGCTTATTGCTCGAAAATTCTCTGAGACACAAGATACAACAGGCTCAGCTTTTGGATGAATGGATTAATGCGGTCAGACTTTTATTTGCAGTACGATATTTTACACAAATACCCGATTAAAGAACTTATAGTTATACCGTCGGCAATGGAAAGAGAAATCATAACTATGGCGCACCGCCAGGGGCATTTTGGAATTAAGAAGACCATAGATGTTCTAGGAAAAGATTATTATATATCAAACGTTGCCAGCAAAGTTGAGGTGGTTATCAAATCGTGTGTGGAGTGCATTGTGAGCGAGCAGAAGCATGGAAGGAAGGAAGGATTTTTAAATGTCATCGACAAAGGTGATGAGCCATTGACAACGTTTCACCTAGATCATAGAGGCCCCATTGAATCGACAAAAAAGGATGTCCATGTTTTGGACATAGTAGATGCTTTCTCCAAGTTCGTCTGGCTATATCCCACTAAGAGCACAGGATCTGAAGAAGTTGTTGATCGTCTGCAGAGACAATCGGAAGTATTCGGGAACCCCAAACGTTTTATAACTGACAGAGGAACTGCTTTCACTTCCAACATGTTTAAAGAATACTGTACCTCCCAAAAGATTCAGCCTTTACTTATTGCTACAGGAATACCTCGTGGAAATGGGCAAGTCGAGCGTCTTAATAGGACTGTTTCAACGCTATTGACCAAGTTATGTGCAGAGGAACCCAAGTTCTGGTATAAAAATGTTGGCAGGGTACAACAGTTCATCACCTCTTCGCCACCCCGGAGTACTAAGATCTCGCCATTTAAAATTTCGACTGGTATTGAAATGAGAACGACATATGATCAAGAGTTAAAGTCTCAGTTAGAGGAAGAATTACTCATAGAGTTGCAACGGGAGAAAGATGAAATTCATAGATTAGCAAAAGATAATATAGCAAAAATACAGGAAGAAAATCGTAAGTCATATAACAAGTTCAGAAAGTCCGAAACAGAATACGAAGTGGGCGATATGGTTGCTATGAAGCATACCCAGTTTGGAGCAGGGCTGAATCTTAAGAAGAATTATCTAGGGCCGTATAAAATTGTTAGGAAGTAAAGACATCAATCGTTGTTTCAGAACTTAGGGTATTACCCGCTTGACCTTTTAATTTTGATTTTATGATTTCGATGGCTACGGCTTCGTGCGTTTCTTTTATGGTGTTAAGTACGCGAAGCGCTCCAAGGAAACCCGGTAGATTTACTCAATGGAGAAGATTGGGGATGGTGAGGGCCCAAATAGGACCAATACCGTACCTGAAGATGTGAAATCCATCATTCGGGACGAATGAGGCTGTAGAATGGCCGAATGTAGGATTGCGTGAAAACCCCTAATGGTATCAGAATGCCGATAACGATATTAGTTTGATAGATATCGATAGATGGTCAATCGAGGGGGAGAGAGGCTTGAGTTGCTGGACGAAGTGGTTGTGTTGGTCTCGTTAAATTAAAAGTGTTCAATAAGATGGTTTCTTTGTCTTTGGTTAATAATTAAATAAAAATGATAAGCTTAGATACATAAAAGCAAAGCGGTGTGAAGAGTATTTTATTTTCGTCCAGTGGACTCATCCTTCCTACATTATTGTGTCCACCTCCACGGCCGCCTCTTCGGTAGCGTGAATAATTTCGGCCTCGTTGGGCTCTGTGGGCATCGTTATTGCTCCAATTCGAGTTGTTATTGTTCCAATTCGAGTTGTTTTTCCAGTTACCATTATTGTTGTAGCGCCGTCTACCGCGGTCATTATGCTGGGCATAAAAAATGGTATTATTTTGGAAACTTTCTGTGGAGCCCGACTCTACTGAAAGAGTGGTAAATCTAGTGATGGCTTTTTTAGCTGAATCAAAGTTTCCTGATTCCATTAATATCTGGACTCTTTGACTTTTGGTATGACTTACCATAGCATTTACTGCCACTTTGGTAGTGTATTTTATTGCTTGTTCAGTTGGAAGACCATCCGAAATATATGCCCCTTTAAGGGCGTCGGTCAACTCAGTAAGCTCCTCTGTGTATGAAACACAGTTATTGGAGTTTCTTTGCAGATTTTTAATTTTTGCTGTTAAAAGATCCACTGATTCACCCTTGAAGATTGTTGATAGTTTTCGTATTACTTCATCAATCGTTGTTTCAGAACTTAGGGTATTACCCGCTTGACCTTTTAATTTTGATTTTATGATTTCGATGGCTACGGCTTCGTGCGTTTCTTTTATGGTGTTAAGTACGCGAAGCGCTCCAAGGAAACCCGGTAGATTTTTAATATCACTATCGAAGTATGGTAGCATCCTGGTGGCTGTGTTTATGAATTCATTTTGTTGTTTTCTTTTTTGGAATTGCTGGTTTGTTAAGACTTATGATTGATTGATCAGTGCTCACTAATGGTTCTTCTTGACCTATTTCTTCATCAGCCATTAGTTGCGTTTTTTCTCCCAGTACTATTGAAGTTTCCAAATCAGATGTTTGTTTTAATTCAATATTGTGTCTGTTTTGCACAGTTATTGCTTTTTGTTTGCAATCACTGTAGAACGCCTTTGCGGCTGCTTTTTGCCATGTCTTTAGATTGCTATAGTGTTCAGTTAATACTGCTCTAATAGCTTGGAGATTCTCGGTTATTATTTTCGTGTGTTTGGTTACTGTGTCTTGGGATGTTTCTCTATTCTGCGAGAGGCACTTATAGATTTAGTTAATTCTTGTGCGTGTATTCTAGCTTTTCTTATTATATCATCCCAAGTAACCATAGTTTGTTAAAAAAAAAACGAAAAAAAAAAATCCACTTTTAGTTTTAATTCCCAGAGAAGTTGTCTCTATGGGTTGGTCGAATAGTTTCTGTACCCAGGCGGGTAGAATTCTATTTTTCAAATCTAGATTTATGGCTACTAAGATTAATTTCTATTTCTATTTTGGATTCTTGAGAACACATTTTACTTTAAAAAAAATTTGGTCGTTTAGACCTGTTTTTAATTTAACAAAATTTTTGAAAATGTTTATGGTTTTACTATTCTATATCTATTATTTCTACATCTGAGTCTGTTAAATCTATTGTTTCTAAACTTGATTCTGATATATCTATCAATGCGATTGAGTCCTTGAAAAGTTCGTGGACCCATCCAGGCACGTCTTTTCTTAAAGGAGTCTTAGCTAACAATCTACTATAAGCTACCTTTTTGGATTTTTCCATAAGATCTACAATATTTTTTTTTAATTTGTAGTTGTTGGCTATCCAATACCTTATTTCCTTGTATTTGTAACTTGTTTCACCTGAGTGTATCAGGAAAGCAAGGAAAGGTAAATATTTTTGCAGTTTTTGCGTTTCAATTTCATCCATATTCTACACTAACTGCCTAAGCCTATTAAACTGATTATGGATGTATTTAGTTCTTTACTGCTTTGGTTTCTCAATTAGGTGAAAAACAGCATACATATGGTACCGTGAGAATGAAACTCATCTGTACCCTAGTGCCTCCTTTGACTGTGAAATCTTCGCCCGTTATGTCAAGGTAAGCTAACCTAATTTGTACCAAGTTTATGGAGCGTTGAGGTGAGTTACTTCCCTCGCTCCTAAAAACCTCAATTAAGTCTTGGACTATGCTAGGGTGCCTGTTGTTTATTTTTTCAAAGTACCTGTCAACATGGGTCATTTTTTTTATATATATGTGGGAAATGGTATTGAGAGAGAGAAATCAAAAGTGATAGAAGAGAGGAGACAAACGCGTAGTGGCCGAACATTCTAGTAGTAGTAGAGAGAGCAGGGCATAGGATCATTATATAAGTTGAGAGAGAGCTTGTAAAAGAGGCCGTGGTTCATTCGCAGAGAGACTGTCAACTGAGTCGCACGTCAAGGTCCATAATTCGTTTAGTGTTATTTCAATAAGTATGTTTAAATTCTATCAATATACTGAACTAAATTGTCATCAAGCAATTAAAATATTAATAAATAAATAAATACGTAACGATCGCTAAATAAACGCTACATTTTTGGGGGCTCGTCCGGGATATTGTTTAAAGAAATTAACATACAAACATATAACACTGCGTGAGTGAAAGAGACAACAAATAAAGTTCTTCGAAGTGACAAAGGATAAACTTTTGTGTCGGCATCATTGTGTAAGAGCAAGCGAGATAGGCTGTGCTAAATTTGTTGCATTAAATCGTTGGTGTCCAAATACGTTACGACGCAAAACTACACGCACGAGCATGTTTGGTAACGGACGGCGATCAGTGAATCTTTCTAGAACAGTCTAGAAATATTTGGACAGAGCGAATCAAGAGGTAAAACGTCAGCAGAGGCAACCCGTTGGCAGAGGCGAACCGTTGGCAGAGGCAACCCGTTGGCAGAGGCAAAGCTGGACGTAGCAGAGGCAAAACGTCAGCAGAGGCAGAGGCAACCCGTTGGCAGAGGCGACCCGTTGGCAGAGGCAGAAGCTGGACGCGGCAAGAGACAAAACGTTAGAAGAAGACAGACAACCTGCTGGCAGAAATTAAACGAAGACTTCGTGGGACAGGAGCGGACTTGGGTAAATTTTTGGGGACTATATGTATATACATAGTTCTAACCTTAATTGAATTTACTAAAACTAACCTTAGCATTAATTATTGGTATTGAACAAAGAAAATATTGTAATATGGAGCTTGACGAGGTTATGGCATTGCGAGTCGCAGATTTGCGAAATAAGTTGGCCGAATTGAACCTAAGCACAGTGGGAAGAAAACGTGATCTACAGAATAGACTTCTTACTCATTACGATATTCAAGACCAAGATAGCGAGGATGAAGAAGTAGAATCAGTAGTTACAGCTAGAGACGAATTGCCCATAAACAATTGTAGTCGATCTTGGTACCATAACGCCGAGCAAAGAAAAGATTAGAGCTGTTTCGAATTTTCCTATCCCAAATAGCAAAAAGGGGTTACAAAGATTTTTGGGTCTAACTTCCTATTTTAGAAAGTTTATTGAAAGGTATGCAGTAATTGCGAAACCGTTGTCCGATTTAATGCGTAAGGATTCTAAGTTTGAATTCAAAGATATACACAAACTCGCTTTCGAGGAACTAAGAGCTGCGTTGACTAAAGAACCTGTCCTTAAATTGTTTAACCCGAAATTGCAAACTGAAATACATGCGGACGCTTCAAAATACGGATTTGGGGCAGCTTTGTTACAAAAGCATCCAGAGGATAATTCATTTCATCCCGTTGAATATATGAGTCGAAAGACAAAATTGTGCGAAGAAAGGTATCATTCTTACGAACTCGAAGTGCTTGCTATAATTGGAGCACTAACCAAATGGCGTGTTTATGTCCTAGGATCTCGATTCACCATAGTTACTGATTGTAACGCATTTGCTATGACCATGAAAAAGAAAGATGTTCCTTTGAGAGTTGCTCGTTGGGCTATGTATCTTCAAGATTTCGATTATGTTATCGTACATCGATCAGGTACTCAAATGAGGCACGTCGATGCGTTGAGTCGTTTTGCATGTTGTATGCTTGTTGAGGACACTATTAAACATCGATTAAAAGAAGCTCAGTTGGAAGATGAGTGGACCAAGGCAGTAAGGACGCTAGTCGAAAAAGAAAGTTATAAAGACTTCTATATAGAGAACGAGATTCTCTTTAAAGACCCTAATTGTGAGTTGATTGTAGTGCCTTCGGCAATGGAACATGAGATTATTAGACTTGCACATACCCAGGGTCACTTTTCCGTCAAGAAAACGCAAGATTTAATCGAGAAATCATACTATATTCCAGAATTGAGAGATAAGGTTATTCGTGTGGTACATAGTTGTGTGGAGTGTATTGTTGTTAACGCAAAGGCTGGCAAAAAAGAGGGAAAACGATTCAAAATAAATGATTTGGTTGCTATTAAGCGTACCCAATATGGCGTTGGTCTGAAACTCAAAGGAAAGTATTTAGGACCCTATAAAGTAACGGCAATTAAAAATCATGGTAGATATGAAGTAGAGAAAGTTGGACAGGCGGAAGGGCCTAATAGGACATCAACTGTATCGGAATATATGAAATTGTGGGGACCGTCATTCGGGTCGAATGTACAGTCAGGAGGGCCGAATGTGGGAAATGGTATTGAGAGAGAGAAATCAAAAGTGATAGAAGAGAGGAGACAAACGCGTAGTGGCCGAACATTCTAGTAGTAGTAGAGAGAGCAGGGCATAGGATCATTATATAAGTTGAGAGAGAGCTTGTAAAAGAGGCCGTGGTTCATTCGCAGAGAGACTGTCAACTGAGTCGCACGTCAAGGTCCATAATTCGTTTAGTGTTATTTCAATAAGTATGTTTAAATTCTATCAATATACTGAACTAAATTGTCATCAAGCAATTAAAATATTAATAAATAAATAAATACGTAACGATCGCTAAATAAACGCTACATATATATTGAATCTTTTGTACTTCTACTCTACCTCAAAAGGTCCTATTTAAGACGAGTTTAATTTAATAATATGATTATTACGAATACGAGAAAAAAATACGGAATAAAGTTCATAAAGACAGGTTAAAACCTTTTGTTTAGCAAGTACTTTATTTTTTTTTTCACAAATAATGTTTGAAATATTAAAATTAAATTGATATGGATTCATGCATATATATAATGAAAAGAACAATTTTTTTATTTAAATTATTCGTGAAAATAAAAAAAAAAGTAAGAGAGAAAAATTTATCTCAACTGTGTCTTGCACAGTAAGCCAGAGACGTGGAAAAATTATAGAGAATGTGGTTGGCTCACAATTAAGGTATACATTTCATTTGTTTTATTGTTTAAAAAAAAAAATCTCCAACAACATTGTTAGTAAAAGCCTATCAGACAGTTAGTAGTTCGCAAGTTGCACTTTCGTGCTTCAACTTGCTTTTAAGCTTATAATTAGAATTATTAAATTAAAGGCAAGTTAAGGCTTGCGCATTTCTTCGTTCTATGGCGAAGATCAGCTTTTATTTTGTCAATACGCTCTATGCAGCATTTTCGGTCCTCCACCGTCTTCAGGGTGGATATATCCGTTATACCCACAATGGGGTTAATCGAAACAAAATCAGTGGACTTCACTGCAAATGTCATATATAAAATTGAATCATCAAATGCTGATATGATATTAACGAACATACTACTATTAATAATTGTCATAATATTGTGCGCATATGTATTATATAAAGCTTACATATTACACAATAAATGTGTAACAAAAAGAGCTCTAAGCCAAGCTAATGGTCTTGATAAGATCTAAAAATACATATGCACACAAGCTATTATAAACCAAGAACATTTTTAACAAAAGATTAAATATATATATAAAAAATATCAAAGAAGCTAACATCGACTATGCTGAAGTTTATATACCCTTGCAGTCCTTGGTAATAATAATTTTACATGTTCAAAATTTGTTTTCTGCAACTCAATTCATCAATACACAAACAAAACAATTTTACTCTCTATTTTACAATTTGTTCTTCTTCCCTCATTTCCAAAGCAAAGCAACGCACGCATACACATAGACTTTATGTAGCGTTGAGTCTGTGTGAGTATGCATGTACTCTGTTGATGACGAAAGACGTAGTAGACAGCAAGCAGCGCTGCCGGCAGAGCTGGGAGAAGAGCCGATTGTGTTATATTTATCCGATCACATTCAAATTTTGGGATCTGAGGTTTTATATCCAATATTATCACACATGTAAATTTTATAGCATACTCGATTTTTATGAAAATGTTTCTTCTAGTTCTTCTAGAGCTATATGATATAGTGGTCCGATCCTGATGGTTTTCATACTATTCATACTATATTTTTGCCGGGTACTAAAAACCCCCGAATAAAAATTTCAGCCCGATAGCTCTTAAGACGGCTGAGTAAAACGCGTACGCACATACGGACGGACAGACGGACATGGGTACATCAACTCAGCTTCTCATGCTGATCAAGAATACATATACTTTATGGGGTCGGAAACGTGTCCTTCTGTGCGTTACAAACATCTGATCAATTTTATAATACCCTCTGCAAGGGTATAAAAAAAAAATGACCCATGTTGACAGGTACTTTGTAAAAATAAACAACAGGCACCCTAGCATAGTCCAGGACTTAATTGAGGCTTTTAGGAGCGAGGGAAGTAACTCACCTCAACGCTCCATAAACTTGGTACAAATTAGGTTAGCTTACCTTGACATAACGGGCGAAGATTTCACAGTCAAAGGAGGCACTAGGGTACAGATGAGTTTCATTCTCACGGTACCATATGTATGCTGTTTTTCACCTAATTGAGAAACCAAAGCAGTAAAGAACTAAATACATCCATAATCAGTTTAATAGGCTTAGGCAGTTAGTGTAGAATATGGATGAAATTGAAACGCAAAAACTGCAAAAATATTTACCTTTCCTTGCTTTCCTGATACACTCAGGTGAAACAAGTTACAAATACAAGGAAATAAGGTATTGGATAGCCAACAACTACAAATTAAAAAAAATATTGTAGATCTTGTAACCTTCCTATTCGGTTTCTCGTTGCGCGCCATAATTTCTATATAATCGGTTCTCCTATCACAGCGACGATAAAGCTATCGATAACCAAAAAGGCGGTAGGTGAATTGCAGCAGATCGAGATCCTCTGGTTCCGTAGCTCTTGCGGGGTGGGGGGGTTGTTTGCTGAATCTCTACCTTTAATTATAAAATTTAATTTTATTAGGATCTCTACTGAAACTAACTTTTAATGAAAATAGAAGGACTGGCAGAAAATACTTACGAAAACAGGGAACAGGGAATTCATGTTAATAAAAAAAGACAAAAGATATGAAGGTGTATCCTTTTGTTCACAAGCTAGCGGTTACTGAGGTCAAGATGTAGATGGACCTTATCAGTTCTATACCCTCCCAACCATGAATCTTTATTGGCATTTGTAAAGATTCCCAAAAAACTGATCGATATCAACTCATGTACCCATATCACTAGGAAAATTAATTATGAAGCTTAAGCAATCATATTCAAATTCATTATAATTTCAGATAGAAGCATTTCTTGTTGTACACAATAAATTTTAAAGAAATATTTACAGACTAATTTTAAACAGCTGGTCTGGTATGACTCCCCATTTGGAGATTCCGAACTTTCAGACTTGCAAAACAATGGAACTCAAAGTTGATTAAACTATTGAATAAGAGGGACTAAAACTAGCAGTATAAAAGAGAGCTTACTAGTTACACATTATTAATTATTGTAAAAGATTATAGAATAGAAAAAAATATAGAAGGAATATTAAATGAATCCAGTTAACATTTTTTCTTGTAATTATTCATCTTATTTCAAGTTCTCTTTTATCTTTTTTTTTTTTTGTTTTTAAATTCTTTAAAGTTATTTTAAATTTTCAAGTCGCACAAATTCACTCATGGCTTTTGATTGCTCTTCAAGTCAAACATTATTTACGGAAATCAATTTTTCTTTTTTTTTTTTTTTAATTTAATTATCTGGTTGATCACAAAACGCTGAAACAGAAATTACATCAACAAATCAGAGTATCAATTGACTACCATCCTCCATAGTTCGCAAAAACTTGGTTGAAAGTCGCCGAATTGATACTGCTTAATACACTAGGCACTTACCCCATAGTTTATTCGCTGAAAGGCCTTCCATCGATGCACTGTGGGAGGGTGTTTATATGATGATTTCTCCTTCGCGCTTTATGACCACCATTAAACTCCGTTCACTCACTTTGCTTTTACATTTACTCTATTTTACGTTACTCTCGACTTGAATTATTTAATATAACCTTAACGAGACTTTAATTGATTCAATATTTGACTTATTTACATTCTCTTTCTTTTTTTTTTTTTTGTTTAACTTGATTAGGAATTAAAATTTAAAAATAAGATCAGAAACGAAAATATCAGGACTTAAAGATTTTGTTCAAAACGAGGTTAATTTAAAAAAATTTGTAGGAGCTTTCGAGGTGGTCACATGGAATGCTCTAAATAGGGCAACAGCAAGCAGTATCCAGAATTTGGCTAAAAGACAAACTTTGTCTGGGTCAGCAGCGTCAGAAGGTTAGGTAGGCCACTGCCTTTAAAACCTTGCCGTACAAAAATCCGGTTCACCGAAGGTTAGGACACCTTTCGGGAAATGAGACACTTTGGCCGCACCGTAAGCCTTAACTTAGAAACGTTGTGTCCCTGCCGGTGTTTAGTTGGCGGTGTCTTTTCAATGTCCGAATGCCAATTCCAGAAGGCAACGACAACCGAAAATTCGGATGCACGTGCTCCGGCACCAGAAATGGGTGTTTGAAAACTCGCCGGTTTTCCAGAAAATAATCTTCCCAAACGAAAGCTATCAGGAATATTGGCCAGAAAAAGTAAGGTTTCCAATCTAGGATATAGAGTAAGATGCAGATGGCGGCGGGGTAAAAATTCTAATTAACCTAAATACCTGCTATGATTTATAACCAAAGATTTGGACTAAAGCTTTTTTTCTTTTACACACTTTTCTCCTCAGAATTAAAAATGAAAATTAAGCCTAGCAAAAAAAATGAAGCGCGTTGCCACCTCAAGAAAACGATAGATCATTTATCGCTATCCCCATATTATGCGTTTATCGATCGAGCGATACCAATATTTTTATTTATTGATTGATCGCTATTGGCAAAGTGGCGCGTAAAGTCGTTAAGTTTAAAAATTTGAAAGTTTAAACTAGCGCACGCTACACCACCCGATAATATGCAACGTTAGGCAGCATATTAGTGGGAATTAGTTCCGTATATCCTTGGCGTGAAATGTTCCTACTTCTCTACCTTGCATATTTTCTAACAAATAAGAGCAGTTTCCGAGCTTCGTTTTGATTCGACATTTTATGAACTTAGGGGCTAATTTAGCATTGAAGTTCTGAGAGAACTTGCTTAACGCGAAGTTTCTGCGAAAAACTTCTTGGCCTTCTTTAAAAGAGACAGACTTACTGCGAAGATTATACTGTGCCACATTTCTATCATATGCTTTCTTAATGTTTTCTCCTATATCCTGTCGCAAAAGGTTTAACTGGTCAGTCTGATTAGGCGGTGTTATGGGCTCTTGTAACAACTTTAATTCCTTTAAAAGTTTATAATCTGAACCATGAGTAATCATGTCCAGTCCGAACAAAGCTTTAAAGGGTGAGCAACCTAAAGATTGATGCAACGATGATCGCAATGCGCAAGATATACTCGTTAAATGTTGATCCCAAAGCGTTTGATCCTGATTTTTTAAATACGAACGGGTCGCAGCTAACAGAGAACAATTAACACGCTCAGCGGCGTTGCTTTGCGGAGAATATAAAGCGGTATACTGATGTTTTATGTCTAGTTCAGTAAGAAAATAATTGAACGAATTTGACTTAAATTGAACACCATTATCACTAACGATGATTTCCGGTACTCCAAAACAATGAAATATCTGTTTTAACTAAAATTCTTGTATATCCTCCGTGCGAAACTTTTTCAGAGGTTGTAACCAATGATATTTACTGAAATGGTCAAGAACAATTAATAAACCGACAAATCCATTTTTGCTACGAGGGTAAGGACCAAGTAAATCGATATACAGACGTTGAAAAGGTCTACAAGTTGGAATATGCTGTCCCATAGGTGGTCTAAGCGTATAATTTGGTGCTTTGGACTCCTTACAAGTGTCACATTGACGAATATAGTCCCGCACATCCTTTACCATACCAGGCCAAAAAAGAGTTCTACGTATCTTGTCAACAGTTTTCTGCATACCTGAATGTGAAGAGGTGTGGCTATCGTGAGCTTGTTTTAGAACATCAACTCTGAGTTTATCCGGCACCCATAGTTTCCAAGAAAGCTTCTCTTGATAAGAATCTCCATTGGCATGTTCGGTTCGAATATACAAATGTTTATTTACAATTTTGATATCTGGGAATTTGTCTGGATTTTCAGTGATTTTCTTCTTCAGATACATATAACTATCGTCCAAAAATGCTTCAGAGTCCAGATCTATAATCGGACCCATTTCAATAAACTAGAGTGATCAGTAACTACTTCAAATTCTTGCAATTCCAAATAACACCTAAATTTTTCTATAGCCAGTATAACGGCTAAACATTCGCGTTCAGTAACACTATAATTGCGTTGGGCACGACTTAACTTTTTAGACATGAAAGCAATAGGCTTCTCTTCCTCTGCGTCTGATAATTGGACAAGTACAGCGCCAATACCATAATCGCTGGCATCACAATGTAAGAAAAATTTCTTATTAAAGTCCGGGTTTTGTAGAATAGGGGCAGAAGTTAATAGATCCTTCAACTTATTCATAGAAGCTTGAGCTTCCGGAGTCCAAACAAAACAAATCTTCCTGGTACTGTAAATGCAGTAAGAGGTTTGGATGCTTCCGTTAATTCTATTTGCCAATAGGCATCCTTTAAATCGATATTGGAAATAATATTTGCCTTAAGTAATCTTGAAAAAATACTGTCAATGCTGGGCAAAGGATAAGCATCCTTAATTGTGACTGCATTTAACTTGCGAGCGTCTAAGCACAGTCGCACTTTATTGGGCTTTATTACTGGTCGAATAGGAGAGCTCCAGGCGCTAACAGCTGGTTCGATAACTCCTAGTTGAATCATACGATCAATTTCCGTGTATACTTATTTTGCAACAGTTAGTCCCGCTGTAGCGTAAAAACGTTGTTTTACCGGTTTGGCTTCGCCAATCTCGATATGATGTTTTATTAAGGACGTACGTCCGAGATGATGACTTGCATTGGGAAACATTTGCTTGACGGCTTCAAGCTGTCTAATTTGAGAATACGTGAGAGAATAAGAACTAGGGTCAGTCTCTAACTTTTTTTCAGATCTCGATCGAACTAATTATAGACGGGGCAATTATTAATCTTTTCTTTAACGTGGGAATTACAAATAATTTCAACATTCTTTCCAATCTACCGTACCGTACTTTTACTTCTAACATACCAATCACATTTTGGCCGTTTCCGTCCGCTGTGCGCACTTGACCTTTAGTTTTTACAAATTGGGGAAAATGTGAAAAATCTGTTTGTGCTAAATCCGAGCCTATACAACTAATGCTGGTATCTAATAAACCTAATTCTGTGAACGTAAGAAATGAGACTTCTGCATAGCTCCTATTATCGTTGTCGTTTCTAAAAATTGTTGCAACAAAAAGTTTCTTGGTTTGTCTTGCGTGATCATAATATTTCCTTAGTCTTAACGTGCGTTTAGACAAGGGTTGGTCAGATCTGAAAATTCTGTCTTTAACAGTAAGGTAATGTTGTAAACGCTCAGGATATGACAAAAATCTTAGTGGGAGTTTTTGAGACTTTCGTACGTTTACTTTGTGATTCACAATGTTGATACTTTGTTGAACGTTTTCCGAGTTTGATGTAACTATTGCGGGAGCATCTGACGTTGTCTGGATGCACCCTTCGGTCGGTTTTCCGCTAGTCTTTTTTATACAATCTTGACATTGAGTCTTGTAAACATTGGCCGTGCCGCAACCGTAACAAAAAATTGTGCGTTCCTCTAGACAGTTTTGCCAGGTGTGACCGGCTTCGCGACAATTCCAACAAACGAACTTCCCTTGCACAGCGGCAACTTCATATTCCTCGTCTGGGTCTGGAACTATTTTATTACCTTCGGTTTCCCCTTCTTGAATTTCAAAAATTTGTCTGCGTCCATTCGCTTTGGTGTTAGAAATTACTTTTACTTGAGGGCTGAGCTCTTGTGTTAGATTTTCTTGCATCTGTACTAATCTACGAAGGTGACCTATTGATGCGATGGATTGATATAGTAACTTTTGTCGTATCTCTGGCAACAGGTTATTTTATTTTATTCCATTTCTGCATTACATTTGCAATTTTTGCATTTTGAACAGTTGTAGGGCAGGGCGAACTTATCAGAGATCGGGTTTGGACCGTGTCTAATGGGACTTCTCGCTGGCCTAAATTCATAGGTAACGACGATACTACACGAGAAACTGTTTGTTCTATCATATTTTGTATGACCGTATAATCGATCTCTCGATTAGGACGAGTATTATTACCACGATTTGGTCTTGCTCTTCGCTGATTAGGCATGGTTCTAGGTAGTTGCGGTTCTGGTTGATTACTACTGTGACTGGCATCTAAGCATGATGCTGGTGCTTCGCTAACTGATATAGCTGGTTCGTTGAGCTGTTCTGCTCTGTCTCTTGGGACTTGACTTAGCTGTTTTGTAAAATTACGAGTCCATGCTCGAGAAGTGCTGGGTGCCAATGACAAATGTTTTTCCTTCGCTTTTGGTGAACAGTTGCCTACTACGAGCTTTATACTAGACACATTTATCTCATTCTCACAAATTGGGCAATGCTTTTCCTTTTCTAGTAGAGCTTCCAAACAGGATTTATGAAAAATGTGCTTACAGGGAGTACAGAAACATGTTTGCGTGTTGTCCAAAATCAAGGAACAAATTTTGCATATGTCTTCTGCTGGAGTGTCCGTATTTTCGGGACCATGTTGAACTGGAGACATTCTTTTTTTTTTTTTAAATTATTTTCCTAAAAGTGACATGACTGGGTACATGATTTGAAATCGTAACTAGCTAAATGAACCTAAAGAATATTGGTAACTTTATTATTTTTGTTTTGGGCTATTGCATCTACGAAATTGTTTCTTTTAATCAGGCTTTGGCCTTTTAAATTTTCTGATCGGCAAGGCTATTGTCTGGACGTTGACGCGTACAATGCGAAGTACGTTCAAGTGGCCCATACGACACCAGGACATAGCCTGTTTCGCGCGAGCCCAAGCAGAGCGCTGTCCACCTCCCGCCCGACCGACCGTGGGGCGCAGCCGCATATCGGACGGCACGATCGCGTGGACAAATACAAATAAAACGGACAAACAATTAAAAATATGATTAACTACAGCTAATTACGAGCTAAATGTGCTAAAATAGAAGTTTTCACAAGGGAAAGAGAGGCTTCTGATCTAATTACGGAACTACAGTGTTTTAAGGATAGAGGAATAAAATTTCTAGTAGGTCTACGGGGTACAGATAGGTTTAACTGGTTCAATAGCTCAGGAGAGTCCATTTCACCTATTAAAAGTTTATGAATAAAGATAGCACCAAGCATTACTCTACGATTAATTAAAGAAGGAAGATTGATTAAAAAAAGCCTGCTGGAGTATGATTGCAAATTGACATTGCGATCCCAATTTAGACCGCGAAGAGCAAAAAGCAGAAATTGCTTTTGAACAGATTCAATTTTACTTTGGTGCATCTCATATTGAGGTGACCATATGCAAGATCCGTACTCTAAGATAGGACGGATTAAAGAAGTATACAGAATTTTGGTTGTGTACGGATCGTCAAACTCTTTTGACCATCGTTTCACAAACCCAAGAACATTCATAGCTTTGCTAACTGTAGCAGAAATATGAGGATTAAAAGTTAATTTATGGTCCATAAGAACATCTAGCAAAAGGCTGGGGATGCCAAGTGCGTTTAATTTATATAGAAGCAGAGTATGATTAACGGAGTCAAAGGCCTTGCTGAAGTCAGTATAAATGACGTCAGTTTACACGGCAGTCTTAAACCCTTTGATTGAGTGAGATGTAAATTCTAATAGGTTAATAGTTGTCGATCTACGTTTTTTAAACCCATGTTGGGATGACGAAATGGTTGAACTACAGAAATGCTGCAATTGAGAAGTTATTATTTTCTCAAATGCTTTGGGTATGGCAGACAATTTAGAAATACCCCTATAATTGGAGGCTTCGGACTTCTTCCCCTTTTTATGAAGAGGAATAATATATGATTCCTTCCAGATAGGCGGGAAGGCGGAAGATGTGACGGACAATGTAAACAACTTAAGTATTGGCTTACATAGGGCCTCCGCGCAAAACCTTAATACGCAGCCTGGTATTCCATCAGGGCCAGGTGCATATATTGGTTTGACGGAACTGAGCACGCTAAGAACCGAACTTTCATCAAACACAGGGTCTAAAATGCAATTAGACAATTGCAAGTGATGAGGATAAGGAGGATTTGCTTGATAAATCGAAGAGCAATAAGTTGTTTTGAAAAAATCAGCAAACATGTCGGCAATTGCCTGATCATTGTCAGCTTTATTGTTTTCGAAAGACAAGTAAGACGGGTGCACCGATGTCTTACGTTTAACATTTACAAATTTATAAAATTGCTTAGGATCGCGAGAAAACCTGAGTTTACATCGCTGAAGATAATCCTTATAGCACTGTGAATTCAGCACCATAAAATTTGATCGAGCAACTACATATAGGGAAAAATCCGATGCTTTACCGGATTTTTAAATCTTTTATAACATCTCGATTTTACGTTCTTCAAGTTACATAACTCACGTGAGAACCAAGCAGGTCTATCAGACCATCTTAGAGTCACACGCGGGACACAAACATCAAAGAACGACTCAAGAGTTTTATAGAAGACAGAAATGGCCGAGTCCATATCCGTGCAAGTATACAGATATGTCCAATCATTAGTTAACAAAAGTTTTTTAAGTTTAGTAAAGTTTGTCTTTCGAAAACATCGGGTTGGAGGTATCGAGTTATTATGTCGAGACATAACACCAAAAGGAAGGTCAATGGTTATATCCAGAGTTGGATGAAAGTTGTCTTCGGGGATAACTAAGGGATCAGTCCTGGAAATATCGCAGTTGGAATAATCCAACACAAATACCAGATCTAGTGATCTGTTACGACTATTCCGGACAGGATTTATTTGAGTTAGGGACAACTCAAGCAGACCATCTATGAAACAATGTGACAAGGAGGGCAACAGTAATAAAGAATCAAATGAGAGGGTCCAGGCAATCTCAGGTAAATTAAAATCTCCCAGAACAACGAGCAAGTCTTTGTCAGAGAGATATGAGGATATAAGTTGAATAGCTTGGTGAGTGTATACTGCCAAGTCGGACTGTGGTGGAATATACGAACAAGTAATATAGGCAGAAAAAGAATTAAACGAAATTTTAACACAAACAAATTCAATCTCCTGATTGGAGGACTGGACAATTTGAGACGAGAACGCCGAGTCAACAGCGATCAAAACGCCACCACCATTACGGATAGTCCGATCATGTCTATATATTAAATATTTTGAGGGGAAAATTGAAGCATCAGCAATATCAGGCTTCAGCCAAGTCTCAGTAAAGGCAAGAATATGAAAGTCAAAGGCTATACTATCTACATAGAGTCTAGACAGTTTAGACTTTAGTCCCCGTACGTTCTGATAGGCCAGAGTTAGGGACGAAATTAGTTTTTTGACTCGCCAACAGGTGCAGACGAGCCGGAAGGAACGTTATTCACAGAGGCAGGTAGCAAACTAATCGGAGGCCGATTCTTCTTTTTTATTGTATACTCTTTTACAACAAGGTGTTCCGGCCAAAAATCTTTATGACATATTTGGCCAAAAAGATCTGGGGAGACACCTATTTTAAAGGACGAAATCTCCCGAGTATATGAGAAACGGAACTTTTCCACCGCAATGTTTGGTGCTTGAACTTTGACCTGGATAAAGGCTATGACTTCTTCAGAAGTAGTATTGGGATCAAGCCTCGAAATAAAAATTTGCTTTTTGGGTGGAACTACAACAAGGGAACTAGGAATACTAGGCACAGCTGTAGCGGCTACAGCAGATGCGGCAGCAGCTGAAGCAGCCAGCACTTTACTAGCTCCTCTTGTAACTACTTTATTGGCAATATTCCTGGAAACGGATGTTTGCCCGGACGGTTCGGAAACTACAACCGATATCGTGTTAGTAGGTGGGATACTGTCTCCAGTGGAAATGGGAAGAGACTCCACACCTGCCAAAGCCGGACTCCTAAACGACATCAGCTGCTGTACGTTTGGTGACATAGGGTCAATGTCGAAAGCCGGAACTGGTAGAGACGAAAGTGCCGACGGACTGAGGGACGCGCCCTGAAACCTGGCCCTCTTGCGCGTCGGAGATTCAATCAAAAGTTTAGAACTTCTGAATTGAACCTCCATCGCCAAAAGCTCCTCTTGGAGCTTATGAACGCCAGCTGACAGGGTTTTAAACGCTTCCCCAGTCCGTTTCATAAAACTCCAAACCACGACACGAATCACAGCCCCATTTAAGGCCGCCACCCTGTGCAATACTGTCCCGCACCTTGACTGTGTAACCAGCACATTTAAAGTGCATTACATTGTCACACAGCCAACAGTAAAGAAAGTCTTCACTGGTCTTGCTGGGATTATTGCAATTATATTTGCAACAGACAGACATTATTAAATAATTGATTTATACAAAAACAAATTATAAATCAATATGTAAATAAAAAGAAAACTGTATATGTATGTATGTAAAGAGAGACGTATACAAACCAAGGCAAAAAGCTAACTGCAATATGCAAATTAGAAAGAGAAAACAAAAAGAGAGAGTATTTGTACTTATCTGTATTAAAACACACAACAACAAAAACTTGTCACAAGCGCGAAGTTAACGGCCGCGAGCGCGATCAAAAGAGAAAACAAAAGAATAGAGAGCACCAACACGACACAAACAAAAGCAAACTATGAACTGTAAATTGAGAGCGCGGGTGGGAGCAAAAGATAGAACGAAATCAAAAACTAAGCAGCGCAACAACAAAATTATATTTGCGTTTGTTAAAGTTTTGATTATAAATTTATATAAATGTTTGTAAATTTAACGCAAACTTCGCGATGAGTATAGCGATTTATTAAGAATTAGTAAGGCAATGAATTTAAATTGAATATTATAAATTAGCTTCACGAAAGAATGAAAAACAAAAATTAAGCGAGAGCGCAAAAAAAACACGACCGACTTCGATGAGTGACAATATGTTATATGTTATACTACCTGTATTACCAAGATCCAGACACCAGAACATTAAATCATCCAAGTCTTACTATAAAACAATTTGTTCGTGTTCTTTTCGATTTCTTTAGACGTTCAGCTGTCGTAACATGATCTAAAATCCAATCAGTACTGATATCGAAACATCCAATATACAATAATCTAAATTGTTAAGAAAAGTTTGAACGACTTTACTAAACGAGTGCTAAATTATCGAGGACCTTAACTAAACGAGCAATTTGTGATACAGAGTATTGAAATTCTTGTTTACATTCATTTTTGCTTTTAACTTTGCGGCTGAATATTTCTAACAGAAACATCGGCTTCGCCAAGCAGACTTAAACCGTGCAGGTTCATTTATCCGCGTAAGTTAAACCATAATATAGTCTAACAAAATCGACGAAAAATTTGAAACCTCATGTTTTGATCTTAAGACTTTCCTGATATACTTGAACTCAACACTTTATATCACTTAGGGTAGAACTACATACATCTAAGGTGGTCTGCTGTCAAAATAACCACATGCCGTAACTTAAATAAACTTCTTGTCTATATCTAATATTGTCAAGAAGTTGAGTATGCTTTTATCCTGCCCCACGTTGGGCGCCAAAAAATTTTATGTAACCTTCCTATTCGGTTTCTCGTTGCGCGCCATAATTTCTATATAATCGGTTCTCCTATCACAGCGACGATAAAGCTATCGATAACCAAAAAGGCGGTAGGTGAATTGCAGCAGATCGAGATCCTCTGGTTCCGTAGCTCTTGCGGGGTGGGGGGGGTTGTTTGCTGAATCTCTACCTTTAATTATAAAATTTAATTTTATTAGGATCTCTACTGAAACTAACTTTTAATGAAAATAGAAGGACTGGCAGAAAATACTTACGAAAACAGGGAACAGGGAATTCATGTTAATAAAAAAAGACAAAAGATATGAAGGTGTATCCTTTTGTTCACAAGCTAGCGGTTACTGAGGTCAAGATGTAGATGGACCTTATCAGTTCTATACCCTCCCAACCATGAATCTTTATTGGCATTTGTAAAGATTCCCAAAAAACTGATCGATATCAACTCATGTACCCATATCACTAGGAAAATTAATTATGAAGCTTAAGCAATCATATTCAAATTCATTATAATTTCAGATAGAAGCATTTCTTGTTGTACACAATAAATTTTAAAGAAATATTTACAGACTAATTTTAAACAGCTGGTCTGGTATGACTCCCCATTTGGAGATTCCGAACTTTCAGACTTGCAAAACAATGGAACTCAAAGTTAATTAAACTATTGAATAAGAGGGACTAAAACTAGCAGTATAAAAGAGAGCTTACTAGTTACACATTATTAATTATTGTAAAAGATTATAGAATAGAAAAAAATATAGAAGGAATATTAAATGAATCCAGTTAACATTTTTTCTTGTAATTATTCATCTTATTTCAAGTTCTCTTTTATCTTTTTTTTTTTTGTTTTTAAATTCTTTAAAGTTATTTTAAATTTTCAAGTCGCACAAATTCACTCATGGCTTTTGATTGCTCTTCAAGTCAAACATTATTTACGGAAATCAATTTTTCTTTTTTTTTTTTTTTTTAATTTAATTATCTGGTTGATCACAAAACGCTGAAACAGAAATTACATCAACAAATCAGAGTATCAATTGACTACCATCCTCCATAGTTCGCAAAAACTTGGTTGAAAGTCGCCGAATTGATACTGCTTAATACACTAGGCACTTACCCCATAGTTTATTCGCTGAAAGGCCTTCCATCGATGCACTGTGGGAGGGTGTTTATATGATGATTTCTCCTTCGCGCTTTATGACCACCATTAAACTCCGTTCACTCACTTTGCTTTTACATTTACTCTATTTTACGTTACTCTCGACTTGAATTATTTAATATAACCTTAACGAGACTTTAATTGATTCAATATTTGACTTATTTACATTCTCTTTCTTTTTTTTTTTGTTTAACTTGATTAGGAATTAAAATTTAAAAATAAGATCAGAAACGAAAATATCAGGACTTAAAGATTTCGTTCAAAACGAGGTTAATTTAAAAAAAATTTGTAGGAGCTTTCGAGGTGGTCACATGGAATGCGCTAAATAGGGCAACAGCAAGCAGTATCCAGAATTTGGCTAAAAGACAAACTTTGTCTGGGTCAGCAGCGTCAGAAGGTTAGGTAGGCCACTGCCTTTAAAACCTTGCCGTACAAAAAATCCGGTTCACCGAAGGTTAGGACACCTTTCGGGAAATGAGACACTTTGGCCGCACCGTAAGCCTTAACTTAGAAACGTTGTGGCCCTGCCGGTGTTTAGTTGGCGGTGTCTTTTCAATGTCCGAATGCCAATTCCAGAAGGCAACGACAACCGAAAATTCGGATGCACGTGCTCCGGCACCAGAAATGGGTGTTTGAAAACTCGCCGGTTTTCCAGAAAATAATCTTCCCAAACGAAAGCTATCAGGAATATTGGCCAGAAAAAGTAAGGTTTCCAATCTAGGATATAGAGTAAGATGCAGATGGCGGCGGGGTAAAAATTCTAATTAACCTACATACCTACATGGACTACAGCTTTTTTTCTTTTACACACTTTTCTCCTCAGAATTAAAAATGAAAATTAAGCCTAGCAAAAAAAATGAAGCGCGTTGCCACCTCAAGAAAACGATAGATCATTTATCGCTATCCCCATATTATGCGTTTATCGATCGAGCGATACCAATATTTTTATTTATTGATTGATCGCTATTGGCAAAGTGGCGCGTAAAGTCGTTAATTTTAAAAATTTGAAAGTTTAAATCCAAAAAGTTAGCTTTTAGTAGATTGTTAGCTAAGACTCCTTTAAGAAAAGACGTGCCTGGATGGGTCCACGAACTTTTCAAGGACTCAATCGCATTGATAGATATATCAGAATCAAGTTTAGAAACAATAGATTTAACAGACTCAGATGTAGAAATAATAGATATAGAATAGTGAAACCATAAACATTTTCAAAAATTTTGTTAAATTAAAATCAGCTCTTAACGACCAAATTTTTTTTAAAGTAAAATGTGTTCTCAAGAATGCAAAATAGAAATAGAAATTAATCTTAGTAGCCATAAATCTAGATTTGAAAAATAGAATTCTACCCGCCTGGGTATGGGAACTATTCGACCAACCCATAGAGACAACTTCTCTGGGAATTAAAACAAAAAGTGGATTTTTTTTCGTTTTTTTTAACAAACTATGGTTACTTGGGATGATATAATAGGAAAAGCTAGAATACACGCACAAGAATTAACTAACTCCCGCGCTCTTGCGTACAAATTGTTGTTGCATGTGTTCAATTTGACGCGCTCTCCCGCTCTTTCCTATTCTTGATTGATTTGCGCTCTCGTCTTTTGCCTACCCGCGACTCTGTGATGCGTGTTTTTGTTTTTGTGCTTTCATCTCTTTTTATTCTTTAGTTGTGAAGGCTTACTCTGCACATTAACCCTTGTGTCAGAACTGGTCAGTATATTCTTATACACAGATTTTTTTTTTTTTTTTTTAATAGACGTAGTCGTACAACGCTCATTACGAACAAGTGGCCCATATGACACCAGGCCCGGGCCTGTTACGAATGACCCTATGTAAAGTTAATGTTACAACCTCTACCCACTCCGACCTAAGGGCATAGGCGTATTACATATATAAACATAAATTAAACTAAAGAAATAGAAAATATTAAATGTAATGAGATAATAGGTTACATATAAAAAGCAAACAGGATAGGTCAAAATAAAGATGATTACAACTAATTTCGAGCGAGGAAGGACAAGATCGCAGTTTTTATACCCGGAAGCGATGTTTCGGAACCGATAACGTGCCAAAGTCTGTTGTAGTCACTACAAAGTATACGAAAAGGTTCATGCAGAGAAAAGTTAGTTGTACAAGTGGGAAGTATAAGCGGAAGTATAAGTAATTGCGGGTCCTTCTAGATGGAACAGAAATGTTAATTTGGCTCAACAGCTCAGAAGAGTCAATCTCACCATTCAAAAGTTTGTAAAGAAAAGTTACACCAAGCATTGTTCTACGATTAGTTAAAGAAGGAAGGTTAATTAACTGAAGTCGACTAGAATAAGATGGAAGTTGTACAGTTGGATCCCAGCGCAAATCACGAAAGGCAAAGAGTAAAAACTGTTTTTGTACAGATTCCAATTTGTTTTGATAAAACTCATATTGAGGAGACCAAACAATAGATCCATATTCTAATATGGGACGGACTAAAGAAGTAAAAAGTATTTTGGTAGTATATGGATCCTTGAACTCCTTCGACCAGCGCTTTATAAAGCCAAGAACACTTTTAGCCCTACTAACAGTAGTCGATATATGCTGATTAAAACTAAGTTTGTGGTCGATTAAGATCCCTAAATCTTTTACAACCAAGGAAGTATTATTAATTTTTTCTAAAGGGAAATTATTTAAAAAGTAACTCGTTAATTGGGGAGAACCTCGATAAAAAGACATAACTTTGCACTTGGAACAGTTTAGAGATAACAAGTTGGTCCTACACCACCCCTGAAAAGCATTCAGGTCAGCTTGCAAGGTATGACATGAGAGAGAGTCTACGATGCGATTAGCGATTTTTACATCATCGGCATACATAAGAACTCTGGAATTTAAAAGAACGGTGGGGAGATCATTAATAAAAATGGTAAATAACAATTGGCCAAGGTGACTGCCCTGTGGGACTCCTGATTCAACACAAATGATCTTAGAAAGAGAGGACCTAAAAAGAACCCTCTGCCTCCTATTGCTTAGATATTGTGAAATCCAAGCAAGCAGAGCATCCGAAAAGCCAACTAAATTCAGCTTATGTAATAGTAAGGCATGGTTTACCGAATCGAAAGCCTTACTGAAATCCGTATATATAACATCAGTTTGCTTTTGTTTCTTAAAACCTTGGATTACAAAAGATGTAAACTGTAAAAGGTTAGTTGTGGTAGACCTATTCTTGACAAACCCATGCTGGTATGGCGAAAAAATAGATTTACATAAATGCTGTATTTGAGACGTCATAATTTTCTCAAACAGTTTAGGTATCGCTGACAATTTAGAAATTCCTCTGTAATTAGTGACGTCAGATTTATTGCCACATTTGTGAAGAGGTAAAATAAACGAATCCTTCCATATAGTTGGAAACTCGGACAGTGTAACGGACAACTCAAAAAGCTTAAGTAAAGGCGAGCACAATGACTCCGCACAGAACCTCAGGACACAAGCGGGAATACCGTCTGGGCCCGGTGAGTATACCGGCTTAATCGTCATTAGTTCCTTAGCTATCTAACTTTGCGTTATAATAGGATTGAGAATACAGTTGGATTTCGTTATAGGATATGGATATATCTGACTAGAGTTGTACTTAGTAGATATGTACGTAGTCGAGAAGAAGTTAGCAAATAAATTAGAAATAGATTGATCAGAAGAGGCCGAATCATTATTAAAAACTGCAAACGATGGAAGGGAGATAGAATTTCGCTATGAGTTCACGAAACTGTAGAACTCTTTAGGATTTTCGGAGAATTGCAATTTGCAACGTTGTAAGTAATTATTATAGCATTTAGAATTAGAAACAATAAAATTCGATTTAGCAACCAAGTAACGAGACAGATCCGATGATAGACCCGTGACTTTATATTTTTTGTAATACCTAGACTTAAGATTCTTCAGTTTTGACAGCTCCCGCGTAAACCATGGTAATTTTTGCGTCACCACAGGAGACACTAAGGGTACACAGTCGTTAAAGATCGAGTCAACAGTGGTATAAAATAAAGAAATGGCGGAATTCATATTCGTACAAGTGTATAAATTAGTCCAATCGGTATTAAGAAAGGCATTGTTTAGTGCGACAAAGTCAGTCTTCCGAAAACATCGGGTGCGTACCATAGGGTCACACTCGGAGATGGGGTCGCGGCTGGGAAACTCAATAGATGACTCTAAAGTTGGATGATAACTATCCTCTGGTAACACCATTGGACTAGTTCTAGATACTTCACAAAAGCTAGGATCAGAAGTAAAAATCAGATCCAGAAATCTGCCAGACGTATTAGAAATCGAATTCAGCTGGGCCAACGAAAGCTCAAGCAGACCATCAATAAAATCATGACACCCAGAGGGCAGCAACGTTTTGCTACCATTAACTGTTGACCAAGTCATAGTGGGCAGGTTAAAGTCCCCAAGGACAATTAATAAGTCTCTGTCAGAAAGTAGTTCAAGTATAAATTTAATAGAATCTAAGTGTAGTAAATATGTTGGCCATTCCGATTGGGGCGGAATGTAAGAACAGGTAACAAAAATGGAAAAACGAGTAAAAGATACCTTAACGCATATAAATTCGATAGTACTTGAGACAGGTATTGTTATCAGACCCGATGATAGGGCGGAATCTACAGCAATAAGAACTCCACCACCCCTACGATCAGTACGATCGCGTCTAAAAATATTGAATTTAGAGGGTAGAACTGTGGCGTCAAAAACGTCAGGTTTTAACCAAGTCTCAGTAAAAGCAATTAGGTCAAAATCAAAAGCCAGACTATCTATAAAGAGTTTAGTAAGTTTAGTATTAAGGCCTCTGACGTTCTGATAACCGACAGAGAAGGAAGTTGTTAGTTTTTTGATAGAGTAGAAGAAGGAATAGATAAGGAAGGAGTGGGAATAGATGAGGAAGAAAGAGGAATAGATGGTGAAGGAATCCTTGTTTGGCCCCGTGTCTTCCTTTTTCTGGATGTAAACTCCTTCACAATTAAGCTTTTCGGCCAGAAGCTAGAACTGCAGATACAGTCAAAGAACTCAATTGGAACACTGATTTTAAAAGATGAAATTTCCCTAGAATATGAAAATTTGAACTTTTCTATTGATATATTGGAGACATTCAGTTTAGCCCGAATGTGGGCCATGACATCATCCGATGTAGCATCAGGGAGAAGTCTCGAAACAAAAATGTGTTTTTTAGGTGGCACTCCCACCAATGGTTTCGGCATTGCAGGTATTGCATCAGCTACCGCATTTATTGTAGCATCAGTTGCAACAAGTGGCACTCCGGCACTACTATCACTAGAATCCCTATCGGCATAATCCATCGGTGTAGATTCTTGCCCAGACAAAACGGACACTACAGACATCGTCTGCGGAATTAGAGTTGGCATTGGTTGAGAGGGGGTCGGAACCGATATCGATGTGGAGACCGGCAAACACAAGGACAAATCAGAAGTCTGTTCTCCTGCCTTCTTACGCTTTCGAGACTCAGTCAGTAGCGTTAAACTACTAAACTGTGACTCGACAGCTTTAAACTCTTGCGAGAGTTTAAGAAAATTGGCGGACAGACTCATCAGGTTATCCTTTGTTTGCCGCATGAAAAGTTCCATTTCATCTTCCACGATACGGCATGACTCACATCCCCATTTGAGACCCTTTTTTAGATCTAAAAGATCCTTTACCCTGCATGTAAAGCCGGCCCACTTAACATGTACTGTAGTTTTACACAACCAACAGAGGCGGGCTGCAAACAATTTTTAACCGAACAGACAGGCATTATGAGTTAATTGGATGAATTAGTAACCAAACAAATAAAAATGAGATATGTTTTGGTATTAAAATATATAACTCACTCTGAGGTCCAGAAATAATAAGAAAGCGAAATATTGAGGGTGCACAAGGGTTAAAAGAATAAGAGAGCACTATAGAGTCTAAATTACAGACACACAACAGACTGCAGTATGAGCGCAAATAACGGCGACGAGTGAAACGAAAACGAAAAAAGTTAAAGAGCGCGAGCGCGAGAGCTAGAAATCACAAAAACAAAAACACTGCAACAAGAACTCACAGAAATTGCAAGACAACTACAAATGAGCGGTGCTTGTGATTTACAAGAAAGAAAAAAAAGGTGGGAAAGAAAGAAAGAAAAAAAAAAAAAAACCAACAAAGGTATTAACAGAATTAAGGTTGTTAAAAATTATTAACACAAACACACAAAAACGCAAACGAGTGATATGGTGCA
Source organism: Drosophila tropicalis (assembly GCF_018151085.1). NCBI lineage: Eukaryota > Metazoa > Arthropoda > Insecta > Diptera > Drosophilidae > Drosophila > Drosophila tropicalis. Next base: position 427,837 of record NW_027172727.1, on the reverse strand, counting down.
AGTTAGATTTAATATTATAATTATAATTTTCGATCGCGATTCCGATAAAACAAAATAAAAAAAATTATAAAATCAGTTAAAATGCGGGAGCTTAAAAAAAACACGTCCGTCTTCCACGAGAGCGTTGATGTAGTAATAATTTTACCTTTAGAATTTTTATTTTTTGTATTTCCTTTTTTAATAAAATTAAAGTTTATCGCTTATGAATGAGTCTCCGAAACGTAAAAGGACCAGTCCTTGGGGTGTTTCTGTATCTGTAGATCTGCCAGCGTCTCTTATCGTCCCCGACCGGTCTCATGCACCGTCCACTCCTAATGTACAGCAATTGATTTCGTTTAAGAGCCCAGTTGTGAATGCTAGTAGTAAGGAATTACCGGTATCACCTGGGAATGATCTCTTAAAAACGATGCCTATTGTAGTGTCCGATGTGTCCGGGCAATTGCCCATTCCAATGGAAATTGCCGATAGTTCTAAAAGTATCGAGGGCCCCGTAAACAAGTTGACTGCTGCAGTGGGTGACTTGTCCAACGTTACTGCTGCGGCTGACGCTTCGGGACCGCGGCCTCTCGTTGCCATACCACCAAAGAAACATATATTTGTTTCTAGGCTAGACCCTGTTGTCACATCTGATGATGTAATAGCCTATATTCGGAAGAAAGTTAACGTCTCGAATATTTAAATTTTCTTATTCTTGGGACATTTTGTCCTTTAAAATTAGTGTTTCTGTCAATATCTTCGACACTATATGTCGAGAAGATTTTTGGCCAAAACATATAATAGTTAAGGAATATACTGTAAAAAGAAAAATCGGAAACCGATTCGCTTGCCAACAACAACTAACACTATTCCTGCCACATCAGCATCTTCTGGTGTGCCAAAAAGCTAGCTTCGTCCCTTAACCTGGGTTACCAGAATGTTAGAGGACTGAAATCTAAACTTTCTAATCTCTATGTAGATAGTCTTTCTTTTGAACATAACATTCTAGCTTTTACAGAGACGTGGCTAAAACCTGATATTGCTGATGCATCGGTTTTTTCCACAAACTTTTCTATATTCAGACGTGACCGGATTTCTCGCATAGGTGGTGGCGTTCTGATAGCTGTTGATGCTGCTTTATCATCTGAAATGATTCTATTTTCTAGTACCCAGGAGATTGAGTTTGTCGGTGTTAAAGTAAATTTTAAATCTTTTAATGCTTTCATTACTTGTTCCTATATTCCACCATTGTCAGACATGGTGGTCTTTTTAAATCATTTAGAGGCAATTCAGTTTATCTCCTCTTTAGTTTCCAGGCAAGACTTGCTCATAGTTGTAGGTGATTTTAATTTACCCGCTTTAGCATGGTTACTAACAGATGAATCTACCACGTTGCTGCCCTCTTTGTCACATGACTTTATTGATGGCCTTCTAGGCTTTTCTTTATCCCAAGTCAATCCTGTCTTAAATTCTAATAGAAAATCGTTAGATCTTATTTTTGTATTGGATTCTTATTGTGAGGTTTCTAGGATCGAACCATTTGTTCTTCCAGAAGACAAATTTCATCCTACATTAAATTTAAAAATTGATTTGCCCTTGCTTTCACCATTACTTGCTTCAAATGAGTTACCTCTAACTAGGTGCTTTCGTAAGACTGACTTTGCCAGCCTTAATGAAAACATTGCTACTACCGATTGGTCTTATCTGTACAATTGTAGAGATATGAACTCAGCTGTTCGTTTCTTCTATGGTACTCTGAATTCACTCTTTGATATTTGTGTGCCTCTTGGTAGGCTGGAGCGGCTTAACAAACCTCCCTGGTTCTCTCGTGAGTTATCCAATTTGAAAAATGTGAAGACACGATATTATAAGAAGTTTCAAAAAACACGTCGTTCATCAGATTATGCTCTGTATACAGTCGCTCGTTTAAAATTCATGATGCTTAATACACAGCTTCAGTTTTCTTCTGACCCTAAACAATTTTATAACTTTGTTAATTCTAAACGTAAGACCTCTGTGCACCCAGATCAGCGAGCACTGATCAGGCAATTGCCGATATGTTTGCGAATTTATTCAAAACAACCTATTCCTCAACGGAATATCGAGCAAGTCCGTATCCTTATCATTTAGAAAAAGTTAATTGCATTTTCAATCCAGTGATTGATAAATGTTCTCTTCTTAGCGAACCTAAACTAGTTAAACCTAATTATTCTCCGAGGCCAGATGGTCTTCCTGGATGTGTACTCAGGTTCTGTGCAAACGCATTATGTAAACCCATTTTAAAATTGTTTCTATTGTCTGTCGTCATCTTGGCCCTCTGCTCTTCACACTATTTATTAACGATCTTCCATCAGTCATTGTTCATTCGCGCGTGCTTATGTATGCTGACGATGTCAAACTTTGTCTTACTCATAAAGATACAGATTCATTTAGTCGGCGACAAGCTGATCTTAAAAACTTTCAATCCTGGTGCCAGTTTAATCTACTAAATCTTAACACTACCAAATGTAAGGTAATGACTTTTTTCCGTAACTCTCCTCAACTGGTCACTTATTTTCTAAACAATAGCCCTCTAGAACGTCTAAATAATATGAATGATTTGGGCGTACTTATGGTCCATAAATTTTAACACCCATATTTCCACCACGGTCGCAAAGGCCATGAGTGTCCTGGGTTTCATTAAAATATGGTCAAAAGAATTTGATGACCCCTATACAACTAAAGTTCTTTTTACTTCGCTTGTCCGTCCTATTTTAGAGTATGGATCTTGCAGTTGGTCACCTCAATATGAGATTAGACTTGAATCCGTTCAAAAGCAGTTCTTGCTTTTTGCTCTTCGTGGCTTAAGCTGGGATCGCAATTTCAATTTGCCTTCGTATTCTAGTAGACTTCTCTTGATTAACCTTCCGTCCCTAACTAACCGTAGAATTATGCTTGGTGTCATTTTTATGCACAAGCTCCTAATTGGTGATATCGACTCGCCTGAGTTATTAGCTCAGGTGAATCTGTCGGTACCATATAGACGGAGTAGACATCCTTTGATACCTTTATCCCTTAGTCGTTGTTCTTCTAACTATGCTATGCATGAACCTTTTAGGGTCCTCTGCTCTGATTACAACCTTCTATTCCCTGTAATCGGATCAGAGTTTTCTATTAATATGCTTAAAACATCTATCCTATCCCATTTAGTTAATAGATAGCTATAGTATTATTTGTTTGTCTGGTTTTTCTATTGTGTATTTGTCCACGCGATTCGTGCCGTGCGTTATACGGCTGCACCCCTCGGTCGGTCGGGTGGGATGTGGGCAGTTATCTGCTTGGGCTCGCGCGTAACAGGCTATGTCCTGGTGTCGTAGTGGCCACTTGAACGTACTGCGCATAGTATCGTCAACGTCCGCTAATGTAAGTGCCTCTCGCAGAGTATTTATTTATTTATTTATTTATTTATTTATTTACGTCAACTATCACAGCAGTCGACGAAAAAGCTTAAGCTAAAGACAGATAGTAATTAAATGAAGAAGGTAGCTTAGCTTTATATACAACTAAACATCCCCAGCCCGGTGGAGGTGTTTTATTTGCACAAGGTGCCAGCTATGCCCCGATTCACAGCCAATGTGGCCAGGGATGAGTTGCAGCCAATCCAAGTCCAGAATATTTTCATTGGTTTCGCTGTAGATGATTAAAAAGTATAGCGCGAAGAGAAGTGACAGAAAGATGAGGAGAGATAAGGTGAGAAAGGTTGTTAAAAGATTGGCAAAGAACACGAAGAGGTTCGTGAAGAGAGTAGTTAGTCAGACATCTACTAAGGTGAATAGGAAAAAAGTTTCTGGTCCGACGTGAGGGAACACAAAAATACAGCGTATCTAGTAAATTCGTAGAAATGACTTCGCCGTTGACTAGTTTATGGAGAAAGAGAATGCCAAAAACAAGCCTACGGTTATAAAGTGAAGGAAGATTAATAAGAAGAAGTCTGTCAGAATAAGAAGGTAGGCGAAGACCCGGGTCCCAATTTAGACCGCGTAGCGCAAACTTAAGGAATTGCTTCTGTACCGATTCAATACTACGGAGAGTAGAGAAACATCCCAAGACACAGTAACCAAACACACGAAAACAATAACCGAGAATCTCCAAGCTATTAGAGCAGTATTAACTGAACACTATAGCAAACTAAAGACATGGCAAAAAGCAGCCGCAAAGGCGTTCTACAGTGATTGCAAACAAAAAGCAATAACTGTGCTAAACAGACACAATATTGAATTAAAACAAACATCTGATTTGGAAACTTCAATAGTACTTGGAGAAAAAACGCAACTAATGGCTGATGAAGAAATAGGTCAAGAAGAACCATTAGTGAGCACTGATCAATCAATCATAAGTCTTAACAAACCAGCAATTCCAAAAAGAAAACAACAAAATGAATTCATAAACACAGCCACCAGGATGCTACCATACTTCGATGGTGATATTAAAAATCTACCGGGTTTCCTTGGAGCGCTTCGCGTACTTAACACCATAAAAGAAACGCACGAAGCCGTAGCCATCGAAATCATAAAATCAAAATTAAAAGGTCAAGCGGGTAATACCCTAAGTTCTGAAACAACGATTGATGAAGTAATACGAAAACTATCAACAATCTTCAAGGGTGAATCAGTGGATCTTTTAACAGCAAAAATTAAAAATCTGCAAAGAAACTCCAATAACTGTGTTTCATACACAAAGGAGCTTACTGAGTTGACCGACGCCCTTAAAGGGGCATATATTTCGGATGGTCTTCCAACTGAACAAGCAATAAAATACACTACCAAAGTGGCAGTAAATGCTATGGTAAGTCATACCAAAAATCAAAGAGTCCGGATATTAATAGAATCAGGAAACTTTGATTCAGCTAAAGAAGCCATCACTAGATTTACCACTCTTTCAGTAGAGTCGGGCTCCACAGAAAGAAACCATCTTATTGAACACTTTTAATTTAACGAGACCACACAACTCTTCGTCCAGCAACTCAAGCCTCTGTCCCCCTCGATTGACCATCTATCGATATCTATCAAACTAATATCGTTATCGGCATTCTGATACCATTAGGGGTTCTCACGCAATTCTACATTCGGACATTCTACAGCCTCATTCGTCCCGAATGATGGATTTCACATCTTCAGGTACTCCGCTACGGTACTGGTCCTATTTGGGCCCTCACCATCCCCAATCTTCTCCACTGAGTATCTACCATGTCTTTACTTCCTAACAATTTTATACGGCCCTAAAAAATTCTTCTTAAGCTTCAGCCCTGGGTACGCTTCATAGCAACCATATCGCCCACTTCGTATTCTGTTTCGGACTTTCTAAACTTGTTATATGACTTACGATTTTCTTCCTGTATTTTTGCTGTATTATCTTTTGCTAATCTATGAATTTCATCTTTCTCCCGTTGCAACTCTATAAGTAATTCTTCCTCTAACTGAGACTTTAACTCTTGATCATATGTCGTTCTCATTTCAATACCAGTCGAAATTTTAAATGGCGAGATCTTAGTACTCCGGGGTGGCGAAGAGGTGATGAACTGTTGTACCCTGCCAACGTTTTTATACCAGATCTTGGGTTCCTCTGCACAAAACTTGGTCAATAGCGTTGAAACAGTCCTATTAAGACGCTCGACTTGCCCATTTCCACGAGGTATTCCTGTAGCAATAAGTAAAGTATTCCTGAATCTTTTGGGAAGTACAGTATTCTTTAAACATGTTGGAAGTCAAGGCAGTTCCTCTGTCAGTTATAAAACGTTTGGGGTTCCCGAATACTTCCGATTGTCTCTGCAGACGATCAACAACTTCTTCAGATCCTGTGCTCTTAGTGGGATATAGCCAGACGAACTTGGAGAAAGCATCTACTATGTCTAAAACATGGTTATACACCTTTTTTGTCGATTCAATGGGGCCTCTATGATCTAGGTGAAACGTTGTCAATGGCTCATCACCTTTGTCGATGACATTTAAAAATCCTTCCTTCCTTCCATGCTTCTGCTCGCTCACAATGCACTCCACAGACGATTTGATAACCACCTCAACTTTGCTGGCAACGTTTGATATATAATAATCTTTTCCTAGAACATCTATGGTCTTCTTAATTCCAAAATGCCCCTGGCGGTGCGCCATAGTTATGATTTCTCCTTCCATTGCCGACGGTATTACTATAAGTTCTTTAATCGGGTCTTTGTGTAAAATATCGTACTGCAAATAAAAGTCGTCATAAGTCCCGTTTTCCAATACCTTTCTAACCGCATTAATCCATTCATCCGAAAGCTGAGCCTGTTGTATCTTGTGTCTCAGAGAATTCTCGAGCAATAAGCAATGAATTCTGCTTAACGCATCCACTGTTTCATTTTAGTTCCAGGTCGATGTTCGATCTCGAAGTCGAAATCTTAAAGGCACTTCTTTTTTTTTAATCGTCAGTGCGAATGCACACAATCTGTAACGATTTTTATTTTCTTCCCAAGCACGTAAGCCCTCCACTTTGACAAAGCCTGAATTATGGCGAGTACTTCCAACTCATATGAGTGATACTTCTCCTCTGCTGGTGTAGTCTTACGACTCATGTACTCCACAGGATAAAAATTCTGGTCTTCAGAATTAAATTGTAGTAACATAGCGCCATAACCATACATACTAGTGTCACAGTGATCTTCGGTAATACCCATCGGATTAAACAAACGTAATACTGGCGGATTTGTCAAACATACTTTTAACTGTCTAACGGATGCAAGTGCTTCTTCATTCATCATAAATGGTATATCTTTTTTCATCATATTCGTTAACGGCCTAGCGATTGTTGCAAAGTCTTTCACACCTGATGGTATGATAATGTCATCCATGTACAAAATAACAATCCCTTCATCGATAAGTGTCCTTAAGACTGAAAATATAGAACTCATGAATACAGCTGGCGAATTGGTTATCCCAAATGGCACGAAATTAAACTCGAACTGGCCGTTTTGAGTAACAAACGATGTAAACTTCCGTGAGCTTTCGTCTACGGGAACATGGAAGAATCCATTGCATAAATCGAGGGTTGTAAACACCTTTCTTCTCTGCAGTTTATTGAAAACGTCGTCAATTATTGCTGTCGGAAAATTGTCTTTTGTTATTTTCTGATTCAGCTTCCTGTAATCACAGCATAATCTTTTCTTGCCATATTTTTTTGAAACTAGCACCACAGGAGATGAATACTCGGAAAAGCTTTGACGAACGATTCCAACCTCCACCCATTCCTTTATCTGTTGATTCACTATCGCTTGATCCTGATATGGTAAACGTCTTGGCCTTTGACAAATTGGAATATCATCTGTTACCACAATCTTCAATTCCACTGGCGAAATAGTAGGTTTTACCGGTTTATTTGACTTCAACATTTCTAATATATCTGATTTTATACCTTCGTTTAAATGGATGAGATCAATTTCTAGTGGAGCGTCTTCATCCAAGGTCATTGTCATAATTCTCTCAAACGATTGATTTTGATTTTGAAAAATCCCAGTGTACGAATCTTTTTCCCTCCTACGCCGATTACCTCCTTGCATTCACGGTGTAAGTTAACCGGGTTTATTTCCTTATAAGTACTCTCGCTAATGGTAGAAAGATCACAGCCCGAATCAAACAGAGCAGATAATACTCCATTGCCTATTAGAACGTCCTTAAAAGAACGATTAAACTTAAGTGTCATTTGTTGATAATTTGTATTATCCTTCTTAGTTTCTTTTGCGTTCCTTGCCTCACACTGACTAGCTTTGTGGCCCATCTGATTACATTTAAAACATTTAAAATTGTCTTTACAATTCTTAGCGACGTGATTCTTTCTTCTACATTTAAAGCATTTGAAATCCTCTAAAGTATTCCTCGATTGCAGCTTCTCAAATCGTGGTTTTGGTTTAGACTCTTAGTTGGAAGCATATTTCTCGTACATTGTTAGTTTCTCTCGTAATTCCTTTAAATCCCTCGCTTGGTAAAGAACGCTTTTATTCATTTTAGAGTCAGGGATACCCTGTTTTTTTTTTTTTTTTTATTTGTTTAATTGTTTATTTACACAGATATTTATATGCATTTACTTAAACAAAAAAAAAAACAAACAAAACAAACATATACTATGGACACTGTCTCTAATCGAGCTCTCTAGTCCTGATTTAGATTTAAATTTCATTTTGTGAATTTTTATAATTTAACTGCCGCCGTGTACAGACGTGTTTTTTAATGCACTCCGCAAAAATTGAGTGTAAAAAAAAAGACCGCGTTTGCAAAAATTGGAGTAGGGCTCTCAGTCGCCTCAGAGACGCCTACTTACAATCATATTGCTATTAGATTGCTATTAATAGCAATAAATACTAAGTTGCAACAACAAAGTGCGTAATTTTTACAAAAGCCATGTCCACCGATTCGGGCCCAAGCTCTCTCGATCAGCAACAGCAACAGCTACAAGAACTAATTGTACAACAACAACGTGAGCGTCGACTCTCGGTCCAACGCAACAACGCTTACTTTTCGGTGGTGTCGCCGACCCCACTGAATGCTAACGTAAGCAATAACAAAGTGCGTAATTTTTACAAAAGCCATGTCCACCGATTCGGGCCCAAGCTCTCTCGATCAGCAACAGCAACAGCTACAAGAACTAATTGTACAACAACAACGTGAGCGTCGACTCTCGGTCCAACGCAACAACGCTTACTTTTCGGTGGTGTCGCCGACCCCACTGAATGCTAACGTAAGCAATAACACCGAAAGTGCCAGCCACTCAGCAATCAAAAGCAACTTACCGTGGAGAGAGCAGTGTGCTTCTCCATCAATAACGATAACTGGGTCACCGATTACACCGACCAGCACCGTCAGCTCGTTGACAGCAACTACTGCAACGTCTGCCGAAGTATTGACCTGCCTCAAGCCGTCAACGACAAGTCGCCCTGAGTCAGCCACAATAGTAAACCCAACGACTTCTGTCCAAACTGGAATGGATAGATATATTAAAATAACTAAGCGGAAGCTAAGCGCGCAAAAAGAAAAAAAGTGGCAATACGCCGAAAATAACCAAACCAAATGAACAAGTAGCACCCCTTAGCGGGAATCGTTTTAAAATTCTTGCCGATCAGCAAGATGATCAAGCCGGCGCTGTAGATAAAGTCAAATCGGCTAGACCACCCCCTTTATACATCCGTGGAGACAACTGCAGCGCCCTGATTTCGAAGCTAGTAGAAACAGTAGGGGCAAATAACTTTGTTGTAACCCCTCTCAATAGGGGTAACATTAAAGAAATTAAATGTCAAACCCAAACTGAGGACAATTTCCGCATCATCGAAAAGTACCTCCGTAATGCTAACATCAACTTCTATACCTACCAACTAAAAGGCAGTAAAGGGCTCCAGGTTGTGTTGAAGGGGATTGAGCCATCGGTCCCTACTCAAGAAATAGCAGACGCGTTGGTCGAAAAAGGGTACAAAGTCGCACAGCCGCTCTTTAAAATCGAGCTCCAACCAGATGCAAAGCGGTCGAAGCCAAATGAAGTGCACCCAATCTACAACCTACAGCTCCTATTGCACAGAAGAATCACCGTAGAGGAGCCCCATAAGAGACACCAACCACCGCAGTGTAAAAACTGCCAGGAATACAACCACACCTCTAACAACTGCAATCTCAGGTCAGTGTGTGTCGGCTGTGGCGAACATCATAAAGATGGCATTTGCACCAAGGACAGAAACAATGTCGCACTAAGACTATGCAGTAACTGTGGAGGGAACCACACGGCCAACTACAGAGGATGTCCTGTCTTTAAGGATCTTAAATCTCACCTAAACGGGCGCAAACCCCCAGCTGGACCAAAAGTCACCGTCAACGCCTCTAAAACAACACCGGAGGTATTCTTCGCCAAGGCTGTTAGATCATCTAACATGCCTGCTACATACAGTCCTAGTGTATCCTTCGCTAGTGTGCTCCCAACTGGACAGACGGAGCCCGCAAAAGAGACCCCGTCACTCCACCATCTACAGAATCCGCAACCTAGCGCACCAGAGCTTGGCCAGCAAACTCCAAGTGGCTTAGCGTCCATGCAAAACTGTATGCACGAACTGATGCGGAATCAAAACCTGCTTATCCAGAAGCTTATCGAGAATAAATAATGGCTTCCCTACGTCTATGTCTTTGGAATGCTAACGGCATCTCCAAGCATAAAAATGAACTGCAACTATTCCTAGACTCAAGTGAAATCGACGTTTTGTTGATTTCGGAAACACATTTAACATCAAAAAATAATTTTCAAATACCAAAATACACCTTCTATGCAACAAACCATCCAGACGGAAAAGCTCATGGCGGGACTGGTATCCTAATCAAAAACCGTATAAAACACTCGTTCCTCAACAGATTTGAAACACAGCACCTACAAGCAACTGCTATTACCGTCCAAACCAGCTGCGGCAACACTACATTGGTTGCCCTGTACTGCCCACCACGCTTCTCAATCTCTGAAAAGGAATTTACCGATTTCTTTAACACACTCGGAGATCGCTTCATTGCAGCAGGGGACTATAACGCCAAACATACGCACTGGGGATCTCGCCTGGTAAATCCTAAAGGCAAGCCGTTGTACAACACAATAGTCAACCCTCTCAATAAGATGGATTGCGTCTCACCGGGTAGGCCTACTTATTGGCCCACAGATCCACAGAAAGTGCCTGACTTGATTGATTTCGCAGTAACCAAGAGGATTCCACGTAATCGGATCACTGCGGATACACTGCTAGATTTAACTTCCGATCACTCTCCAGTGCTATTCACACTTTTAACAAGACCTCAAGTACTTGATCGCCCATATAGGCTTACAAACAACAAAACAAATTGACTTAAATTTAAAATGTACATGAGTGCCCACATTGACTGTTCGCCGAAACTGGATGCTGCAGAGGATATTGATATGTGCGTCTCTGCACTTGAGTCTATGATGGCAGCTGCAGCAAGAGTATCTACTCCACCTGCCTCTTCTTACACTAACCCTGTTGACAGGCCTACGATCCGGCGGATAGAACAATTTGTAACGGAAAAACGACGTCTAAGAAGAGAATGGCAGATTACTCGCTCACCAGCAGCAAAACTTCGCTTAAGGCATGCTAATCGCAACCTCTCCAAGGCGTTAAGACAAGAGGAAAGCTGGGCTCAAAGAAAATACATAGAAAAGCTCAGCCCAACCAGCACCAAACATCCTCTGTGGAAAGCCCACCCAACTTTAAGCGCTCCTGCAGAGACAATTTCACCGATAAGGAGTCCAACCGGTGGATGGGCCCGCAGTGACGAAGAGAGGGCATCCGTATTTGCAACACATCTTAAAATGGTTTTCCAGCCAAATCCAACATCAAACTCATCTGTACTTCCCCCTTCGAGCACACTAACGGATAGTGAGTACTCGGAACTCCAATCGGATGAGATCACTGCAGTTATTAAAAACCACATAAAGCCAAAAAAAGCCCCTGGCCATAACCTAATCACACCGAAAATGATCCTGGAACTCCCTATCATTGCCATACAATACATCTGCAAACTGTTCAACGCTATAATAAGAATTGGCTACTTCTCAAGAACATGGAAAAGGTCCACTATCATCATGATTCCTAAAGTGGGAAAGGACAAAACCCAGCCATCATCCTATAGGCCAATTAGTTTGCTGCCATGTCTTTCGAAGCTTTTTGAAAAGGTCCTGCAGATCCGACTAAACTCATTTCTGGCATCGGAGAACACAATCCCTTCACACCAGTTCGGCTTCCGCGAAAAACATGGTACAATTGAACAAGTCAATTCCATAACATCCGAAATACGAACAGCATTCGAACTAAAAGAATACTGTGCGGCTGTCTTTCTTGACGTTGCCCAGGCTTTCGATAGAGTTTGGCTGGAGGGTCTGATGTTCAAAATCCGGCAAAAACTGCCACAGTACACCCACAAACTCATGGAATCTTACCTTTACAATAGGCAATTCGCTGTAAGATGTAATGGCTCCGTCTTGGCTGATTTTGAAATCAAAGCTGGTGTACCGCAAGGCAGTGTACTCGGCCCATTGCTCTACCTACTGTACACTGCAGACTTACCAACGAGTTTAGAACTTACAACGTCGACTTTTGCCGATGACACGGCAATCCTCAGCAGATCCAAATGCCCAATACAAGCCTCTGCAAAATAAGAGGAACACCTCAAGGTGGTAGAGGAATGGCTAGCAACCTGGCGTATCCGGGTCAACGAGCAGAAATGCAAACATGTTACATTTACGCTTAACAGAAGAAACTGTCCAGCTCTAATGCTAAACAACGTACCAGTTCCTCAAGCCGTGGATGTCACTTACCTTGGCATCCACCTAGACAGAAGACTAACTTGGCGCAAGCACATAGAAGCAAAAAAGTCACAGCTTAAACTAAAAGCGAGTAGCCTACATTGGATCATCAATGCTCGGTCCCCTCTACGTCTGGAATATAAAGTCCTCCTATACAACTCCGTACGAAAATTTTAAGATCAATCACGGGGGCCCGTGGTATATACGGAACGACAACATTCAAAATGATCTAAATATACCTAGCGTAAAATCTGAAATAGGTAGTCAACAACTAAAGTATTCTGCGAAACTGGATGCACACCCAAATGTTCTTGCCAATTCCCTTACGCGAACTAATAATAGAACTCGTCTTAAAAGAAATGACAGACCAACCCAATAACAAGTGATTCGGGCCGCCTGCAAAATCCCCAGGATATATCTTAAGTACTAGATTAAGAAAAATATCTCAAACTTGTTGTTAGGCTCTAATTTAAGAGTAGATTCAACAAATATATATATTAAAAGTTAAAAAAAAAAAAAAAATTGTGAATTAATTAATTTTTACTTATTAAGGATAAGTATAATCGTAACTATTTTTGCAAAGAAAACGAGAAAGAAAAATAAATACTTTGCTTAAACTTTTAAAACTAACTATCTTAACTAAGGGGTGAAGAAGATAAAAAGGAGGGGGAGACCACCAACATTTACTGGCGGTATATATGGAGAGATTTTTATCTAAAATGGATATAGTACAGTCGAATCTTTCATTTTGAGGTTTTATATCCTTATGTTCTACTATTTTACAATTAGCCCTTCTAAAAATTATTAAATAATTGGTATACACTAATTGTTTTGGATATAATTGTTTTCGTCTAGGTATAGAAATATTTCTGGGGGTGTAAAACCGTTGCTTAGAGCTCGAGCAAAGTAGGTGTCACTTTCGAAAAAAGGGCCTTTTATTAAGGTATTTTCCGAAATATCTAAACATCTTCTGACATGGTTTCTTATCAAATTTATTATGTATACGTCGATTCTGCAAATTGCTGCTGCCTTGTAAAGTACTTCGTTTGAGTATAATTTAATAACATACTTTTGGGAGTTCTGTACAAGGATGTACAGGCCCTTAGTATTTTCCTTTCAAATTTGCGAATTCTTTCCATATAGGATGGATATATATTCCACCATGAGGACAGCCATAGGTTAATATCGGCCTGATCAGCGCTTGGTACATCATTATTTTGACTCTACTACATAGAAGCTTAGACGAGAACATTCTTTTGTGTAAATAAAACGCTTTATTAGTTTTTTTGATTTGCTCATTCACGTGTCTATCGAAATAAATGAATCTATCCAGTATAATCCCCAAGTACTTTACTTCGGCGCATGTTGGGATACAGGTGGGACCTTCGTTGTTGACTATCCTAAGCTGCCTCCAATATTTTTTGACATTGTAGTTACATTTTTTTAATGGGGGTCTGAATAAGATGCAGTCACACTTAGAATAGTTAGTCTTTAGCTGCCAATGTTTAGCAAATCTAGCCAACGCGTTCATTTTGTCTTGCAATTCTACATTTATCGGCCGTTGGCCATGGCCGTTTTGAGTAACAAACGATGTAAACTTCCGTGAGCTTTCGTCTACGGGAACATGGAAGAATCCATTGCATAAATCGAGGGTTGTAAACACCTTTCTTCTCTGCAGTTTATTGAAAACGTCGTCAATTATTGCTGTCGGAAAATTGTCTTTTGTTATTTTCTGATTCAGCTTCCTGTAATCACAGCATAATCTTTTCTTGCCATATTTTTTTGAAACTAGCACCACAGGAGATGAATACTCGGAAAAGCTTTGACGAACGATTCCAACCTCCACCCATTCCTTTATCTGTTGATTCACTATCGCTTGATCCTGATATGGTAAACGTCTTGGCCTTTGACAAATTGGAATATCATCTGTTACCACAATCTTCAATTCCACTGGCGAAATAGTAGGTTTTAGCGGTTTATATGACTTCAACATTTCTAATATATCTGATTTTATACCTTCGTTTAAATGGATGAGATCAATTTCTAGTGGAGCGTCTTCATCCAAGGTCATTGTCATAATTCTCTCAAACGTTATCTGCAATTTAGAAAATTTTGTCTTAGTTTGCACTTCCCGGCTTATTGGCTTTGGTATTTCGTTTTCTTTGTGGAACACGATTCGTTTTCTTCCAATAGTAACATTCAAGTTCTCCAGAACATCATTGCCGATCACTCCTTTATACAATGTGTCTTTATCCCGAACAACATGAAAGTCTATTTCTACTGCGTTGCCATCTAACTGTTTTGATTTTGAAAAATCCCAGTGTACGAATCTTTTTCCCTCCTACGCCGATTACCTCCTTGCATTCACGGTGTAAGTTAACCGGGTTTATTTCCTTATAAGTACTCTCGCTAATGGTAGAAAGATCACTGCCCGAATCAAACAGAGCAGATAATACTCCATTGCCTATTGGAACGTCCTTAAAAGAACGATTAAACTTAAGTGTCATTTGTATTATCCTTCTTAGTTTCTTTTGCGTTCCTTGCCTCACACTGACTAGCTTTGTGGCCCATCTGATTACATTTAAAACATTTAAAATTGTCTTTACAATTCTTAGCGACGTGATTCTTTCTTCTACATTTAAAGCATTTGAAATCCTCTAAAGTATTCCTCGATTGCAGCTTCTCAAATCGTGGTTTTGGTTTAGACTCTTAGTTGGAAGCATATTTCTCGTACATTGTTAGTTTCTCTCGTAATTCCTTTAAATCCCTCGCTTGGTAAAGAACGCTTTTATTCATTTTAGAGTCAGGGATACCCTGTTTTTTTTTTTTTTTTTTTTTGATTAATTGTTTATTTACACAGATATTTATATGCATTTACTTAAACAAAAAAAAAAACAAACAAAACAAACATATACTATGGACACTGTCTCTAATCGAGCTCTCTAGTCCTGATTTAGATTTAAATTTCATTTTGTGAATTTTTATAATTTAACTGCCGCCGTGTACAAACGTGTTTTTTAATGCACTCCGCAAAAATTGAGTGTAAACAAAAAGACCGCGTTTGCAAAAATTGGTGTAGGGCTCTCAGTCGCCTCAGAGACGCCTACTTACAATCATATTGCTATTAGATTGCTCTAATAGCAATAAATAGTAAGTTGCAACAACAAAGTGCGTAATTTTTACAAAAGCCATGTCTACCAATTCGGGCCTAAGCTCTCTCGATCAGCAACAGCAACAGCTACAAGAACTAATTGTACAACAACAACGTGAGCGTCGACTCTCGGTCCAACGCAACAACGCTTACTTTTCGGTGGTGTCGCCGACCCCACTGAATGCTAACGTAAGCAATAACACCGAAAGTGCCAGCCACTCAGCAATCAAAAGCAACTTACCGTGGAGAGAGCAGTGTGCTTCTCCATCAATAACGATAACTGGGTCACCGATTACACCGACCAGCACCGTCAGTTCGTTGACAGCAACTACTGCAACGTCTGCCGAAGTATTGACCTGCCTCAAGCCGTCAACGACAAGTCGCCCTGAGTCAGCCACAATAGTAAACCCAACGACTTCTGTCCAAACTGGAATGGATAGATATATTAAAATAACTAAGCGGAAGCTAAGCGCGCAAAAGAAAAAAATGAAATGAACAAGTAGCACCCCTTAGCGGGAATCGTTTTAAAATTCTTGCCGATCAGCAAGATGATCAAGCCGGCGCTGTAGATAAAGTCAAATCGGCTAGACCACCCCCTTTATACATCCGTGGAGCCAACTGCAGCGCCCTGATTTCGAAGCTAGTAGAAACAGTAGGGGCAAATAACTTTGTTGTAACCCCTCTCAATAGGGGTAACATTAAAGAAATTAAATGTCAAACCCAAACTGAGGACAATTTCCGCATCATCGAAAAGTACCTCCGTAATGCTAACATCAACTTCTATAGGTATATGTTTAATTTTATTTTCAATTTCAGAGTTAATTTTGGATTTTATGCAGTCTTGTATCATCTTTTTAATCAGTTTTAATTTTGTTTTAAATAGTTGTAACTCTGACTCAGAAAGATATATTTCTAGTCTATTGCTCTTTTTAATCATAGTTAATATTTTGCTCTTTTCTAGGAGCAGTTTTTGAATAATTGGGTTGCATTGTAGCCTTTTCAATGCATTGCTTGTTGCTTTGGGTACATTTTTCTCAATGGCTGCATTTATAATATTATTAAGTTTTGTTAGGTGAATGTCGATTTCGTCGTTAGATAGGTTTCTATCGTTAGGTGTCTGTATCTCTTGTCGCAGTAAGTACTTTGGGTCATTTTAAACTTTAACCAATTAGTTTGCCGGAAGTTCCAATACGTTGTTTAAGGGGATTCACATATATTGTATAGGGACGTGCACTCCCTGTTTGAAATGGTAAACTGGACTGCTTGATGGTCGCTATCATAATCTACGCATTTTAAACAGTTGGTAGTAGGGTTGTCTAAATTAAAGAATTGTATTCTGTTATCGGCGAAACATATGTCTAGGAAAGAATTGCCCTTTGCGTATGAAGGATATTCTGAAGCATATAGTGTGAATAATGCATTGCTTTTTTTGATTTGCTTGCTATTAAGGTCAAATACTTTGTTCATTTCGTACTTAAATTGTTCATTGTTATTACCCGATGGGTAATAGTCAGCGATAATGAACATTTGCTTATTGCTAGACATGGGTATCCTAATAATCGAAGTTTCCAAAAAACTTAATTTATGTGGCTTTTAACTAAAATGGCCGTCCTACCACCTCTGCAAGACCCAAGCCTGTCTTTTCTTTTAAGTGAGTTGCCTTCGAAACTAATTTTATGTTTATGACTTAGTTTTTTCTCTTTGAGTAGTAACAAATCGGGTTCTATTTCGGCTAGGAATTTGCTGAGCTCTAGAGGTCTATTCAAACTAATTAAAGAGTTTACGTTAAGCGTTATTATGTCTATTTCCTTATTATTTGATTCATTAACTAATGGGCTCATGGAGAATTTATGATTTCAAAGACTGTGTCCAATCTAACAGATTGTTCAATTAGTTGTTTGTGCAAGTTTTGAAGTTGGTTACATAGATTTTGAATTGTGTTAAATAATTCATTTAAGATGTTATTTTCGTTAGTTTGAGGTGCTATAAAATTATTGCTATTGTTAGTTATGTTGGGATTAATAGGTTTTGGTGATAGCGTATTACTCTTGCTTCTAAGTTGATTTTTAGTTTGCATTTTGCTTTTCAGCTCCCTGTAGCTCTCGCAAGACACAGAAGAGTTTTTCTTTTTCATCTGGATTATTTGATGTTATCGAGCAGGCACCTTTATGATTTTTTGGGGGATATCCGGTCTTCGGAGGGTTTTCCATTTGACATGACGGTAAAGTATATTATCTATGGCTTTCAGTTCCTTTATGTTATTTTCCGGTCTTATTTGTATCATAAATATTGGTAGCACGGAGTTTTCGTCAATGGATTTTTTGGTTTTAAATGCGGTTACTTTTAGGATTTTCAATGTTTCTTTTTCAAATGTTTTTAATTCGGGCAGAATTATTTGTGGGTCTGTATTGCCACCCAATCCTTTCAAAGAGAAAGTTTTTGTTTTAAGGCACTTAGGTGTGCATGTAAAGAACTGAGCTTTAGATTTTTCTAGGTGACCTCTTACTTTTGTGTAATCAGCTAGATTAAAGAGAAAAACTGACAGTTTATTTTTAAATTCTTTGATTTTGAACAGTGTGATTTTAAGGCCATCTCTTATTAAACTGATTATTATTTCATTTGCATCTATATCAAAAATATTTATTGTTTTTATACCCTTATAAAATTGATCAGATATTTGTAACGCACAGAAGGAGACGTTTCCGACCCCATAAAGTATATATATTCTTGATCAGCGTGAGAAGCTGAGTTGATATAGCCATGTCCATCTGTCCGTCTGTCCGTCCGTCTGTGCGTACGCGTTTTACTCAGCCGTCTTAAGAGCTATCGGGCTGAAATTTTTTTTCGGGGGGTTTTTATTACCCGGCAAAAATAAAGTATGAAAACCATAAGGATCGGACCACTATATAATATAGCTCTAGAACAACTAGAAGAAACATTTTCATAAAAATCGAGTATGCTATGTGTTCAATGAAAGACGTTAGTGTTTCTTGAAGTTATTAAATGTTTATTTATTTATATATATATCTAGGCACTAGCACATAAACCAGTGACTAAAGGTTGTCGCAACCAACACATAAATTGGGTGGACCTCGGAGTGAGATTACAAAGGTAGAGATGGGGGCCAAAGACACAGCGATGCACACCCGATGTAGCTACAATTGGTATCTGATCTTACTAAGAATAATGCATTTCTTTTATAGTACAAAATAGCGAGCTCACCAGTGCATAGTTCGACATAGTGTTAGGTCAGCAAAATACGTTTTTATTCATTAACTAGGTCTTTATTGTTTACTGCTAACCATATCAGACCTACTTATGACTGATGAGCCATCTATATCTATAATCGGGTTACATACTTAATTGACATACATTTCTATCTGTTCTATATTATAATTGTCTTAATGTTAGCTTATTTTATATAATCAAAACACCAACATACTCCCGGCCGTTGAACACCTGTTCAACGTTATCCAACGTTGACCGCAAAATTGCTGGGGGCTGGGCTTACTGCAGCAGGAGTCGGTATGGGATTGACGATCCTCACGGTTGTCTGCTCTGGACCATTGTGTCTTGGGGGTCGTGAGCATCTTTTTTATTCCATATACCATCACAAGAACCAATGGTATTGTTAGCGCTACGTAGGAGACTATAACATGATGAGCCGGCTGGCTGGGGTCTTCTGGCAATTTCCAGTTTTGCTTAGTTTCCAGTTTTCCTTGAATGTTGCTTAGTTCATCGTAGCTTAGCTGCATCTTTGTGAATTGTGTTGTTGTTGGCGCTACTTTTGTTGGGCCCATGCTGAAGTTGCCAAATCGGACATATGACAATTTCATTGTGTCTGTCGTAGTTATACGGTGACCTGTTATTCGTATACCAGAACTCCTAGCTGTACACGTCGGGTCTAGAGTTAACAATCCAGTCTTCTTAATAGTGACACCTTGTATATTATCGTCACAGGTCACTGCGAGTTCAATTGGTCTGGTGGTGGCAAAAATCCACTGATTTTTGTGATACATGTAGTACCACACGAATGATCTGTTTGTGTGTTGTATTTGGCAAGTTGATGATTTTGTGTTTTTGAATAGCTGGAACTCACAGTTGCTATTAGCCGAAAACGTCGTTTGTTTATCAAAACAAATATATTGCTCGTTGTTGAGCTGATGGAATTGTTCCAAATCGGCTCTTGAGAGCCCAATGTATTGATTCTGTTCCTTGTTGACAGCAATGATGGGAATTTTAATGTTCATGATTACAATCCCATGAGTTCCAATTGCTGGAATGGGTACCAGGTTATACAGTTGCACTGCCTGCGTTGCCACTAATGGAAATGTGACCTTAAATATCACATGATTGTTTGCGATTGTTCCTTGTGCCTTCATTAAGCCATATAGTTGCAAGACGTCGTTATCTGGAACTGGCAAATCCAAACCAAACGGAAGATGTCTCTTCAGTTGGTTCAGATGTTCCCGAAGCTGGCCTGGTGATAGTAGTAACGGGCTTATTTTGCTATGATGGGCATCTGTAAATACTCGGGAAATTTCGGTTTGAATTCGTTGCAAATTCCCTGCAATAACTGTCATCTGAGTAGTTAGCATGATATACCATTGCAACGCCTTTACCGCATTGTCCTGGACTTTGGTCATGTCGTTCATTTGTTGTTCCATTAGTTTCATTTGATTTTCACTTGTGGCTTCATCTCGCTTAATGATATTTATCGTTGAATCAATTACAGATGTCTGATTTTGCAGCAAGTTCAATAAGTAATCTTCATTTGATTTAACCTTTCTTATGGTGCCTGACATCTCTGTTGCATACTTTGAGTCCAGCACACCAAATAAGCCGTTCGCAATGTTCCCAATTATATCTAAAGGCGATCGTCGTTGGCGTTCTATGTGAAGGAGATCATTTCCTGTCCGTAGCTCTGAGTTGACATGCTCGAAGTGCCTCTGCATTGCGGTGCATGCCTCTGGAACCTTCATTAATACGCATATTTCTCTTACCTTTACTACTCCGTCTGAAAATGTCTTCAGGTCGGCCCAATATGGTTCGAGATCGTAGAATGCCACAATAGTCCAGTCAGACGTTGCCATCCTTCCTGTGCCAATACTTTCATAGTATATGCCTGGTTTGGGGTTGAATCGAGTTATATTAGTTCTTTGAGCAAATGCTATAGGCAATAACAACAGCATTAGGCAGATCGTCATTGCCAACGGTGGCAGACCGATTGATAAGCGTCTTTTTGTTTTTGGTTCTGCGTTGTCCTCGATACCAGGGTCTTTTTGGGAATTCGCTTCTGTGTCATCTGCCTCGATTTTACGTTTTGTTGCCGTCTCTCTAAGCAAGGGGGCCAATTTATGGATAGCCCGCTTGTAGGTGCCTCTGGCTGTTTTAACGTCTACCACGCGGACGTATCCATCCAAGCCTGGATATAACTTAACAATTCGTCCAATTGGCCACTGCAAAATTGGGACATTATCCTCCTTTAGAATTACCATCATGCCTTCTTTGACATTGTTATATGGTTTTTTCCACTTGGATGTACCCTGCAATTCTTGTAAGTACTCTTGAGACCATTGTGTCCAGAATGTATGCTTAAGCCGTTGCACTAATTCCCATTGCTCTGGAATCGATCGCTGTGTTATTGGTTCTGTATCTGGTTGGGCTACTAATGGTTCTCCGATCAATAGGTGGCCTGGGGTTAGAGCTGTTAAGTCGTTGGGATCGTCTGAGTTCGGCGTTAACGGACGAGAGTTCAGCACTGCTTCAACATTGACAATGATGGTAGACAGTTGTTCGAACGTCAAGTTTGCTGTCGATACGTTTTTCAACAGTAAATGCTTAGCGGACTTCCCATAATCCTCCGAAATGTGGAGACCGTGGTGGTTTGAACTTAAATTGCACTCCTTTTTGATTGCAAAATTCCTTGATACTACCTGCTGCCGTTTCTGAGTGTATTGTATCGGTCAGTTCCTTAAGTTGGTTGTTTGCTCCAACAAAGTTTGTTGCATTGTCGCAGTATAATGTCTGGCATCTTCCTCTGCGCCCAATAAAGCGCTGAAGCGCGCCCACAAATGAAGAGGTGGACAGGTCTCCGACCAACTCCAAGTGTACTGCCTTGGTTGCAAAGCATACAAATACTGCAATGTAGGCTTTGTCGGGACGTTTTCCTCGAACCTTATGGTGGATCCAGAATGGTCCACAATAGTCTACTCCGGAATTAAGAAAGGGTCTATTCTGAGATACCCGATGCTCAGGTAAGTCGCCCATGACTTGTTTAAAGAACTGAGGCCGGTACTTGGCGCATACTACGCAGCCCTGAATCACATTCCGGACCATCGGTTTCACCTTAATGATGTGGTACTGTTGCCGAGCTATTCCGCGTAGTGCCTCATGTCCACAATGAAGATTATCTTCATGAAGTTTCCGTAGCATCATCTTTACCACCGGATCATTATACGGCAAGAGATATGGATTCCTTGTTTCCGTTGATACTGGTGCTTGTTGTAGCCTAGTTGCTACTCGTATCATTGAATCTTCATCCAGTATTAGTGGCAATGTTGCCACCGTGCTTTTGCGATCTAGCGGTTGATCAGGTCGTTTCTTTAAGTGCCGTAATTCATATGCAAATCCTGTTTCTTGAATTTGCTTAATGATCACTCTCCGTGCTTGGTCTAACTCTTCCAACTCTAACTGAGCCGTTGGTTTCCTGCTCTGCTTGTGACAAAACCGTAGCACATACGCCACTATTCGCTGTAGCCGGTAAAACGAATTTTTGTGATTTACCGTATATATCCACTCACACTTGTTGTTTGCCGTGGCAGTCACCATGCTGAATACCTTAGTTTTCTTCTCAGCGGTGTCCATCGGGTGCTCTGTAGGCTTAAATGGTGCTGGCCAGCCACGTTGTGGTCCATGCAGAAATAGTGGTCCATACAACCATAATGTATGTGTGCTAAGCTGAACTGCTGATATGCCTCGAGACAGAACATCAGCTGCGTTGAGCGCTGATGACACATGCCGCCATTGCCTTGGATGTGATACTGCGTGTATTTTTGTCAACCGATTAGCCACAAACGTGTGGAAATGTGATGCCCGTGAATTAATCCACGAGAGTACTACTGTTGAGTCTGACCAGAGGAATGATTCTACACTTTCTGATCCGAATTGGAGATCTTGTCGAACTCTATCCGTGAGTTCAGCTCCAAGTATAGCTGCACATAGTTCCAGCCGGGGCAGTGTCTGTTTTTCCAGGGGAGCCACTCTCGACTTGGCGCACAACAATCTGACCGAAATTTGGACATTTTTATAGGTTGATCGGACATAAACTGCCGTTCCATACGCCTTTTCTGATGCATCAACAAATGTATGCAATTCCTTTGTAGTGGGGACCTTGCCATCAAAAATATGGCTTGGAATTTTCATGTGGTTTAGTGCCTGTACATCCTCTCGGTAAGCTTCCCATTGCTTCTCCAAATACGGCGGTAGGTCACCATCCATCTCAATTCGTTCGGTAGCAACACGTTGAAGAAACATTTTCGCTCTTACCACTACCGGTGCGAACAGTCCTAGAGGATCAAAGATTTGACCGACTTCGGATAGCACCACTCGTCTGGTTATTCCTTTTGTATGTCTTTGAGCCTTTCCACATAATTGGTCTTCTTTGGGTGCCCATATGATTCTTAATGTTTTGACACTTGTTTGTTCCAGTGTGTCACCGAGATTGATGTCAGCAATCGTATCTTCCTTTGGAATTTCCTTTAGAAGTTGACTGCTATTTGAACACCATTTTCGTAAGTTGAAACCCTTAGGTTTCAAGATTTCTAGAAGCACTTGTCTTATTTGCAGGGCTTCTGGTAAACTGTCTGCTCCTGTGAGACAATCATCAACATAAAAGTCATTTTTTAATGCTGATGCTCCAGACGACAATTTTTCAATGTTTTTCAGTGCCAAATATTCCAGACACTTCGTCGCTAAATATGGGGCTGACGTGGTTCCATAAGTTACCGTTTTTAAACGATAAAACTTTAGTTCTTGACTTGGATCCTCTCTCCACACAATCATCTGATTGAATTGATCGGCAGGGTTTATCCAAAGTTGACGATACATTTTTTCAATATCTGCCGTGAACACATATTTGTGTGTCCTGAACCGCAGAAGAATTGAGAAGAGTTGACTCTGTACAATTGGTCCAGGATATAAAATGTCGTTCAGTGATTTTCCTGATGACGTTTTGCATGATGCATCGAATACCACTCTTTGCTTGGTGGTGGTACTTTCTGGTTTTAGTACACAATGATGCGGTATAAAGTAATGGTTTTTGGGAATTTGTTCTACCATTACCAAGCTGTTCATATTCTGACATAAATTTTACATACTCTTTTTTTATGTCTGGGTTCATTCGCCTCTCTAACGACATGAATCTTCTTATGGCTACTTCCCGAGATTCTCCAAGAGATGACGCCTCTTAAGCAAATGGAAGCTTTACAATTAGCCGATTGTCCGCCGCCGTGTGTAGGTTATCGAGGAAGAATTTTTCACAATACTCTTCCTCCGGACTCCTGTACCTCTTTATTGGCTCTAGTGTGTCTAGTTGCCAGAATCTTTCCAGTGATTCCTCTGGATTCGTCATGCCTACCATGCATGTGATTGAAGCTGACGTTGACATATTAATTCTGCCAGCAACAATCCATCCAAACTCTGAGTTTTGTAATGTTGGACGGTTTCGATTGCCCCGTCTCCTTTCTGGTAGCAGTATAGCATAGTGATCATCAGCTCCCAACAGCATATCAATTTTTCCGGGTTTATCAAATGTTGGGTCCGCTAATTGAATGTTGTCTGGTAATGTGACTTTCTGCGTTATTTGTTCTGTGGGTTGGTCACCTATTATGTGTGGCAATACAAATGCCTCAACTAGCATTGCGAACTTGTTGTATCTTGACCTTACAACCAAGCTTACTCGCGCCTTGCTTATCTGTGGTTGACCACCCACTCCATTTATATGAACATGAGTCTCGCTAATTTTTAACGATAACTTCTTTACCAGTCTCTCTGAGACAAGATTTACTTGAGAGCCGCTATCCAGGAGTGCTCGAAATTCTCCTTTCCTTTCATTGATCCCCTTTACCACTACCTTGGCCGTTGCCAACAGGGTGTATTTTCTGCCAATTCCATACGCAGAAGCTGCAGAAGCAGATGTAGCAATTTGGTTGCCTGTTTCTAAATGCAACATTGTGTTATGTTTTTTATCGCATTTAAAGCATCCCCTCCAAGAGCAATTTTTTGCTATATGGTCCGGCTTGAAGCAATTGACACACAATTTGTGTCTCTGCACCCAATTAAGCCGCTCTGCTGCGGATTTGATTTTGAACTTTTCACATTGGAAGAGTTTGTGCTTTGCTCTTTCGCAGAAAGCACACAGGGTACTGTTTGCCCCAGATGCTGTTGCGCATGTCTTCCTTGGACTTGGTTTCTCAATGCTGCGATTTTCGTTTCTCGGTTTCCCAATCGCCTCTAATGTTAGGAAGCGCTGTTCCAAGAAGGATAAGAATTCCTTTACTTCCTGCAGATCCCTTGTGTTGGAAAGAGATTGCTCATATAGTGCGTGGTTGAATCTATCCAATTTTCTTGTCATATGAAACATTATGACAGCATCTGACGATTCCATATTGACGCCGATATTTTTACATGATAACATTTTTTGAATCATTGCAAGCCTTACTTGCAATGATTCAAAAATGTTATCATGTAAATTCTTTATAGAAGCTGCGTCATTTCCCACATTTGGGTGATCAAACAGCTTTGCGAGTATGGCTGTTACTAGAACTCGTTTGTTATTAAAACGTTCCTGCAACACTGACCAAGCAGTGTTGTAATTGGCTTCTGTTAATTCCAGGTGCCGTATCAGTCTCTCTGCTTCTCCAGAAAGGTTTGATTTTAGGTACCACATTTTCTCTATCGTGGATAAATTTGACTCATGAACCACCATTTTATAGATGTCATGAAATTGTTGCCATTTCAGATAATCCCCATCAAATTTTGGAATGGGAATTTTGGGTAGTTGCAATGATTGTATCGAGTGCAATACAGGTGGTGATTGTATTACTACATTTTCTGCTGGTGCCACACAGAATTTCAGCATTGTATTTTCTGCGGCCACAAACGTAGCTATATTATATCCGGCTTCGGCTGGATTTTCAGCTAGCCGATGAATCTCACAATGGATTTCTTCAATTTGCATCCATAATTTGTCGACTACCGATTTGTAAGTCATTTTTTCTTCAGGCACAATTTGTCTTAATGTCCTGGACAATGACTCCAGCAGAGCACTTTGCTTACGAACCAGTGGTTTGACCATGACTCGCTCTTCCTCTCTTTGGCGAGCTTGTCTCTCTAGCTTTATTTTTGCCAAATGGTCCTTCCAATCTTTCACTATATTAGATACAACCGTCTTCATTTTGCTGAAATAGTCCGTTATAAAGTAGTCATCTTCAGTTGGCACGTTATTTAATTTGTCCATCAACTCCTGATGACCATTCTCGAAGTTCTCCCACATGTATTCCAGGAGCTCAAGTTTCTCCTCGAAATAAGATGGCTTCGTTTTTCTGGCGAAAGAATCTTTTTTGCTATTCCGAATCAAGGCCTGGATTGCCTCTCCTCGTTCTGTCTGCTGTTTATAAAAATCCTCCATGTTCTTTTATATTCTTATGTAATTGCTTGTCTGTACTAGTACTTGACCCGATGGGAGTTTATTTATTTTGTCAAAGACAGGGAACGCTCCGACTCGTTCCTAAAAATGGTCAAGTGTAGCACAAATAAGAATAAGAAATAAATCGAAGTTGCCTTTTGAATAGTGTTTTAACAATAGTTTTATTTTTATTTCTAATATACCTATTCTTTTACACTGATAACTGCCACGACAGTGAAACCAATTTTTGGAGTTTCTTTTCTTTGTTTAAAAAAAATTGCTGATCAATGCCAAAATCAATACTTGTGCGTACAACCTGGGTTACTGACCGAGTTAACTAGGGCAGATATTGCTGACGCCAGGGAATGCAACAGAATTGAGTTGATCAAACTTTATTTTATACAAAAATAACTTTTTATGATTTGATTCAAAATGATTTATGATTTGGTCGCCTCGTTGACACAAATCGTTGTTAAATGGTTTTGGACAAAGTGATCGCCTAGTTGATCAACTTTTATTCAATGGGTATGCACTGCTACCCCGTTGCGGAAACCAACTCCTAGTTTTCCAGTAAATCTTTTTTATTCGCCAAGGTGGCTACGCAATGATTGCCATGTGTTTAGTCGGGACCCCAGATTGATGTGAGATGTTCATCAATTTGTGCCCTCGCTTAGGATTGTCGTGTCCAAAGCGTGCAAAGAAAGTAGTCGCCTATTTGACCAGTTTCCTTTTTGTTGAGAGATTGGTCGCCTGAGTTGACCAAATGTTCTCGCTTGATGACGGTTTCACCAAGTCTGTTATTCTTTTAACTTGGAGCCGCCAATGTCGGGGTCACCAAAATGTTCAATGAAATACGTTAGTGTTTCTTGAAGTTATTAAATGTTTATTTATTTATATATATATATCTAGGCACTAGCACATAAACCAGTGACTAAAGGTTGTCGCAACCAACACATAAATTGGGTGGACCTCGGAGTGAGATTACAATGGTAGAGATGGGGGCCAAAGACACAGCGATGCACACCCGATGTAGCTACAATTGGTATCTGATCTTACTAAGAATAATGCATTTCTTTAGTACAAAATAGCGAGCTCACCAGTGCATAGTTCGACATAGTGTTAGGTCAGCAAAATACGTTTTTATTGATTAACTAGGTCTTTATTGTTTACTGCTGACCATATCAGACCTACTTATGACTGATGAGCCATCTATATCTATAATCGGGTTACATACTTAATTGACATACATTTCTATTTGTTCTATATTAAAATTGTCTTAATGTTAGCTTATTTTATATAATCAAAACACCAACACTATGAAATTTACATATGTGATAATATGAGAGTAAAATTGTTTTGTTTGTATATTGATGAATTGAGTTGCAGAAAACAAATTTTGAACATGTAAAATTATTATTACCAAGGACTGCAAGGGTATACAAAGTTCTTTGATTTTTTTTTTTTTTTTTGATATTGTGTTTTTAATGTGTTTCACTATTATTATTGCTCACTGTTGTATTATTTTGTGTTTTTGTTTCTCTTTCTTTTTTAAGCTTGTTCACAAACACTTGACTTTCGAATTTTTTTATTACACTTTCGTCGCATTCTTCGTCTGCAGTGCCAAGAATAGCGTAATAGTTGTTTTTGTGAGTCTTCGCCATTGTAGTGGGCTGATCGTTTTTTATTTTTATTTTGAAAACAAGGCTCATGCATTGAATTAATCGAAACCTTCTGCAGTCTGTGATTTATGTTTATATATTTACTTTTAAGAAAGAATATTAACGGGGATCGTCAAAACAATAATTAAGTGCACTTTTAACACCCAGGAGCCAAGTGATACGTGTTGCTTCATTGGCATCCAAAATCGAACTCCCCCATGGAATCAACTAACTTAGCATCATCCTAGACCTTTTCCCATAAACCTTGCTTATTTTTTGGTTTATAACCAGCAATTCTCTTCTTTAATATTCCCCAAAGGTGTTCTATTGGGTTTAAGTCCGGGGACTGAGATGGCCACTCCAAAACATTAACTTTATTGTGTTTGAATAGGGATTCCGGAGGAGAAGAATAACCCAATCTTCATTCGTTGAATTCAAAATATGAACTGATTTTATTAACAAAAGTATGGAGTTTATAAAGGGAATCTTAGGCTCTAGGAGGTAACAATTGTTCTTAAAATATCTTATTCTAATGACCCACGTTTTTCGGGGGTTGAAAATTGTTTATATTTCATGCTCAGCGTCGGTTACTTGATACTCCGCTGCTGTTACAATCTTAAGTGTTTTCCACAGAGTGTGGATGCATGTTTTTGTTTTTGGAATTAAGCAATAATTGTCATAGGAATCTTTATGACTTATTTTTCTTGTGTGTTTTGTGTATTTCTTTGTTCAATCTGATTTGGTGAAGCCATTTCAGATGAACACGATGTTTATTCTTAAACATTCTGCAAAGGGCCGCCAAATGTGACGTTTTGGAATTTATTTTATAGTATGCAGTTAGTTTTTGATTTAAGCGACCTTTAAATTGTTAGAAAACCATGCTTTGCCTCCGCTCGCCTCTCCTTAAACTCGTTCGGACTCCGCTCGTTTCTCCGATCTGCTCCTGCGGCCACCTGGCACTATCCTTTTGTTGCTCTGCTGCTAACGTGCTGCCTTCTTGCAACAATTTCATTGCTCTCCTGCTATCCTTTGTTGCCTAATTGCAACTGTTTCATTGCTCTGCTGCTGATCTTTGTTGCCTACTTGCAACTACATACAGAGTTTGCAACAATATTAGTGTACATACACACTCAATATATTTGTTATACTTTCGATATTACGGCTTCGAAAACGCCAAACACCAAAACACTCCGTTTGCCGAAATTACTACAGTTGCTCCACTAGCCAAACTGCCTTTAAGATCGGTTAAAAACTCTCCCGCCGCCGAAGATACTACAGTTGCTCCACTAGCCAAACTGCCTTTAAATTCAGACGCACGCATTTTTTATTTATTAAGCAATAATATTTTGCTTTAATTTTATACTCTGTCTCTTACCACTGGTGGGGGAAAACAAGAGTTATTTATTTTGCTACCTTTAGCTGGTCTAAGCATTTACACTTGCATTAGATCTCAAACTCTTAAGGAGCTGATTGAACCTCTGAGTCTCTTACCACTGGTGGGGGAAAACTACAGAGTTCTTTCTTATCGAAGGACCAAACATGATCCATCCGGCTCGAAGGACCAAAATGAATAGGGATTCCGGAGGAGAAGAATAACCCAATCTTCATTCGTTGAATTCAAAATATGAACTGATTTTATTAACAAAAGTATGGAGTTTATAAAGGGAATCTTAGGCTCTAGGAGGTAACAATTGTTCTTAAAATATCTTATTCTAATGACCCACGTTTTTCGGGGGTTGAAAATTGTTTATATTTCATGCTCAGCGTCGGTTACTTGATACTCCGCTGCTGTTACAATCTTAAGTGTTTTCCACAGAGTGTGGATGCATGTTTTTGTTTTTGGAATTAAGCAATAATTGTCATAGGAATCTTTATGACTTATTTTTCTTGTGTGTTTTGTGTATTTCTTTGTTCAATCTGATTTGGTGAAGCCATTTCAGATGAACACGATGTTTATTCTTAAACAGTGTTTGAACCACTTTTTTGCCAGTTTGGACGAGTGTTTGGGATCGTTATCCTGCTGATATTCCCATTTTAAAGGCATTTCTTCTTCGGCATTAGGAAGCATAGTATTGGTAAGGAT
The DNA here is from genome assembly GCF_018151085.1 of Drosophila tropicalis. NCBI lineage: Eukaryota > Metazoa > Arthropoda > Insecta > Diptera > Drosophilidae > Drosophila > Drosophila tropicalis. The sequence continues at coordinate 397,937 of NW_027172727.1, read as the reverse complement.
TCTCCGTTTTATATTTTGCTTGCCCAAGCACGGTACTTTTCTAGCACTATATGCCTTTAACCCAAATGATACCAATCTTGTACGGATAATTCTACTCGTTATTGAAGCATCTAGCTTGTTTTTGAGCTTTTCCGATGAAAGAAATGGGTTTTTTTCGCTTCTCGCAAGATGACCTCGTCAAATTTTGATGTTGTGCCACGTTTTCGATCTTGATTTTCTTGTTTATATTTTAATGAATAGCCGAAAACAATTCTTTATTTTGAGCAATTCATTAATTCTGCAATTTCCGCCATTGAATGACCAGAGTTTTTTTAGTAACGGATTGCAGTGCTGAGAAGACGGAGTGAACCCAAAACCTTGGGAAACAAGGCACATTGTTATATACAGCAGATTCAATCGGTATGCATCCTCTTATTTATTCAAACATAATGATCTAACCATGTCGGTAAAGCTCTTAAAAGAAGAGCTAGTATTGCGAAGTCGAAGGAAAGTCTTACTTTTGTACTTTGACAAAACTCCATATGAATCTTCCCACAGTCTTGTTTGGTGGTCGATATGAATATCCAAAGCCAGCTTAGTTGCCGGATTGGTAACCCATTGAAAATGTATAGGGTAACATTCAGAGAATATTTTTGATCAGCACGACGACTCACTTGATCCGGCCGGATCATCGTTATTTTCTGAGCTATTATCATGAAATTGAATATTGGTGAGTTTTTTACACGTATTAAACGACTGTGCACCCTCCAGCGTTGCCAAGTCTACGTATTTGTACGTAGATCTACGTATTTCGAAGGAGATCTACTTATCTACGTACGAAGAGACTAAAACTACGTACTTTCAAAAAATATTGAAAAAAATTGTAAAACCCAAAGTTTTTGGGTAATATCAATATATTATGAATTAAATAAAAAAAAGATGATATGATTTATATTGGGTTAGCAGCTCTAAATTCCGTTTTCCATATGTTAACGTTTTTTCAATGGGTTAGCAGCGCTAAATTGCAAAAAGATTGGCAGAGCTTACTTCAGAATTTGTGCTTGAAATTGGAAGTGAAAAATTTATGTGAAAAATTGAAATTTTAACAAGTGACACCGACGAAGAAGCAAACGTAACTCCAACCAAGAAAAGGAAAGTCCACTACGACGCGAAGTACTCAGAAGCTTGGGAAAATAAGTATTCCTGGTTGACGAAAAGCAGTAAGGGTAATGGTTTGTCATATTGCAAATCTTGCAAATCAGACCTCAAATGCTGTTCAGGCAAGAGGGATTTAGAAAAGCATGAAGCTTCTGTTAAGCATAAGAAAAATTCGAGAAGTATGTATAGAGTTGCGTTTTATACTTGTTAAGTTCTTGTCGTGTGTACACGTGCTTTTTGTGCTCTTTTTATATGTACGTTAGTATTTCCTTTAACAAATTATTATGTGAAAAATTTACTAAACAGTGTTTCATGTTGGTTTTTATATGTTATTTTAATTGTTATTATTTTACTCTTAGGCATCGATCAACCAACTATATTTTCTTTATTGCCTGAGCCGTCAACTTCTTTTAAAAATAAGGTTAAATGTGCTGAAATACAGATGGCTTTCTTTTTGGCGAAAAACAATCTTTCCTTTGCTTTGGCGGAAGATCTCAGCAGTATCATTCAATCTGTTGCTAGCGATCCCAAAGTCGTACATTCACTAAAATTTGGACGGACAAAGGCTCAAGCTATAATAACATCGGTAACTGGACAAGGGGCAGAGGACGACTTAATAGAACGGTTAAAATCGAATAAGTTTTCGCTTATTGTCGATGAAAGTACAGACAGATCTACAACGAAACATCTCGCTCTTATTGCAAGAACTGCAGTGGCATTTAAAGTACAAGATACTTTTTTGGGGCTTATTGCAGTCACTGACAGCTCTGCCACGGCATTGCATAATGAATGCAAAAAATTTTTTTTTAAGAAAGGGACATACCATATGAGGAGAACATGATAGGATTTGCTGCAGATGGATGCAATGCAATGTTTGGCCTAAACCACTCTCTTTCGCAACTGCTGAAGAAGGATATTCCGAATTTGTTTTTGATGAAATGTATATGTCACTCATTTCACCTCTGCGCGTCTTATGCTTGCAAAAAATTGCCAAAAAAAGTGGAAGGATTTGCAAGAGATGTCTATAACTTTATATCAAAAAGCCCAAAACGTATCGGAGAGTATAAGGAGTTTCAGTCTTTCGTTAATGTGGTGGCTATCTCTGCTTCAAGTAGTTGAAAGGCTGTTAGAACAAGGAGCTGCATTGAATGACGAGTTAAAATCTGCAGAGCCGATTCTCCAAATGTGCTTAGATTCGACGACAGAACTGTATTTGGAGTTTCTGAAATTTGTGCTGCCCTATTTCAACAATTTAAACAAGGAAATGCAGTCAGAAAATCCAAAATTGTATTTGTTGTACGATAATCTTCTTACAATTTACAAGACAATAGTTGAGTGCTTTCTAAAATCGGAGTTTTTATTATTACCTGATGAAGAATTACTAAAGATTGATTTCGTTAACGATGAGATCCACTTGCCCTTAAAAGATATGTATTTCGGAGGAAACTTTGCGGCTTTGTTGACAAAAAAAAAACATAATATGGAACGAGATAAAATCATCGAGACTCAAAACTCCTGCCTTCAATTTTATATTGAAAGTTTAAGGCAACTACAAAATCGGTTTTCCTTTGCGGATGAGGAGCTGCAGAAAATGAAAAGTTTACACTTCTTGAATCCAGCGACAATACTAAACAATAATTTGAAAGCAAAGCTACCATCTATTGCACATTTGGGGCAAATGTTTCCAGGTATCTTTTTTATTGTCTTATGAACAGAATTTTTAATTAGTTCTTATTATTTACAGGATTGTGTTCACAAGATATGACGGAGCTAGACCGCGAATGGCGACTTCTCCGGAACATTAATTTTCCTTCAAAGAGGAGGAAGCGGTACCGCCAGACGTCTTTTGGCGTTATGTTTCAAACGTAAAAAACGGAAATTCAACCCACATGTTTCCCTTCTTGACGGAGTTAACCCAAAATTTGCTTGTTTTGCCACATAGCAGTGCTAATGTTGAGCGTTTATTTTCAGAAATTAATTTAATTAAGACAAATAACAGAAACAAATTAGAAACGGACACTTTAAAAGGATTGCTTCACACCAAAAGTGGATTAAAGGAAAACTTATAGCCTTCTGACAAACACCTAAAATATTTTAATCAAAACATGTATAAATTTTTGTAAAACATGTACATAAATTAATATGTATAATTTAAACAATGTAATTTGCTTTCTAAAATGACAAATGAAAATAATAACAACGAAGTACAATACAGTTAATTTAAAAATTTAATTGTTTATTAATTTTTATACCATACACCCATAGGGTGAAATGGTATATTAAAGTCGCCAAAATGTATGTAACAGGCAGAAGGAAGCTTCTCCGACCCTATAAAGTATATATATTCTTGATCAGGATGAACAGCCGAGTCGATCTAGCCATGTCCGTCTGTCCGTCCGTCAGTATGAACACGCAGATCTCGGAGACTATTAGAGCTAGAGCCACCAAATTTGGTATGTATACTCGTGTATTATGTACATATATAGAGTTAATTGGAATTTCGGCCACGCCCCCTTACGCCCCCAGGAATCACATAAAACTATTTTTCTTAAAAAGTATAACAGCTAGAGACATCAAATTTAGTTTGTATACCCGTTTAGTTAGCGCGTAGAAAGTAATTGTTCAAACTTTTTGCCACGCCCCCAGGAATTACATAAAACTGTTTTTCTTAAAAAGTATAATAGCTAAAAACAATAAATTTGGTATGCAGATTAGTTTAATAGACGCGCAGAAACTGGCTATTTAAAAGTTTTACCACGCCCACTTCCGCCCCCGCAAATTAAACAAAACTGATTTTATCAAAAACAAACAAAGCTTAAGTCACCAAATTTAGTATGTATACTAGCTTAGTATGCGCGCAGAGTATATATATTTTCATATTTTTCCACGCCCACTTCCGCCTCCATAATTAAGAAAAACCGATTTCCTCCTGTATTTTTTTGACTATCGCATTCAAATTCGGCAGACTAATTAATCTTATCTATTTTTACAAAACTACCAAATTTTGTTGAAATCGGACTAGAAACATGCAAAATATGCGTATGAACGTATTTTACTAAGCGGTCCACAAGGCCAGAATTGGCCGTTGGCTAGTGGCGGCGCTAGAGTGCTCGTGTGTTTGTAGAGTGAGCGAGATAGCACATAGTATGAAGCATGTAAAAACAATAGACATACATTTGGTATTCGAAATTTAAAATAATTTGTTTCACCTGGTGTATGGTATACCCGAGTCGACGAGTCGACTTACTTACTTCATTATACCATACACCCATAGGGTGAAATGGTATATTAAAGTCGCCAAAATGTATGTAACAGGCAGAAGGAAGCTTCTCCGACCCTATAAAGTATATATATTCTTGATCAGGATGAACAGCCGAGTCGATCTAGCCATGTCCGTCTGTCCGTCCGTCCGTCCGTCCGTCCGTATGAACACGCAGATCTCGGAGACTATAAGAGCTAGAGCCACCAAATTTGGTATGTATACTCGTGTATTATGTACATATATAGAGTTAATTGGAATTTCGGCCACGCCCCCTTACGCCCCCAGGAATCACATAAAACTATTTTTCTTAAAAAGTATAACAGCTAGAGACATCAAATTTGGTTTATATACTCGTTTAGTTAGCGCGCAGAAACTAGTTGTTCAATTTTTTTGCCACGCCCCCTTCCGCCCCCGGAATTTACCTAAAACTGATTTCCTTAAAAACTATGACAGCTACCAACATCAAATTTGGTATGCAGACTAGTTTAATAGACGCGCAGAAATTGGCTATTTAAAAATTTTGCCACGCCCACTTCCGCACCCGCAAATTAAACAAAACTGATTTTATCAAAAACAAACAAAGCTAAAGTCCCAAATTTAGTATGTATACTGGCTTAGTATGCGCCTCCATAATTAAGAAAAAACCGATTTCCTCCTGTGGTTTTTTGACTATCGCGTACAAATTCGGCACACTAATTAATCTTATATATTTTTACAAAACTACCAAATTTTATTGAAATTTAAAAAAAGTACGTAGATCTACGTATTTCAGCAAAATTGTGCTACGTACAAATACGTAGATTTTGGAGCCTGGCTACGTATTTCTCAAATTTTGACTTGGCATCGCTGGCACCCTCATCATTGACCTTTCTATCAAGTTGGCTATCCTTAATTCAAAATTTCTATTATGCACAATCCAGTATTTGATTTCTTTATACTTTAGATTGCTTTCACCTCTGATAATGAATAAGTTTAGAAATGGAATGTACTCTGGTATCTTTTCTTAATTACCTTATTATGCATTGCATATAACTTCAAAGCCAGATTTGTGGTTACCAATATTAAAATAGCTAACAATAGTATCCCTATTTCTTCTAAATTTTCCCGATAATCTATTATTTTCACGCTGTTGAATCATCTTACAAAAAAAAAAAATGTTTAATTTTCGCTGGTCGTTTAGACCTGTTTTCGATTATTAAAGAAAATGTTTGAAAGGATCCCCCAAGTTTTGCCGGATTTTGCTACGGGTGTGAAAAATTTACGAGCCCTAGGAGTATACGCAAAATATCTCCTGGAACTGGAGCAATTTATGAGGAGTACTTTAACCAGTGATTAGAGACGTAAATTGGGCAACAAGCAATATCTGCACACAATGCAATAACAATTTGCAGAATTGGTCAAAAAGGTTGCGCCCAAAAATGGCTTTCGGCATTCCAATGATTTAGATAGATTCACAATGGCATCCTACGGATAACTGCTACGAATGCCAGAATAAACTCGCAAAACTAAAGAAGAGTTCTATTGTCTATAAAAGTGTTCAATCTACACAGTTGCCAGTACCTCCTTCGAACAACATTCCAATTCCAAGATGTAAAAGCCCAACAGAAGGATATAATCCACCAACATTTGGCACCGAACCTGAAGAGTTACATTCAATGTAAGACAACTAAAATTGTCGCAAAGGCAAGCGATCTCTTTAGCACATCATTTACGATCTGTTAACATTTTGTCTAAGGATGTAAAAGTGTACGGGTATAGGAAGAGACTTTTGGACTTTTTCGAAATAAACGGCAATAATACGTTTGCATACTGTAAAAATATCGTTGGGTTAATGGAACATATGAAATACACGTACAAACTAAAGGAATGGCGATTGTTTATCGATTCAATGAAACTAATTTTGAATTGTGTTCAGTATAGAAAACATCAACGGAAAATATGTACTGACCTCAAAGTTGTTGCTCTACTCACTGGCTTGCAAGCGGGTTATACGAAGAACATGTGCTTCATTTGTCATTGGGATACCAGATTATACCGACTGTATAAATATTTTTCAAAAACTAAAAAGCTACAGTTAGTTTAATTTTGTTGACATCTAAAAAAAAAATTCAATTTGATTATGTGGTTATATTATAAATCGTAAATTAGATAGGTCTGGTCAAGATTCGATTTTTTTTACATTATGTTTTTCCGTTACTAATTGTTCTATCCGCCGGTTCGTAGGCCTGTCAACAGGTTTAGTGTAAGAAGAGGCAGGTGGAGTAGATACTCTTGCTGCAGCCCCCATCATAGACTCAAGTGCAGAGACGCACATATCGATGACCTCTGCAGAATCCTCTTTCGGCGAACAGTCAGTGTGGGCACTCATGTGCCTATATGGGCGATCAAGTACTTGAGGTCTCGTTAATATTGTGAATAGCACTGGAGAGTGATCGGAAGTCAAATCTAGCAGTGTATCCGAAGTGATCCGATACGTGGAATCCTCTTGGTTACTGCGAAATCAATTAAGTCAGGCACTTTCTGTGGATCTGTGGGCCAATAAGTAGGCCTATCCGGTAAGACGCAATCCATCTTATTGAGAGGGTTGACTATTGTGTTGTACAACTGCTTGCCTTTAGGATTCACCAGGCGAGACCCCCAGTGCGTATGTTTGGCGTTATAGTCCCCTGCTGCAATGAAGCGATCTCCGGGTGTGTTAAAGAAATCGGTAAATTCCTTTTCAGAGATTGAGAAGCGTGGTGGGCAGTACAGGGCAGCCAATGTAGTGTTGCCACAGCTGGTTTGGACGGTTATAGCAGTTGCTTGTAGGTGCTGTGTTTCAAATCTGTTGAGAAGCGAATGTTTTTAACGGTTTTTGATTAGGATACCAGTCAGGAGCTTTTCCGTCTGGATGGTTTGTTGCGTAGAAGGTATATTTTGGTATTTGTAAATTATTTTTTGATGTTAAATGTGTTTCCGATATCAGCAAAATGTCGATTTCACTTGAGTCTAGGAATAGTTGCAGTTCATTTTTATGCTTGGAGATGCCGTTAGCATTCCAAAGACATAGACGTAGGGAAGCCATTATTTATTCTCGATAAGCTTCTGGATAAGCAGGTTTTGATTCCGCATCAGTTCGTGCATACAGTTTTGCATGGACGCTAAGCCACTTGGAGTTTGCTGGCCAAGCTCTGGTGCGCTAGGTTGCGGATTCTGTAGATGGTGGAGTGACGAGGCTTTTGCGGGCTCCGTCTGTCCAGTTCGGAGCACACTAGCGAAGGATACACTAGGACTGTATGTAGCAGGCATGTAAGATGATCTAACAGCCTTGGCGAAGAATACCTCCGGTGTAGTTTTAGAGGCGTTGACGGTGACTTTTGGTCCAGCTGGGGGTTTGCGCCCGTTTAGGTGAGATTTAAGATCCTTAAAGACAGGACATCCTCTGTAGTTGGCCATGTGGTTCCCTCCACAGTTACTGCATGGTCTTAGTGCGACATTGTTTCTGTCCTTGGTGCAAATGTAACACACACTGACCTAAGATTGCAATTGTTAGAGGTGTGGTTGTATTCCAGGCAGTTATTACACTGCAGTGGTTGGTATCTCTTATGGGGCTCCTTTACGGTGATTCTTCTGAGCAATAGGAGCTGTAGGTTGTAGATTGGGTGCACTTCATTTGGCTTCGACCGCTTTGCATCTGGTTGGAGCTCGATTTTAAAGAGCGGCTGTGCGACTTTGTTCCTGTTGATGATGTTGACAACAGACTTAACCGCAAAGTTTTTTTCGACCAACGCGTCTGCTATTTCCTGAGTTGGTACCGATGGCTCAATCCCCTTTAACACAACCTTGGGCCCTTTACTGCTTTTTAGTTGGTAGGTATAGAAGTTGTTGTTAGCATTACGGAGGTACTTTTCGATGATGTGGAAATTGTCCTCAGTTTGGGTTTGACAATTAATTTCTTTTATGTTACCCATATTGAGAGGGGTTACAACAAAGTTATTTGCCCCTACTGTTTCTACTAGCTTCGAAATCAGGGCGCTGCAGTTGGCTCCACGGATGTATAAAGGGGTGGTCTAGCCTATTTAATTTTATCTACATCGCCAGCTTCAGCTCCCAGTACCGCTCGCAACCTTTATAGGATGCTGGGTGACCATGCTTTTTGCATAAGACACAGAAGAGTTTTTCTTTTTCATCTGGATTATTTGATGTTATCGAGCAGGCACCTTCATGATTTTTTGGGGGATATCCGGTCTTCGGAGGGTTTTCCATTTGACATGACGGTAAAGTATATTATCTATGGCTTTCAGTTCCTTGATGTTATTTTCCGGTCTTATTTGTATCATAAATATTGGTAGCACGGAGTTTTCGTCAATGGATTTGTTGGTTTTAAATGCGGTTACTTTTAGGATTTTCAATGTTTCTTTTTCAAATGTTTTTAATTCGGGCAGAATTATTTGTGGGTCTGTATTGCCACCCAATCCTTTCAAAGAGAAAGTTTTTGTTTTAAGGCACTTAGGTGTGCATGTAAAGAACTGAGCTTTAGCCTTTTCTAGGTGACCTCTTACTTTTGTGTAATCAGCTAGATTAAAGAGAAAAACTGACAGTTTACTTTTAAATTCTTTGATTTTGAACAGTGTGATTTTAAGGCCATCTCTTACTAAACTGATTATTTCATTTGCATCTAAATCAAAAATATTTATTGTTTTGTTTTTATTTTTAGATTTTGTATTATTAATATGTGTTTCACTATTATTATTGCTCACTGTTGGGCTAGCGTTTGTTGTTGTTGAATTTGTTGTATTATTTTGTATTAATGCTTCTCTCTCTTTTTTAAGCTTGTTCACAAACACTTGATTTTCGAATTTTACACTTTCGTCGCACTCTTTGTCTGCAGTGTCCAGAACAGCGTAATAGTTGTTTTTGTGATTCTTTGCCATTGTGGTGTGCTGATCGTTGTCGTTTTTTCGTTTTCTCTTTACTTCTTCTCGTGTATATTTATTATAATTATTATTATTTAGAGCACAAAGCTCATGCAGCGGAGGGCTGCAAATATGTATTTATGATGTATTATAACATCAACCTCTTGACATTATTCATCGAAAGATCCACTTATATTGCAATATGAAGCAAATTAATCACAGTGCGGGTAAGTTAGTACTCATATTTCTCACATTAATATACAAAGTCATTTTCAACAAGCCCTTCCTCCCCCCATGTTTATTGATTACAACAACAACTATATTGCTGATGTTGATAATGAAGTAGAAGAAACGATGAGTGAGTCTGATCTAGAACTTATACTTGCTCAACAACAACAAAATGAATCAATTCCATTGATTGAGAGCTGGCTGCTTGATATTGATCAAAATTTTCAACAAATGTTCAGCGTGAATATGATGATGAAAATTTACATCCAACATGGGTTTTGAATATGGGTGAAATAAAATAAAATAAACCAGAGGGCCGGGGCTAACTTCGACCGAGTCAAAATTTGTATACCCTTGCAACTTTTTTGGTAAGTTTTTCCTTTCCTAATAGCCATCAATGTGGAAGAACGTTTTATCTAAAATGGCTTATGTTTGCGAAAGAATAGCCTACAATCATAGGAAATAACGAAGATATTGATCAAAGTCACTGTTTTCCATCGATCGTTCCTATGGGAGCTATATAATATAGTCAACCGATCTTTATCAAATTCGGCACAGTCATTAACATATACATTAAATTAAGAAATGTTTAATTTGAAAGCAATCGCGTTAAAAGTAACGAAGCTATTTACAAAAGTCACTGCTTGCGACCGATCGTTCCTATGGGAGCTATATGATATAGTCACCCGATCTTGATCAAATTTGGCACAGTAGTTTATGGGCGTAATAAACTCTTTATCATTAAACTCTTTCGACCATGCGGTGCATGCGGATTGAAAGTGACAACCGATGACGATTCCTATCGCTTTTTCATTTGTGATGAGGTAATTGTTTTGGGCATCTAGTTTGAGATCATTGACAACCAAACCAGCTTCCTGGATAATGCTAGCGCGGGCTGGATGAACACTAATGATGCTGGTTGAGTTCTCATCTTTTTAGGAAGTTGTGCTTAACCTTAGCAAATTTGAATGGGTCTTTGGGGGGTTTGTGTTTAATTTTATTTTCAATTTCAGAGTTAATCTTGGATTTTATGCAGTCTTGTATCATCTTTTTAATCAGTTTTAATTTTGTTTTAAATAGTTGTAACTCTGACTCAGAAAGATATATTTCTAGTCTATTGCTCTTTTTAATCATAGTTAATATTTTGCTCTTTTCTAGGAGCAGTTTTTGAATAATTGGGTTGCATTGTAGCCTTTTCAATGCATTGCTTGTTGCTTTGGGTACATTTTTCTCAATGGCTGCATTTATAATATTATTAAGTTTTGTTAGGTGAATGTCGATTTCGTCGTTAGATAGGTTTCTATCGTTAGGTGTCTGTATCTCTTGTCGCAGTAAAGTACTTTGGGTCATTTTAAACTTTAACCAATTAGTTTGCCGGAAGTTCCAATACGTTGTTTAAGGGGATTCACATATATTGTATAGGGACGTGCACTCCCTGTTTGAAATGGTAAACTGGACTGCTTGATGGTCGCTATCATAATCTACGCATTTTAAACAGTTGGTAGTAGAGTTGTCTAAATTAAAGAATTGTATTCTGTTATCGGCGAAACATATGTCTAGGAAAGAATTGCCCTTTGGGTATGAAGGATATTCTGAAGCATATAATGTGAATAATGCATTGCCTTTTTGATTTGCTTGCTCTTAAGGTCAAACACTTTGTTCATTTCGTACTTAAATTGTTCATTGTTATTACCCGATGGGTAATAGTCAGCGATAATGAACATTTGCTTATTGCTAGACATGGGTATCGTAATAATCGAAGTTTCCAAAAAACTTAATTTGTCTAGTTGACCATTATGAAATTTGCTTTATGTGGTTTTTAACTAAAATGGCCGTCCTACCACCTCTGCAAGACCCAAGCCTGTCTTTTCTTATAAGTGAGTAGCTTTCGAAACTAATTTTATGTTTATGACTTAGTTTTGTCTCATTGAGTAGTAACAAATCGGGTTCTATTTCGGCTAGGAATTTTCTGAGCTCTAGAGGTCTATTCAAACTAATTAAAGAGTTTACGTTAAGCGTTATTATGTCTATTTCCTTATTATTTGATTCATTAACTAATGGGCTCATGGAGAATTTATGATTTCAAAGACTGTGTCCAATCTAACAGATTGTTCAATTAGTTGTTTGTGCAAGTTTTGAAGTTGGTTACATAGATTTTGAATTGTGTTAAATAATTCATTTAAGATGTTATTTTCGTTAGTTTGAGGTGCTATAAAATTATTGCTATTTTTGTTATGTTGGGATTAATAGGTTTTGGTGATAGCGTATTACTCTTGCTTCTAAGTTGATTTTTAGTTTGCATTTTGCTTTTCACCTCCCTGTAGCTCTCGCAACCTTTGTAAGATGCTGGGTGACCATGCTTTTTGCATAAGACACAGAAGAGTTTTTCTTTTTCATCTGGATTATTTGATGTTATCGAGCAGGCACCTTCATGATTTTTTGGGGGATATCCGGTCTTCGGAGGGTTTTCCATTTGACATGACGGTAAAGTATATTATCTATGGCTTTCAGTTCCTTGATGTTATTTTCCGGTCTTATTTGTATCATAAATATTGGTAGCACGGAGTTTTCGTCAATGGATTTTTTGGTTTTAAATGCGATTACTTTTAGGATTTTCAATGTTTCTTTTTCAAATGTATTTAATTCGGGCAGAATTATTTGTGGGTCTGTATTGCCACCCAATCCTTTCAAAGAGAAAGTTTTTGTTTTAAGGCACTTAGGTGTGCATGTAAAGAACTGAGCTTTAGCCTTTTCTAGGTGACCTCTTACTTTTGTGTAATCAGCTAGATTAAAGAGAAAAACTGGCAGTTTACTTTTAAATTCTTTGATTTTGAACAGTGTGATTTTAAGGCCATCTCTTATTAAACTGATTATTATTTCATTTGCATCTATATCAAAAATATTTATTGTTTTTATACCCTTGCAGAGGGTATTATAAAATTGATCAGATGTTTGTAACGCACAGAAGGAGACGTTTCCGACCCCATAAAGTATATATATTCTTGATCAGCGTGAGAAGCTGAGTTGATATAGCCATGTCCGTCTGTCCGTCCGTCTGTGCGTACGCGTTTTACTCAGCCGTCTTAAGAGCTATCGGGCTGAAATTTTTTTTCGGGGTTTTTTATTACCCGGCAAAAATAAAGTATGAAAACCATAAGGATCGGACCACTATATAATATAGCTCTAGAAGAACTAGAAGAAACATTTTCATAAAAATCGAGTATGCTATGAAATTTACATATGTGATTATATGAGAGTAAAATTGTTTTGTTTGTATATTGATGAATTGAGTTGCAGAAAACAAATTTTGTCCGTCCGTCCGTCCGTCCGTCCGTCTGGATCAACACAAACTCCTCCTAGACCGTAAGAGCTACAGAGCTGAAATTTTGCACATAGGCTTGTATATACTGCAGGCGTTGTATATCTCGGATTCCGCCGGATCGGACCACTATATCATATAGCTCCCATACAAACCCCAAAGTCACGAACAGTGACTTTTCTCAATGACTTCGTTATTTTCTATGTTATTATCGTGAAACTTAATATTAGAGAGTTTATTACGCTTATAAACGACTGTGCCAAATTTGATCAAGATCAGATGACTATATCATATAGCTCCAATAGGAACGATCGGTCGAAAACAGTGACTTTTGTAAATAACTTCGTTACTTTTACCGCGATTGCTTTCAAATTAAACATTTGTTAGTTTAGTATATCTGTTAATGACTGTGCCAAGTTTGATCAAGATCGGGTGACTATATCATATAGCTCCCATAGGAACGATCGGGCGAAAACAGTGACTTTTGTAAATAACTTCGTTACTTTTAACGTGATTGTTTGTTTAAGAATAAACATCGCGTTCATCTGAAATGGCTTCACCAAATCAGATTGAACAAAGAAATAAACAAAAATAGCTGATACAGATTCACGGCTCAAAAACCAAACCAAGCATGCGTCCACACTCTGTGGAAAAGCACTTAAGATTTAACAACGGCGCAATATCAAGTCGCCAATGCTGTGCATGATATAAACAAGCATTAATATAAACATTAGAGTAAGCATTTTTAAGAACAATTGTCGCCTCTTAGAGTCTAAGAATTCTTTGATGTACACAAGACGTTTGTTAATAAAATCAGTTCATATTTTGAATTCAAGAGATGAAGATCGTTTTTTTAGTTTGCGGTGCTGAAAATCCTCTTCATTGTTTTTAAATTAAACATTTCTTAATTTAATATATCTGTTAATGACTGTGTCGAATTTGATAAAGATCGGGTGACTATATCATATAGCTCCCATAGGAACGATCGGTGGAAAACAGTGACTTTGATCAATATCTTCGTTATTTCCTATGATTGTAGGCCATTCTTTCGCAAACATAAGCCTTTTTAGATAAAATGTTCTTCCACATTGATGGCTAATAGGTAAGGAAAGAATTACCAAAAAAGTTGCAAGGGTATACAAACTTTGACGCGGTCAAAGTTAGCCCCGGCCCTCTGGTTCATTATAATTTTGAAAACAAGGCTCATGCATTGAATTAATCGAAACCTTCTGCAGTCTGTGATTTATGTTTATATATTTACTTTTAAGAAAGAATATTAACGGGGATCGTCAAAACAATAATTAAGTGCACTTTTAACACCCAGGAGCCAAGTGATACGTGTTGCTTCATTGGCATCCGAAATCGAACTCCCCCATGGAATCAACTAACTTAGCATCATCCGAGACCTTTTCCCATAAACCTTGCTTATTTTTTGGTTTATAACCAGCAATTCTCTTCTTTAATATTCCCCAAAGGTGTTCTATTGGGTTTAAGTCCGGGGACTGAGATGGCCACTCCAAAACATTAACTTTATTGTGTTTGAACCACTTTTTTGCCAGTTTGGACGAGTGTTTGGGATCGTTATCCTGCTGATATTCCCATTTTAAAGGCATTTCTTCTTCGGCATTAGGAAGCATAGTATTGGTAAGGATTCTCCGTTTTATATTTTGCTTGCCCAAGCACGGTACTTTTCTAGCACTATATGCCTTTAACCCAAATGATACCAATCTTGTACGGATAATTCTACTCGTTATTGAAGCATCTAGCTTGTTTTTGAGCTTTTCCGATGAAAGAAATGGGTTTTTTTCGCTTCTCGCAAGATGACCTCGTCAAATTTTGATGTTGTGCCACGTTTTCGATCTTGATTTTTTTGTTTATATTTTAATGAATAGCCGAAAACAATTCTTTATTTTGAGCAATTCATTAATTCTGCAATTTCCGCCATTGAATGACCAGAGTTTGTTTAGTAACGGATTGCAGTGCTGAGAAGACGGAGTGAACCCAAAACCTTGGAAAACAAGGCACATTGTTATATACAGCAGATTCAATCGGTATGCATCCTCTAATTTATTCAAACATAATGATCTAACCATGTCGGTAAAGCTCTTAAAAGAAGAGCTAGTATTGCGAAGTCGAAGGAAAGTCTTACTTTTGTACTTTGACAAAACTCCATATGAATCTTCCCACAGTCTTATTTGGTGGTCGATATGAATATCCAAAGCCAGCTTAGTTGCCGGATTGGTAACCCATTGAAAATGTATAGGGTAACATTCAGAGAATATTTTTGATCAGCACGACGACTCACTTGATCCGGCCGGATCATCGTTATTTTCTGAGCTATTATCATGAAATTGAATATTGGTGAGTTTTTTACACGTATTAAACGACTGTGCACCCTCATCATTGCCCTTTCTATCAAGTTGGCTATCCTTAATTCAAAATTTCTATTATGCACAATCCAGTATTTGATTTCTTTATACTTTAGATTGCTTTCACCTCTGATAATGAATAAGTTTAGAAATGGAATGTACTCTGGTATCTTTTCTTAATTACCTTATTATGCATTGCATATAACTTCAAAGCCAGATTTGTGGTTACCAATATTAAAATAGCTAACAATAGTATCCCTATTTCTTCTAAATTTTCCCTATAATCTATTATTTTCACGCTGTTGAATCATCTTACAAAAAAACAATTTTTAATTTTCGCTGGTCGTTTAGACCTGTTTTCGATTATTAAAGAAAATGTTTGAAAGGATCCCCCAAGTTTTGCCGGATTTTGCTACGGGTGTGAAAAATTTACGAGCCCTAGGAGTATACGCAAAATATCTCCTGGAACTGGAGCAATTTATGAGGAGTACTTTAACCAGTGATTAGAGACGTAAATTGGGCAACAAGCAATATCTGCACACAATGCAATAACAATTTGCAGAATTGGTCAAAAAGGTTGCGCCCAAAAATGGCTTTCGGCATTCCAATGATTTAGATAAATTCACAATGGCATCCTACGGATAACTGCTACGAATGCCAGAATAAACTCGCAAAACTAAAGAAGAGTTCTATTGTCTATAAAAGTGTTCAATCTGCACAGTTGCCAGTACCTCCTTCGAACAACATTCCAATTCCAAGATGTAAAAGCCCAACAGAAGGATATAATCCACCAACATTTGGCACCGAACCTGAAGAGTTACATTCAATGTAAGACAACTAAAATTGTCGCAAAGGCAAGCGATCTCTTTAGCACATCATTTACGATCTGTTAACATTTTGTCTAAGGATGTAAAAGTGTACGGGTATAGGAAGAGACTTTTGGACTTTTTCGAAATAAACGGCAATAATACGTTTGCATACTGCAAAAATATCGTTGGGTTAATGGAACATATGAAATACACGTACAAACTAAAGGAATGGCGATTGTTTATCGATTCAATGAAACTAATGACTGACCTCAAAGTTGTTGCTCTACTCACTGGCTTGCAAGCGGGTTATACGAAAAACATGTGCTTCATTTGTCATTGGGATACCAGATTATACCGACTGTATAAATATTTTTCAAAAAGTAAAAAACTACAGTTAGTTTAATTTTGTTGACATCTAAAAAAAATTCAATTTGATTATGTGGTTATATTATAAATCGTAAATTAGATAGATCTGGTCAAGATTCGATTTTTTTTACATTATGTTTTTCCGTTACTAATTGTTCTATCCGCCGGTTCGTAGGCCTGTCAACAGGTTTAGTGTAAGAAGAGGCAGGTGGAGTAGATACTCTTGCTGCAGCCCCCATCATAGACTCAAGTGCAGAGACGCACATATCGATGTCCTCTGCAGAATCCTCTTTCGGCGAACAGTCAGTGTGGGCACTCATGTACGCAATCCATCTTATTGAGAGGGTTGACTATTGTGTTGTACAACTGCTTGCCTTAAGGATTTACCAGGCGAGATCCCCAGTGCGTATGTTTGGCGTTATAGTCCCCTGCTGCAATGAAGCGATCTCCGAGTGTGTTAAAGAAATCGGTAAATTCCTTTTCAGAGATTGAGAAGCGTGGTGGGCAGTACAGGGCAGCCAATGTAGTGTTGCCACAGCTGGTTTGGACGGTTAAAGCAGTTGCTTGTAGGTGCTGTGTTTCAAATCTGTTGAGAAGCGAATGTTTTTTACGGTTTTTGATTAGGATACCAGTCAGGAGCTTTTCCGTCTGGATGGTTTGTTGCGTAGAAGGAATATTTTGGTATTTGAAAATTATTTTTTGATGTTAAATGTGTTTCCGATATCAGCAAAACGTCGATTTCACTTGAGTCTAGGAATAGTTGCAGTTCGTTTTTGTGCTTGGAGACTGTGTCCAATCTAACAGATTGTTCAATTAGTTGTTTGTGCAAGTTTTGAAGTTGGTTACATAGATTTTGAATTTGATTCATTTAAATAATTCATTTAAGATGTTATTTTTGTTAGTTTGAGGTGCTATAAAATTATTGCTATTGTTAGTTATGTTGGGATTAATAGGTTTTGGTGATAGCTTATTACTCTTGCTTCTAAGTTGATTTTTAGTTTGCATTTTGCTTTTCACCTCCCTGTAGCTCTCGCAACCTTTGTAAGATGCTGGGTGACCATGCTTTTTGCATAAGACACAGAAGAGTTTTTCTTTTTCATCTGGATTATTTGATGTTATCGAGCAGGCACCTTCATGATTTTTTGGGGGATATCCGGTCTTCGGAGGGTTTTCCATTTGACATGACGGTAAAGTATATTATCTATGGCTTTCAGTTCCTTGATGTTATTTTCCGGTCTTATTTGTATCATAAATATTGGTAGCACGGAGTTTTCGTCAATGGATTTTTTGGTTTTAAATGCGGTTACTTTTAGGATTTTCAATGTTTCTTTTTCAAATGTTTTTAATTCGGGCAGAATTATTTGTGGGTCTGTATTGCCACCCAATCCTTTCAAAGAGAAAGTTTTTGTTTTAAGGCACTTAGGTGTGCATGTAAAGAACTGAGCTTTAGCCTTTTCTAGGTGACCTCTTACTTTTGTGTAATCAGCTAGATTAAAGAGAAAAACTGACAGTTTATTTTTAAATTCTTTGATTTTGAACAGTGTGATTTCAAGGCCATCTCTTATTAAACTGATAATTATTTCATTTGCATCTATATCAAAAATATTTATTGTTTTTATACCCTTGCAGAGGGTATTATAAAATTGATCAGATGTTTGTAACGCACAGAAGGAGACGTTTCCGACCCCATAAAGTATATATATTCTTGATCAGCGTGAGAAGCTGAGTTGATATAGCCATGTCCGTCTGTCCGTCTGTCCGTCCGTCTGTGCGTACGCGTTTTACTCAGCCGTCTTAAGAGCTATCGGGCTGAAATTTTATTTCGGGGGTTTTTATTACCCGGCAAAAATAAAGTATGAAAACCATAAGGATCGGACCACTATATAATATAGCTCTAGAACAACTAGAAGAAACATTTTCATAAAAATCGAGTATGCTATGAAATTTACATATGTGATAATATGAGAGTAAAATTGTTTTGTTTGTATATTGATGAATTGAGTTGCAGAAAACAAATTTTGAACATGTAAAATTATTATTACCAAGGACTGCAAGGGTATACAAAGTTCGGCATAGCCGATGTTAGCTTCTTTGATTTTTTTTTTTTTTTGATATTGTGTTTTTAATGTGTTTCACTATTATTATTGCTCACTGTTGTATTATTTTGTGTTTTTGTTTCTCTTTCTTTTTTAAGCTTGTTCACAAACACTTGACTTTCGAATTTTTTTATTACACTTTCGTCGCATTCTTCGTCTGCAGTGCCAAGAATAGCGTAATAGTTGTTTTTGTGAGTCTTCGCCATTGTAGTGGGCTGATCGTTTTTATACCCTTGCAAAAAGGGTATATTAATTTTGGTCAGAAGTGTGCAACGCATAGAACGAAGCATCTCCGGCCATACAAAGTATATATATTCTTGATCAGCACGACGAGACGAGTTCAACTAGCCATGTCCGTCCGTCCGTCCGTCCGTCCGTCTGGATCAACACAAACTCCTCCTAGACCGTAAGAGCTACAGAGCTGAAATTTTGCACATAGGCTTGTATATACTGCAGGCGTTGTATATCTCGGATTCCGCCGGATCGGACCACTATATCATATAGCTCCCATACAAACCCCAAAGTCACGAACAGTGACTTTTCTCAATGACTTCGTTATTTTCTATGTTATTATCGTGAAACTTAATATTAGAGAGTTTATTACGCTTATAAACGACTGTGCCAAATTTGATCAAGATCAGATGACTATATCATATAGCTCCAATAGGAACGATCGGTCGAAAACAGTGACTTTTGTAAATAACTTCGTTACTTTTACCGCGATTGCTTTCAAATTAAACATTTGTTAGTTTAGTATATCTGTTAATGACTGTGCCAAGTTTGATCAAGATCGGGTGACTATATCATATAGCTCCCATAGGAACGATCGGGCGAAAACAGTGACTTTTGTAAATAACTTCGTTACTTTTAACGTGATTGTTTGTTTAAGAATAAACATCGCGTTCATCTGAAATGGCTTCACCAAATCAGATTGAACAAAGAAATAAACAAAAATAGCTGATACAGATTCACGGCTCAAAAACCAAACCAAGCATGCGTCCACACTCTGTGGAAAAGCACTTAAGATTTAACAACGGCGCAATATCAAGTCGCCAATGCTGTGCATGATATAAACAAGCATTAATATAAACATTAGAGTAAGCATTTTTAAGAACAATTGTCGCCTCTTAGAGTCTAAGAATTCTTTGATGTACACAAGACGTTTGTTAATAAAATCAGTTCATATTTTGAATTCAAGAGATGAAGATCGTTTTTTTAGTTTGCGGTGCTGAAAATCCTCTTCATTGTTTTTAAATTAAACATTTCTTAATTTAATATATCTGTTAATGACTGTGTCGAATTTGATAAAGATCGGGTGACTATATCATATAGCTCCCATAGGAACGATCGGTGGAAAACAGTGACTTTGATCAATATCTTCGTTATTTCCTATGATTGTAGGCCATTCTTTCGCAAACATAAGCCTTTTTAGATAAAATGTTCTTCCACATTGATGGCTAATAGGTAAGGAAAGAATTACCAAAAAAGTTGCAAGGGTATACAAACTTTGACGCGGTCAAAGTTAGCCCCGGCCCTCTGGTTTATTATTATTTTGAAAACAAGGCTCATGCATTGAATTAATCGAAACCTTCTGCAGTCTGTGATTTATGTTTATATATTTACTTTTAAGAAAGAATATTAACGGGGATCGTCAAAACAATAATTAAGTGCACTTTTAACACCCAGGAGCCAAGTGATACGTGTTGCTTCATTGGCATCCAAAATCGAACTCCCCCATGGAATCAACTAACTTAGCATCATCCTAGACCTTTTCCCATAAACCTTGCTTATTTTTTGGTTTATAACCAGCAATTCTCTTCTTTAATATTCCCCAAAAGTGTTCTATTGGGTTTAAGTCCGGGGACTGAGATGGCCACTACAAAACATTAACTTTATTGTGTTTGAACCACTTTTTTGCCAGTTTGGACGAGTGTTTGGGATCGTTATCCTGCTGATATTCCCATTTTAAAGGCATTTCTTCTTCGGCATTAGGAAGCATGGTATTGGTAAGGATTCTCCGTTTTATATTTTGCTTGCCCAAGCACGGTACTTTTCTAGCACTATATGCCTTTACCCCAAATGATACCAATCTTGTACGGATAATTCTACTCGTTATTGAAGCATCTAGCTTGTTTTTGAGCTTTTCCGATGAAAGAAATGGGTTTTTTTCGCTTCTCGCAAGATGACCTCGTCAAATTTTGATGTTGTGCCACGTTTTCGATCTTGATTTTCTTGTTTATATTTTAATGAATAGCCGAAAACAATTCTTTATTTTGAGCAATTCATTAATTCTGCAATTTCCGCCATTGAATGACCAGAGTTTTTTTAGTAACGGATTGCAGTGCTGAGAAGACGGAGTGAACCCAAAACCTTGGAAAACAAGGCACATTGTTATATACAGCAGATTCAATCGGTATGCATCCTCTAATTTATTCAAACATAATGATCTAACCATGTCGGTAAAGCTCTTAAAAGAAGAGCTAGTATTGCGAAGTCGAAGGAAAGTCTTACTTTTGTACTTTGACAAAACTCCATATGAATCTTCCCACAGTCTTATTTGGTGGTCGATATGAATATCCAAAGCCAGCTTAGTTGCCGGATTGGTAACCCATTGAAAATGTATAGGGTAACAGTCAGAGAATATTTTTGATCAGCACGACGACTCACTTGATCCGGCCGGATCATCGTTATTTTCTGAGCTATTATCATGAAATTGAATATTGGTGAGTTTTTTACACGTATTAAACGACTGTGCACCCTCATCATTGCCCTTTCTATCAAGTTGGCTATCCTTAATTCAAAATTTCTATTATGCACAATCCAGTATTTGATTTCTTTATACTTTAGATTGCTTTCACCTCTGATAATGAATAAGTTTAGAAATGGAATGTACTCTGGTATCTTTTCTTAATTACCTTATTATGCATTGCATATAACTTCAAAGCCAGATTTGTGGTTACCAATATTAAAATAGCTAACAATAGTATCCCTATTTCTTCTAAATTTTCCCTATAATCTATTATTTTCACGCTGTTGAATCATCTTACAAAAAAACAATTTTTAATTTTCGCTGGTCGCTTAGACCTGTTTTCGATTATTAAAGAAAATGTTTGAAAGGATCCCCCAAGTTTTGCCGGATTTTGCTACGGGTGTGAAAAATTTACGAGCCCTAGGAGTATACGCAAAATATCTCCTGGAACTGGAGCAATGTATGAGGAGTACTTTAACCAGTGATTAGAGACGTAAATTGGGCAACAAGCAATATCTGCACACAATGCAATAACAATTTGCAGAATTGGTCAAAAAGGTTGCGCCCAAAAATGGCTTTCGGCATTCCAATGATTTAGATAGATTCACAATGGCATCCTACGGATAACTGCTACGAATGCCAGAATAAACTCGCAAAACTAAAGAAGAGTTCTATTGTCTATAAAAGTGTTCAATCTGCACAGTTGCCAGTACCTCCTTCGAACAACATTCCAATTCCAAGATGTAAAAGCCCAACAGAAGGATATAATCCACCAACATTTGGCACCGAACCTGAAGAGTTACATTCAATGTAAGACAACTAAAATTGTCGCAAAGGCAAGCGATCTCTTTAGCACATCATTTACGATCTGTTAACATTTTGTCTAAGGATGTAAAAGTGTACGGGTATAGGAAGAGACTTTTGGACTTTTTCGAAATAAACGGCAATAATACGTTTGCATACTGCAAAAATATCGTTGGGTTAATGGAACATATGAAATACACGTACAAACTAAAGGAATGGCGATTGTTTATCGATTCAATGAAACTAATTTTGAATTGTGTTCAGTATAGAAAACATCAACGGAAAATATGTACTGACCTCAAAGATGTTGCTCTACTCACTGGCTTGCAAGCGGGTTATACGAAGAACATGTGCTTCATTTGTCATTGGGATACCAGATTATACCGACTGTATAAATATTTTTCAAAAACTAAAAAGCTACACTTAGTTTAATTTTGTTGACATCTAAAAAAAATTCAATTTGATTATGTGGTTATATTATAAATCGTAAATTAGATAGGTCTGGTCAAGATTCGATTTTTTTTACATTATGTTTTTCCGTTACTAATTGTTCTATCCGCCGGTTCGTAGGCCTGTCAACAGGTTTAGTGTAAGAAGAGGCAGGTGGAGTAGATACTCTTGCTGCAGCCCCCATCATAGACTCAAGTGCAGAGACGCACATATCGATGTCCTCTGCAGAATCCTCTTTCGGCGAACAGTCAGTGTGGGCACTCATGTACATTTTAAATTTAAGCCAATTTGTTTTGTTGTTTGTAAGCCTATATGGGCGATCAAGTACTTGAGGTCTCGTTAATATTGTGAATAGCACTGGAGAGTGATCGGAAGTCAAATCTAGCAGTGTATCCGAAGTGATCCGATACGTGGAATCCTCTTGGTTACTGCGAAATCAATCAAGTCAGGCACTTTCTGTGGATCTGTGGGCCAATAAGTAGGCCTACCCGGTGAGACGCAATCCATCTTATTGAGAGGGTTGACTATTGTGTTGTACAACTGCTTGCCTTTAGGATTCACCAGGCGAGACCCCCAGTGCGTATGTTTGGCGTTATAGTCCCCTGCTACAATGAAGCGATCTCCGAGTGTGTTAAAGAAATCGGTAAATTCCTTTTCAGAGATTGAGAAGCGTGGTGGGCAGTACAGGGCAGCCAATGTAGTGTTGCCACAGCTGGTTTGGACGGTTATAGCAGTTGCTTGTAGGTGCTGTGTTTCAAATCTGTTGAGAAGCGAATGTTTTTTACGGTTTTTGATTAGGATACCAGTCAGGAGCTTTTCCGTCTGGATGGTTTGTTGCGTAGAAGGTATATTTTGGTATTTGAAAATTATTTTTTGATGTTAAATGTGTTTCCGATATCAGCAAAACGTCGATTTCACTTGAGTCTAGGAATAGTTGCAGTTCGTTTTTGTGCTTGGAGATGCCGTTAGCATTCCAAAGACATAGACGTAGGGAAGCCATTATTTATTCTCGATAAGCTCTGGATAAGCAGGTTTTGATTCCTGCATAAAGTTTTGATTCAGTGAGATCAATGGGCCTCTAAGCCACTTGGAGTTTGCTGGCCAAGTTCTGGTGCGCTAGGTTGCGGATTCTGTAAGTGGTGGAGTGATGGGGTCTCTTTCCCGGGCTCCGTCTGTCCAGTTCGGAGCACACTAGCGAAGGATACACTAGGACTGTATGTAGCAGGCATGTTAGATGATCTAACAGCCTTGGCAAAGAATACCTCCGGTGTAGTTTTAGAGGCGTTGAAAGTGATTTTTGGTCCAGCTGGGGGTTTGCGCCCGTTTAGGTGAGATTTAAGATCCTTGAAGACAGGACATCCTCTGTAGTTGGCCATGTGGTTCCCTCCACAGTTACTGCATGGTCTTAGTGCGACATTGTTTCTGTCCTTGGTGCAAATGCAACACACACTGACCTAAGATTGCAATTGTTAGAGGTGTGGTTGTATTCCAGGCAGTTTTTACACTGCCGTGGTTGGTATCTCTTATGGGGCTCCTATACGTTGATTCTTCTGAGCAATAGGAGCTGTAGGTTGTAGATTGGGTGCACTTCATTTGGCTTCGACCGCTTTGCATCTGGTTGGAGCTCGATTTTAAAGAGCGGCTGTGCGACTTTGTTCCTGTTGATGATGTTGACAACAGACTTAACCGCAAAGTTTTTTTCGACCAACGCGTCTGCTATTTCTTGAGTTGGGACCGATGGCTCAATCCCCTTTAACACAACCTTGGGCCCTTTACTGCTTTTTAGTTGGTAGGTATAGAAGTTGTTGTTAGCATTACGGCGGTACTTTTCGATGATGCGGAAATTGTCCTCAGTTTGGGTTTGACATTTGATTTCTTTTATGTTACCCCTATTGAGAGGGGTTACAACAAAGTTATTTGCCCCTACTGTTTTTACTAGCTTCGAAATCAGGGCGCTGCAGTTGGCTCCACGGATGTATAAAGGGGTGGTCTAGCCGATTTAATTTTATCTACATCGCCAGCTTCAGCTCCCAGTACCGCTCGCAACCTTTATAGGATGCTGGGTGACCATGCTTTTTGCATAAGACACAGAAGAGTTTTTCTTTTTCATATGGATTTTTCGATGTTATCGAGCAAGCACCTTCATGATTTTTCCACATTTCACGCATATGGACAAGAGGTGACAATTGGCAGCGCTATGATAAAAGCATTGGCAGTTCCTGCATTGGGGGATATCCGGACTTCGGAGGGTTTCCCATTTGACATGACGGTAAAGTATATTATCTACGGCTTTCAGTTCCTTGATGTTATTTTCCGGTCTTATTTGTATCATAAATATTGGTAGCACGGAGTTTTCGTCAATGGATTTTTTGGTTTTGAATGCGGTTACTTTTAGGATTTTCAATGTTTCTTTTTCAAATGTTTTTAATTCGGGTCTGTATTTAATTGTGGGTCTGTATTGCCACCCAATCCTTTCAAAGAGATAGTTTTTGTTTTAAGGCACTTAGTTGTGCATGTAAAGAACTGAGCTTTAGCCTTTTCTAGGTGACCTCTTACTTTTGTGTAATCAGCTAGATTAAAGAGAAAAACTGACAGTTTACTTTTAAATTCTTTGATTTTGAACAGTGTGATTTTAAGGCCATCTCTTACTAAACTGATTATTTCATTTGCATCTAAATCAAAAATATTTATTGTTTTGTTTTTATTTTTAGATTTTGTATTATTAATATGTGTTTCACTATTATTATTGCTCACTGTTGGGCTAGCGTTTGTTGTTGTTGAATTTGTTGTATTATTTTGTATTAATGCTTCTCTCTCTTTTTTAAGCTTGTTCACAAACACTTGATTTTCGAATTTTACACTTTCGTCGCACTCTTTGTCTGCAGTGTCCAGAACAGCGTAATAGTTGTTTTTGTGATTCTTTGCCATTGTGGTGTGCTGATCGTTGTCGTTTTTTTCGTTTTCTCTTTACTTCTTCTCGTGTATTTTCATTATAATTATTATTATTTAGAGCACAAAGCTCATGCAGCGGAGGGCTGCAAATATGTATTTATGATGTATTATAACATCAACCTCTTGACATTATTCATCGAAAGATCCACTTATATTGCAATATGAAGCAAATTAATCACAGTGCGGGTAAGTTAGTACTCATATTTCTCACATTAATATACAAAGTCATTTTCAACAAGCCCTTCCTCCCCCATGTTTATTGATTACAACAACAACTATATTGCTGATGTTGATAATGAAGTAGAAGAAACGATGAGTGAGTCTGATCTAGAACTTATACTTGCTCAACAACAACAAAATGAATCAATTCCATTGATTGAGAGCTGGCTGCTTGATATTGATCAAAATTTTCAACAAATGTTCAGCGTGAATATGATGATGAAAATTTACATCCAACATGGGTTTTGAATATGGGTGAAATAAAATAAAATAAACCAGAGGGCCGGGGCTAACTTCGACCGAGTCAAAGTTTGTATACCCTTGCAACTTTTTTGGTAAGTTTTTCCTTTCCTAATAGCCATCAATGTGGAAGAACGTTTTATCTAAAATGGCTTATGTTTGCGAAAGAATAGCCTACAATCATAGGAAATAACGAAGATATTGATCAAAGTCACTGTTTTCCACCGATCGTTCCTATGGGAGCTATATGATATAGTCACCCGATCTTTATCAAATTCGGCACAGTCATTAACATATACATTAAATTAAGAAATGTTTAATTTGAAAGCAATCGCGTTAAAAGTAACGAAGCTATTTACAAAAGTCACTGTTTGCGACCGATCGTTCCTATGGGAGCTATATGATATAGTCATCTGATCTTGATCAAATTTGGCACACAAAAATACGACTTGGATAGCATTAAAACAACTTTGGAATTCAAATATAACCCCAAAATTCCGACTTGGAACGCGTGGATCACTTTGGAATTCAAATATAACCCCAAAGATACGACTTGGAACGCGTGGAACCACTTTGGAATTCAAATATAACCCAAAGATAAGACTTGGAATTAAAAAAAAGAACCAAAAATACGACTTGGAACGCTTGGAATAAGAATTTAGCAAAATTATGAAAAATTAATTTTTCAGACGCATAGATATAAATTTTGCTCTCTGAACCGAAACGGAATTGCAACGGAAACTCTTATATTCGGAAATAAAAGAGGACGCGGAACACAATTTTTTAATAATCAAATACTATTCGACCTTTCCCTCAATCTGACCCTCCAGCATATATACCCCACAAAGTGCCTGCCAACCTTGGGTAGACAGCACAGCTACTTTTGGTCATGAGCTTGCAGCTGTGCTTGTATACTGCAGCTAAGCGGAACATACATGAGTATGCACGTATGTATAAAGGCTGCAAGGGGTAGCGGGATTTTGTTCGCGGTGATGGAAAAATATATGTGTATTTGTGTGCGAAAAACTAAAAATTTTTGTGGAATATGTATTTGTATATGGATATGAATATTATTGAAATTATAAAGAAATGAGAAATGACCCACTCCAAATAATTCTAGAACAAAGTTTCGCAGTAGAGTATATATATATATTTATTGAGACGATTATATGGTGAACCGAATGGTACGAAGAAAGAGAACAACTAACTAAACTCAAAAATTAGTGTGGCCAGACTACAAGTACATATTGTTGCCATTTGGCGATAATAATCCCAAATTATCAACACTCCCTCTCAACAAATTACTTGTATGCTTAAGTACTAATGACAATTCATTTCAGTGATACACTTCATATGTTTACATTTTTGCAAATTCTAAATCAATATGTCAGAGATCATGTCGTTACTACAGATATACTTAACATCTATTTCTTTTTTCTTATAAAGCTCTCTGACTTGATGATACTTTATATATATGTGTTTGCTTCTATTATGCAGACTTGGGTTTTTAGTTAAACATTGGGCACTTTGATTATCGCAATACAATAAAACAGTTTGAACATCGTTAAAGCCCATCTCGTTCAAAAACGTCTTCAAGTACACCGCTTCTCTTGCCGCCGTGGATAACGCAATGTACTCCGCTTCAGTACTACTTAAAACCACCAGACTTTGCTTTTTGGACTCCCATGATATTGCGCTGCCAGCATACATAAAAACATATCCAGTATATGACTTTCGGTCTATGGTGTCGTTTGCCCAATCAGCATCCACGTACCCGTTGATTTGGGTTCCAGTCAGCTCATAGTGAAGTTTCATGCCAGCTGTGCCCTTTAGGTAGCGCAGCACTCTTTTTTGCCGCCACTTCGTGTTCTTTATGGGGTCTCATATTCATCTGCGCTAACTTTACAACTGAATGTAAAATATCTGGCCTGGTTGTTACGGCCAAATACATCAATGACCCCACAAGCGACTGGTATTTCTTCTCGTCAGTAGGTATGCAGGAAGCGTCTTCACATTTGACTTGACATCCTGCTTCCAGAGGTGTAGACATCGCCTTACAATCAGACATTCCCCACGTACGTAACATTTCTTCAATGTATTGTTGATGTCCAATAGCAGTCTCCTTCTCTCGCTCAACTTCTATGCCTAAGAAGTGATTCAACTGACCGCCATCTACTATGTCAAACTTATTCCCGATCGATCGTTTGATGTCCATTAAGTCATCTTTACTGGAACTGGCCACCAGCAGGTCATCGACGTAAACTGCAATGATATTAAGCCTACCTCTCTCATTACGTACATAAACACATGGTTCACTAATGCATGGTCTAAAATTTATCTTTCTGAGCACTTCAATTAGTCTGGTATTCCATTCTCTACCACTCTGCTTTTTCAATTTTAAAACTCTCTCTGGATAGGCTTCAATTAGGCTGTTTCATATAAACTTTCTCTGACAAGTCACAATTCAAATATGCCGACGATACGTCTAGTTGATGGAGATAAAGATTATACTCTACTGCTAGAGCTAGTATCAATCTTATTGATGAGTACCTTACTACTGGCGAAAAAGTCAATAGCTTTCTTACCCTCAGGTAATTCTACCAATTCCCAAGTATTGTTTGCCTTCAGTGCATCTATCTCGTTTTGCATTGATTCTATCCATTCGTTGCCCATTTCGCCATTAATAGCTTCGTTAACTCCTAATGGAACTTTTACCTTTTCTACCTTTAGCATTCTGGCCATTTCAACCAATGTCCGATTCATGCGCTCAGCTACCCCGTTCTGCTGTGGGGTGTATGGCACTGTTAATTGTCTTTTATTGCCATTTTCGTTTAAAAAATATTCGAAGTTACAACTTAAATATTCGCGCCCGTTATCGCTACGAATTTCTTTTGACTTTTGGCCTGTTTGCCTCTCCGCGAATTTAACAAAGTCTCTAAAGCAATCTAACAATTGGTCACACGTCTTCAGTCAATATACAAAAACAAATCGCGAACAATCGTCAATAAATGTCATAAAAAATCGCGCACCACCGGCCGATATTGTTTCCATAGGACCGCATATATCCGTATGCACTAAGCCCAACAACACATTCGATCTATTTTCCGATACTTTGGGAAATTTCTTTACAGATATTTTACTTTTCGCGCACGTAGTACAGGCTTCAATTTTTTCTGTTTGTTTATTTTCTTTGATCTTTAGGCCATGCACCATTTCATTTTTCGACATTTTTTGCATACTTGCCAAGTTCAAATGGCCAAATCGACTGTGCCATTTCAAAACATCACTATTATGCACACCGAGGTACAGACTTTCTTTCACTTTAGGTTCAATAATAAACAAACCATCGCACTCTTTAGCTCTTAATATCTCAATCTTTTGTTTATCTTTTATTATTGCCCAACCATTTTTAAATGTCACTTCAAAGCCTTTCTCAGTTGCTTTTAACACAGAGATGAAATTTGTCTGCAATTTTTTCACGTACAAAACGTTCAATAGGTCAACACTGAATTTACCTATGTTGATACACACGGTACCAATACCTTCTGAATGCAACGAGTATTCTCCCGCGAGTAGAACTTTTTCTCTGTGTTCTTTAAAATCTGTAAACAAATTTCTGTCACTACACATGTATACAGTTGCTCCACTGTCCACACACCAAGTCGAATCTTTAAACTTTTGTTTACACTGTACACTGGACATAATCGCAAAATTTCGTTTTCCTTTGTCATTTTCTTTGCAATCAGCAATAAAGTGGCCCAACTGTCCACACTTAAAACATTTTTTGTTTTTCTTTGCATCATTCTTCACGTATGCCTTCTTCTGCTCTTTTCTATTCGTTTTCGACACATACACATGATTTGCACCGTTTTCGTTTTCATCGAAATTCATTCGCTGTCTCTCTCCTTCACCAAGAAGTTTGATTTTCAAATCAGAGAGAGATGGCAATACTTCTCGCGTTTCGATCGCGACTACGAACTTTTCGTACGAACTTCGGGAATGTGCATGTCTATCTCGTTTAACTTTTCCGTTAGGTCTGAGAATTTTTGTATGTACTCTTGTATATCTACACATTCTGATGCCCGTAACCGAAGTAACTGTTTAAACAAGCTAATTTTTCTTGTCGGCCCACGTGGCTGATATATACTAGCTAGCTTGTTCCAAGCTTCTTTACCAGAAACACAATTCTTGATAAAGCTAATTTGCGACGGTTTCACACCAAGCAAAATGCTCGCTAATGCTTTTTCATCTAGCGCATCAAAATTACTCTTTTGTTCTTGAGTGTCACTTTCTCTCTTCACGATTCTTCCACACAGGATTGGCCACAATTCACTTTGCACCAATATGCTTTTCATTTGTACCGACCATATTGCATAGTTTTCACTGTCCAACTTTTCGATGGCAGAATAACCTTGAACACTCATTGTCACTTTAATTTGTTGCCCGATCACACACAGTAATCCAAATTAAATCCAAATATCAATATTACTCTTAACAATGTTCTGGGCCCATAACCTATTAAAATTATAAAGAAATGAGAAATGACCCACTCCAAATAATTCTAGAACAAAGTTTCGCAGTAGAGTATATATATTTATTAAGACTGAATGGTATGGTACGAAGAAAAAGAACAACTAACTGAACTCAAAAATTAGTGTGGCCAGAGTACAAGTACATATTGTTGCCAAATTATTAGATACGATAATAATCCCAAATTATCAACAAATATGAATATGTAAAATTTTATGTATGGAAAATTTATATATAGATGTGTATGGATATGTAAAATGTTTGTTGAAGTATATGTATAGATATATGTATGTATATATATGTATGTTTATATATGTATGTATTGTATATGTGTATTGATATGTACATATATATGTTTTTATTTTATTTTTTTTTAAATATGAAAATATGGAATGGAAATATGCAGAGGTGTGAATGGATCGGATTTCTATATACCAATTAATAATTTTTATATTTCTTTTGATGTGTCTAGCTGATATGCCCCAATCTTATAGGGTGTCGCGGGACACAAGAAATGTGTAAGTATGGCCTTTAAATGTGGGAGGGTGGCTTACATTTTTTTTTTTTTTTGTATTAATCTTTATTAACTTGCATATTTTACATATTTTTTTTTTTTTTTTGTATTAATCTTTATTAACTTGTATTGAAATTTGTTTCTCTCTTCGTTGGAACTACATTTCACTTCGCGCATACACTTTTCCCAGGAGTGGACTATATTTGCACAAAAAAACCTGTTCAATGAAAGACGATAGTATTTCTTAAATTAATTAAATGTTTATTTATTTATATATATATGGGCACTAGCACATAAACCAGTGACTCAAGGTTGTCGAAACCAACACATGAATTGGGTGGACTTCGGAGTGAGATTACAAAGGTAGAGATGGGGACCAAAGACACAGCGATGTACACCCGATGTAACTACAATTGGTATCTGATCTTACTAAGAATAATGCATTTCTTTTCAAATAGAGAGCTCACCAATGCACAGTTCGACATAGTGTTAGGTCAGCAAAATACGTCTTTATTGATAATCGCTAACCATAACAGCTTAATTAACTAGGTCTTTATTGTTACTACTGACCATATCAGATCTACTTATGACTGATGAGCCATCGCTATCTATAAACGGGTTACATACTTATTTTGACATACATTTCCATTTCTTCTATTTCTTCTCTATAAATATAATTGTCTTAATGTTATATTATTTTATATAATCTAAACACCAACATACTCCCGGCCGTTGAACACCTGTTCAACGTAATCCAACGTTGACTGCAAAATTGCTGGGGGGCTGGGTTTGCTGCAGAAGGAGTCGGTATAGGATTCACGATCCTCACGGTTGTTTGCTCTGGACCATTGTACCTTGGGGGTTGAGTGCATTTCCTTATTCCGTATACCATCACGAGAACCAATGGTATTGTTGGCTGGCTGGGGTCTTCTAGTAACTTCCAGTTTAGCTTAGTTTCCAGTTTTCCTTGAATGCTGCTTAGTTCGTCCTAGCTTAGCTGAATTCGTGAATTGTGTTGTTGTTGGCGCTGTTTTTGTTGGGCCAATGGTGAAGTTGCCAAATCGGACATATGACAATTTCATGGTGTATGACGTAGATATACGGTGACCTGTTATTCGGATCGCAAAACTCCTTGCTACACGTCGGGTCTACGGTTAACAATCCAGTTTTCTTGACAGTGACACCATGAATATTATCGTCACAGGTCACTGCGAGTTCAATTGGTCTGGTGGTGGCAAAAATCCACTGATTTTTGTGATACATGTAGTACCACACGAATGACCTGTTTGTGTGTTGTATCTGACAAGTTGATGATTTTGCGTTTTTGAATAGTTGGAACTCACAGTTGCTATTAGCCGTAAACGTCGTTTGTTTATCAAAACAAATATATTGCTCGTTGTTGATCTGATGGCATTGTTCCAGATCTGCTCTTGAGAGCCCAATGTATTGATTTTGTTCTTTGTTGACAGCAATAATGGGAATTTTAATGTTCATGATTATAATCCCATGAGTTCCAATTGCTGGAATGGGTATCAGGTTATACAATTGCACTGCCTGCGTTGCCACCAATGGAAACGTGACTTTAAATATCACATGATTGTTTGCGATTGTGCTTTGTGCCTTTATCGAGCCATATAATTGCAAAACGTCGTTATCTGGAACTGGCAAATCCAAACCAAACGGAAGATGTCTCTTCAGTTGGTTCAGATGTTCCCGAAGCTGGCCTGGTGATAGTAGTAACGGGCTTATTTTGAATTCGTTGCAAATTCCCTGCAGTCACTGTCATCTGGGTAGTTAGCGTGATATACCAACGCAATGCTTTTACCGCATTGTCCTGTACCTTGGTTATGTCGTTCATTTGTTGTTTCATTACTTTCATCTGATTTTCAATTGTGGCTTCGTCTCGCTTAATGATATTTATCGTTGAGTCAATGACAGATGTCTGGTTTTGCAGCAAATTCAATAAGTAGTCTTCATTTGATTTAACCTTTCGTATCGTGCCTGACATCTCTGTTGCGTACTTGTTTCCTGTCCTTAGCTCTGAGTTGACATGCTGGAAATGTCTCTGCATTGCGGTGCAAGCCTCTGGAACCTTCATTACCACGCATATTTCTCCAACCTTTACTACTCCGTCTGAAAATGTTTTCAGGTCGGCCCAATATGGTTCGAGATCATAATATGCCACAATAGTCTAGTCAGACATTGCCATCCTTTCTGTGTCAATACTTTCATAAGATGCCTGGTTTGGGGTTGAATCGAGTTATGTGAGTCCTTTGAGCAAATGCTATAGGAAGTAATAACATCATTAGGCAGATCGTCATTGCCAATGGTGGCAGACCGAAAGACAACCGTCTTTTTGTCTCTGGTTCTGCAGTGTATTCGATACCAGAGTTTTCTTTGGAGTTCGATTCTGTGTCATTTGTCTTGATTTTTCGTTTTATCGCCGTCTCTCTAAGCAAGGGATAGCCCGCTTGAAGGTGCCTCTGGCTGTTTTAATGTCCACCACACGGACGTATCCATTCAGGCCAGGATATAATTTAACAATTTGTCCAGTCGGCCACTGCAAGATTGACACATTATCCACCTTTAGAATTACCATCATGTCTTCTTTGACGTTGTTATATGGTTTCTTCCATTTGGATGTACCCTGCAATTCCTGTAGGTACTCCTGAGACCATTGTGTCCAGAATGTATGCTTAAGTCGTTGCACTAATTCCCATTGCTCTGGAATCGATCGTTGTGTTACTGGCTCTGCAGTTCTCCGATTAATAGATGGCCCACACAACAAACAAATAATTAACAAGAAACAACTCACTGAAAATTATACGCAAAGACCAGAATTCGTGGTGTTCAGCAACATGTTGCTAAAAATCACTCTTTGCAACATACGATACGACGCAACATGTTCGATCGAACCACATACGACCAACAGCAAATTTCGTCACAGCGGGAAGATGCGTGGGAGGCAGAGAGCGAAAGAGCTAAACGGCTGGAGAGCATACGCGCAAAAGAGAGTGCCACTGTGCTTAGTAGTAGGGCATGGGGCCTATACGATACGTAAGAGAAATTGTGCATGAATATATGAAATCTAGTAATACATGCGTAACACACCTGCGCTATGCGTGTGAAAATTGAGCGCGGGTACCGGTGGATGATGCGAGAGTACTCTATGATACTGGACAGTGGAACATATTGGGAAAGACAAGCTGATAAACAAAAAAGGCCAAAGTGATGGCTATGCATGTCGAACGGGGGGTAATGGGGGGCTGTGTGCATACCAAGCAAATATCGTCGATCAAGTTCGATGGGCAAAGAGGGGTATGTGCAAGCCGAAGAAAGGGGGAATTGGGTAGTGGGGAAGCCCTGTCTACGAGACGAATAATATATTGATGACGTAGATCAACGAATTTAGTTAATTTTGACTTGAATTAACTAAAACGAAATAAACGAAAAACAATATATTATTCTGATGAAATGAAACATCCATAAAATGGAAAAGAGCAACAAATTAATCCGAACTGATGAAACAAACAGAGCAAAGAAGGACATTGGAGAGAACAGCGTCGCCTAGCAACGAGTGAGGACATGCGACCAGAGCGGAGAAATCAACTAGTGGAGAGAAAAGGATGGAAGCTCGAAAGTGGATGCGGCTGCGCCAAGGACTACTACGGGACTTTCACCACGCATGGCAACAGCGTTGATGAAAGCGATGGGCCGATGGAAAGTTACCGGCTGTATAGCGGTATCACACCAAGTGATTCTAGAGGCACAGGAGGGCTATATAAGGCGAGCGCGAGTCAGGACATCATCCAGTCATCGAGTCAAGTTCAAGCTAACAAGTCATCGAGTCCTGATCAATAACAAGCGAAGCAACGAATCCCTTTTGGCCTTACGAGTAACCTTAAGAGTATTTGGAGCCCAGGTATCAACAAGTACGAGCAAATCATCGAGTTATAAGGCCTTACGAGTAACCTTATAGACTCCACAAGCAGCAACAAAACGAAAATATAACCAATAATCACGCAACCAGTATAGACGGCAACCTAAATCAGCGTAAAACATTACATAAACATTCCACCAAAACCCAAAATATACAAATAAACACCAACATACATTTATACATGCGTTCGCCACCGTCAGCGACAACATCGGCATGCAGCGTACCCCAAGCGGTTGCAGAGGCTGGGTTAATGCCAGACAGTCAATGTTTGGCACCGAATGGCCCAACTGTTCAAGTGGTCTCGCACATTCCAGAGCTGGATGAACTGGGATCACTGATATGGCAGCTGGACAACACCTTTAACCAAGGCATCTCGGCGGACGATAAACCACGAAAGCCAGTCCGACACGTTAACATGGGCACTAAGCAAGCCATTGTGCAAATGAAGGAGCTGCAGGAACTGCTCTGCCTCAGAGTGCTTGCGGGTGAGTTTCGCAAAACCCCGCATAACAGCGACAAAAGCACACAAATTACGCCAGCGAAATCGGGCTCTAAGCCAAATAGGCCTATAATGGGGAGCGATCATGACTCCGCCAAGCGCCGCAGAGAAGACATAAGTCGAAATACTCCCCAAAAAAACACCGTGGAGCGACAATTCCCAGAGAAAAATTAATGCGGGAACAAACATCTGCCCCTGGGCAGGTAGGAAATGAGCGCGATCCAGACCAAATCGCCCATGAATGGCAACAAGTTACGTACAAACGTGCGAACAAAAAACCACCAGCGAAAAAGGATTTCCCTAGGCACCGGCCAGACGCTATTTTGTTAGCTAATAAAGCCAATTTGTCATATAGCGATATGCTAAAAATGGTAACGTCTAGTGAAGATGAAAAAGTGCGCTCGATTGGCGCTAATGTACACAAGGCAAGACACACAGCGAATGGAGACCTCTTATTGGAGATGAACAAGCCGATGGCTGAAAACCTCCAGAAGCTTACGAAAGATATCGAAGTAGCTTTCGGTGCTCAGATTGAGGCCAAAGCACTCTCAGATTTCATCAAGCTTGATGTCAGAGACTTGGATGAGATGGTGTCTAAGGACGAGCTAGTGGCTGAATTTTCGAGCCAGTTTGGCGTCCAAATTACTACTCTGGCGATAAAGAGTCTACGACCAGCATTCGCTGGTACACAGCGGGTGACCATCAGCGTTCAGGCAGCCCTAGCCAAAGATATCCTAAATGTGGGCAGAATCAAGATTAGGCTGAACGAAAGCCGCATTAGAATAGACAATACACCTGTTAGATGCTTAAGATGCCACGAATTTGGGCATGTTTCAGCACAATGCAAATGCCAAGAAGCGACTGGTGCCTACGGTGCGGCGAAGTGTTTCCTATGCACTGCAAATGGCATAAAAGAAGCGGGTCATGTTGCCGGGAGCCAGCGTTGTCCTTATGGGCCCCGTTGTGGCCAGAACGCTGAATGTTAATCATGGTTAAGTTCATGCGAATTAACTTAAACCACTGTGAAGCAGCACATGATATGCTGAAGCAAACGACGAGGGAACAAAACATTGATGTAGTAATCGTAAGCGAGCCATACTGACTCCATGGCGGCAACAACACGACCTGTAGTACGCAAAGAAAAGCGGCGATTTTGCTAACTAGCGTGCGACCGCTGCAAATGTCTCAAACCCGGGCTTTTGCACATTTTGTACGGGCTAAGATAGACCGGTTCTGGGTGTATAGTTGCTACATGCCACCTAGCATCAATCACCAAGAATTTTGCGCAGCGCTGGATGAGCTGGCTACCGACGCAAGAAGCCACAGCCCACTCATTATAGCTGGTGATTTCAACGCGTGGTCCTTAGAGTGGGGCAGCGTTTCAAACAATGCTAGAGGCCGTGCCTTATGGGAGGCTTTTGTCCTACTAGATATTGCGCTGCTAAACAGTGGCAATCAAAATACATTCAGCCGAGCGGGTGTAGGATCGGTCATTGACCTCACTTTTGTCAGCAGCAGCATTTTTCGGCGCTCCTCTTGGAAAATCGGCGAATTCTACAAGGCTAGCGACCATGAGGCGATCCTTTTCGAGATCGGATGATCAATCCGTCGGCGAGATGTGCATCCGGTGGCATGTAAAACGTACAAAGCGGATACCCTGAATGTTCCCCAATTCACTGCCGCTATAACTGGTATAGAGTTGGCAACGGAGTCAGCCCAGAGTATGGCAAACCAATTGGCTCGTAAGTTAGACGAGGCGTGTGGCAAAAGCATGCAGGAACGTAAAGTCTACCGAGGCCACCATAGATCGGTATTCTGGTGGAATGATAGCATTGCAGAAGCTCGGCGGGCTTGCTTTAGGGCAAGACGGTGTTACCAACGGGCGCGAAAAAGGAGTGATGGCAATTGGCCATCTCTTCATATAGTTTTTGCAAGAACTCGCAAGGCATTAAAACGGGCCATACATTCCAGCAAACGGGAATGCTTCCTTGAGCTGTGTGACTCAGCTGATAAGGACCCCTGGGGCAAGGCCTATAAGATTGTAGTGAAGCGTGTGTATGCAAATAAAAAAACTGCACCAACAAATCCGGAGCAGCTGCGGGATATAGTACAATCTCTGTTTCCAGCTAGAAGCGATGCACTAACGTGCAGAAGACCGATGCAGACACATTTTGCTGTCGATGGCCGCGGCTGGACGCCTCAACCCTAGTAAAGCTCCAGGGCCAGACGGCATACCAAATCGCGCCGTTAAGCTGGCAATGATGCTGAACCCAGATATATTTGCACAGGTGTATTCCCAATGCCTCCGGGAGGGCTGCTTTCCGGACATATGGAAGCTGCAAAAGTTGGTCCTGCTGCCAAAACCAGGCAAAAGCCTAGATGAGCCATCAGGATACAGGCCAATTTGCCTAATAGACACCATAGGCAAGGTACTGGAATCTATTATATGTGCGAGGCTAGAGTCAGCCATCAGGCTAGGCGGCGGTTTGTCACCCAATCAATATGGCTTTAGAAAAAGTAAGTCCACAACTGATGCCATTTCAAGAGTGGTCGATATTGCCTCAGAAGCTATTAAAGGTGAGAGATGAAAAGGAGGTGCAAAAAATATTGCCTGCTGGTCACCCTCGACATAAAGAACGCTTTTAACACTGCCGATTGGGGATCTATTCTTGACGCACTGCAAAACTTTGGAGTCCCGGCCCACATTCATGCCATCATCTGGAGCTACTTCGGAAGGAGGCAGTTGGAGTATACATCCGATGCTGGAAGCGTGCTGCATTCCATATCTGGCGGGGTTCCCCAAGGATCCGTTCTGGGCCCTTTGCTATGGAACATAATGTATGATGGCGTCCTGAGGTTGACACTCTGTGATAGCTGTCAACTAGTAGGCTATGCAGATGATGTTGCACTAGTCGTCGTTAAAAAAGAGATTAAGCAAGCAGAGGCTGCAGCGAGCATGGCCATCGCAAAGATAGTAGAATGGCTGGGCTCCGTGGGACTCAAATTAGCGGCGCAAAAGCAGAGGCCGTTCTAATTTCAAGCAGGAAACTTGTTGAGACAGCACAAATTACTGTTGAGGGGACTACGGTCCAGTCCAAAAGAGCTATCCGCTATCTTGGCGTGTGGATAGACACTCGACTAACCTTTCGGGAACACCTAGCAAACATTCAGGAGAAGGCATCTGTATGCGTGCGTTCGTTGTCAAGGATCCTCTTAAACACGAGGGGCCCAAAACAAGAGACGAGAAAGCTGCTGACGACAGTACACAGCTCCATTGTACTTTATGCGGCTCGGATCTGGAAATCGGCTTTAGTAGTATAAAGCTACAGCAGGGGCATACGGTCAACCCACAGACTTTGTGCACTCAGAGTCTGCTGCGCGTTTAGAACGGTATCTGACGACGCAGTATTAGTGTTAGCTGGGATGCTGCCACTTGACATTCAGGCGGATGAAGACACAGTCGTAGCTGCAGCACCTAGTGATAAGCCCTCGAAGAAACTGGCACGCGCACAGGCCAGAGGCAGAAGCCTATTAACATGGCAGAGAAGATGGGACGCGTCACAGAAGGGCAGATGGACCCACCTGCTGATCCCAAATGTGGAGAAGTGGATAGGCAGAAAGCATGGGTCAGTAAATTTCTACCTAACCCAGATACTAAGAGGTCATGGATGCTTTAGGCAATATCTCCATCGCTTTGGACACGAAGAATCGCCTATGTGCACAGTCTGCAGCGATAACAGCCTAGAAGACGCACAACATATTCTTTTCAGGTGTCGGCGCTATGAGTCGCAAAGACGGCACCTAGAACTCACTGCAGGGGCTGGATTAACGGTGAACAACCTCGTGGATTCAATGGTTGGCAGCCCACAAACATGGGAAGCGGTCAACAGCTTTGCAGCATATGTAATGCGGGATCTGCGACAATCCGAACGCAGGAGAGCTGGAGCGTCGTAGAGAGAGCCACCGACCCTAGGAAGCAATTCCCACGAGGACGTCCCCTAGGATCAAGCTCCCTTTATGACATCTTTTTCCTATGTATATATCTATCTATACTATCTATATACATATTGTTATATATATACCAAGACCGGGTTCCTTTGATAAAAATAGTATATCCAAGATGAACACGTCAGTGTCCATGCATAGTCGTTTTTAGAATGATTCTTTATTCCAAATTATTATTTTGCTTAAGCTAAGTTTACATATATATTCTTATGCTGCGACTTATGCGACAGCTACAAAAGAGAGGGAGAGTGTCAGTACATACATACATATTGTTGGAGCGCTTGCATCAAAGTGCTTGGTCAGCGTTCACACGCTGGCCTGGCTCTAGCTCATGTTACGCTTGTGCATACATTGCTTATGTGAATATATGTATGTGCATATACAAATGTACATACATTTATGATCATGCTTAGCTGTAGATTTATGTGAATATGTTTATGTACATACATCAATGTATACATATATATAAACATATTCAAGTGCACAATTATATTTTAGTGCGTATATGTTTAATTGTTTATACTTGCAACAGAGTGTTACAAGTTGAGCTCATTGTACTGAATGATTATTTGTATGAATATACTACACCTCCCCTTTTTAGAGAATAACGTAATATTATGGAGTTATTAATAATCATTAGTTAGTTAATTAAAGGTAAAATAAGTGTACGGTAAATGTGTATATTGTTGGAAAAAAATTTTTTTTTTTTTTTGTGTTTTAGATTGTGTCTGCTTAGACAAATTTTCTTTCTCTCTTTTCTTTTCGAAATCATATGAATATATTTTCGATAATAGATGAATCCATAAAAAAAAATTTTATATACATATATATATATATTTTTTTTTAATTAACTTTTGATATTATATATTTATTTTATTATTATTTTTTTTTTAATCTATCTTTATGTACTTTTTGTATCCTACCTTTATTGTTTCTAATTTTTATATTGTTATTTTTACCTATTTCTACAACATCGAAGGGTCCTAAATACACTGAATCAAGCTTATGACCAGTTTCGTTTTTTAAGAAAACCTTGTCTCCTATTTCTATTTTAAAATCCGATACTTTTTTATCATTTATTTCTTTTTGCTTAATTTTATTGTTTTCTAAAATTATTCTAGCTCTTTTATACGCGTTTTCTAATCTAAACTTAACTTCCTTAGAATAGTCTTCTATATTATATATTGGATCTATAGTATTAACGCTATTAAATTGAATTGGTAGGTTACTTTATCTACCAAATACAAGTTCATATGGACAATAATTATGTGTTACTGATGGTGTTGTGTTAAAACAATACACGAAATACTGTAACCATATGTCCCAATCAGTTTTATCTACTGAAATATATGAACGAATGTACTCGTTGAAGGTCCTATGACTTCTTTCAACGGTACCTAATGTCTGGTGATGGTGTGCTGTAGATGTTATGTTATCTATTTTCAAATATTTGCACAGCGCAGTAATAATGGATGTCCGTAATGAAGGTCTTCATTGGACTGTACTTCAGAATAAAAGATTCGAATATGGCTTTTGCTACAGTTGTTGCACTTTTGTTTGCAACAGGAACTGCTACTAAATACTTTGTCAGGTCACATATTAATGTGATTGCGTATTCATTCCCATTTTCCGAATGTGGTAGTGGACCGATCGTGTCTACTATCACTCTGTCAAAAGCATATAGTGGTGTTTCGGTTATAATCATAGGTGATCTTGTATGTTTTGTCGTTTTCGACGTCAGGCATTTTGGACATTTATTAATGTACTTTTTTACACATTTAGTCATGTTTTTCCAATAATATCGTCTCTTTGTTTTTGTAATTGTTTTATTTATGCCTGTATGACCTCCTTGAATTGGATCGTCATGGAATGTAGACAATATAGCTTCTTTTTCTTTCTTATTATTTACTTGGGTCACCGGCTTGAGTAGCGCTACTCTTAAAAATTGTAAAATTCTATTGCCCATATTTTTGAAAGATTCTATTGAAATAGTTTCAAAGATCTTTTCGCTCGGTGCCACTTTGACTTTGGTGATACTAAGTATACCGGCTTCTTTTTCGAGCCTTTGAAAAAACTGACCTAAGTCGAGAATTCCATTGGTATACATATCGCAAATGTCAATTCTTGCTATAACTTTCTTGCCATGTTTGAATGTGGTCGAGGAATCAGTTATTCGCAAGGTCACTACTTTTCGTACTTCGTCATTTACAATAACGTCATATACGTTGGGCTCGGAAGCTTTTTCAAGATTTTGCCTTGGCAATAGTTCTTGTTTATTTTCTGCGCAGAAATTGTTTTGTCTACTTTGGTACCTGGTAGTGACTTTCAGGA
The DNA here is from genome assembly GCF_018151085.1 of Drosophila tropicalis. NCBI lineage: Eukaryota > Metazoa > Arthropoda > Insecta > Diptera > Drosophilidae > Drosophila > Drosophila tropicalis. Next base: position 356,223 of record NW_027172727.1, on the reverse strand, counting down.
TTTTTTTGTTCATGTCAATTAGATCGGATATTGTTATCCTTGATAGGGCGTCTGCCACAAAGTCATCTTTACCTCTCAAATACTCTACTGTAAAGTCGTACTCTTCCAATTCTAGCCGCATGCGTGTCAGTTTTGAACTCGGGTTGACCATGGAGAACAAATATGTTAATGGTCTATGGTCTGTTCGCACTGTGAAATGTTTTCCATATATATATGGTCGAAAATATGTTATTGCCCAGTGTATTGCTGCTAGCTCTTGTTCTGTAGTACTCTTGTTGCTTTCACCTTTAGTGAATGCTCTTGATGCATATGAAACTGGAAGCTGGAGTCCATTATAGTTTTGTGTTAAAGCTGCTCCACATGCTTGTTTGCTTGCATCTGTGATTATGCAAAATTCTTTGCTAAAATCCGGGTACTGCAATAGATTAGGTTGAAAGAGCTTTTCTTTTAAGTATTGGAATGCATTTTCGCATTCTGCTGTCCATTCAAATGGAACATTCTTTTTACATAATCTTGTTATGTGCCGGGAATATTCGGCGAAATTTTTTATGAAACGTCTATAGTAATTGCAAAATGCAACGAAACGTCTAGCACTATCTGCGTCATGTGGGACTGGATAATTCTTGATGACGTCAAATTTTGTGTTGTCTGACAAGATTCCTTTATCTGTGCATTTGTGACCTAGGAATGTCACCTCATGCATAAAGAATGAGCATTTTTCTAGATGCAGTTTTAGATTATTTTTTCTGCATAGTTTAAAAACATCAAATAAATTTTTAATCATATGTTGTTCAGAACAACCAATAACGATTAAATCATCCATATAGAGGAAAGCTTGACTTGGCTCAAGCCCCGAGAATGCTATTGTCATCATTCTCTGAAATTCATTTCAGTGCTATTTTTAGACCGAAAGGTAATCGTGTAAAACGATATGAGCCATTGCTCGTTGAAAAAGACGTTATATCTCTTGATTTTTCTTCTAGTTCAATTTGATGAAAACCTGACATTAAGTCAAGGCAAGAAAAATATTTTGCTCTTCCCAATTGATCAAGAATATCATGAATTCTGGGGAGCGGAAACTTATCTGACAGCAATTTTTTGTTTATTTGACGATAGTCAATTACTAATCGCCAGTTTTTTTCTTTAGATCCCGAAAGTGTTTTCTTTGGGACTAGCAAGAGTGGGCTATTATAAGGCGAAACAGATGGTTCAACAATACCCTGTTCGATTAACTTTCCAACTTGTCGCTGGATCTCGTTTATTTGGCTATGCGGACTCCGGTAATTTTTCACATATACCGGTTCATCATCATTAAGTCTTAATTTTTGTTTATAATAATTATTTGTTGTGATCGGTTCGGTGTCAAGTCCGAACACATCACTATACTCAGTGCATAACTTTTCGAGTTTGTCTTTGAATAGTATTGGGAAATTTTTCTTCAATTTATGAATTACAGATTCTTTTCTTATATCTTTGGTATTTTGAACTATATCGTAGTTCGAAAGTGATTCAAATTTTATATTGTTAACGCCTACTATTTGGCATTTATCTGTGGTATTTAAGAATCGGACAAAAGTACTTTGGGCTGTTGCAATAGTGTTTGCAACATAAACGCCCGGTTTAATTTCCTGATTGGGAATTAATATTTTATCTTCTGCTGAAGATAGTTCTATTTTGCGTACCACTTGGGATCGTGCTGGTAGAAGTGTTGAGTTATTACCAGAATTGAATGTTATTGGAACATAAATTGGGTACGTTAATTTTTGTGGTCTAAGTATAAACCAATCTTCTGAATTGCTGTAATCTAATTTGCAATTAAAAGTTTTTATGAAATCTAATCCTATTATTCCATCGCATGGGGTTGCGAAATCTGAATGAAGCATGTGAAATTCGTATGGAACAATATATTTATCTGTCTGCAATTCTATTGAGACTAGGCCTTTGGAGTTTATTACTCCTTCTCCTATGCCTCGAATGTCTACAGTTTTGTTTACTTGGATGTCGTGAAATACATCAGAATTTTCTTTTATTCTTAAAATGTCTGCACCGGTATCAATTAAGAATGTTATTTTCTTATTTGTTTTAACATTTTTAAATGATACGAAATTATTAAGGCTTAGGTTAATGGAATAGACTTTATTTTTTTAATTTTGAGCATTTGGAGGATCTTGTCCGTTTCCCTGGTCGCTTTGGGTAATTCGGACATTTGTGTTGTTGTAACCATTCTGTTAGTTATTTGTAATTAATATTAATATTTGTAAGTGTAAGACTTAATTGTCAATTAAGTCTTGGACTATGCTAGGGTGCCTGTTGTTTATTTTTTCAAAGTACCTGTCACAATGGGTCATTTTTTATTTATTTTTTTTTGTATATAACAAAAACTTTCACTCGTTGCAGAGGACGGACGTGTTTTTTTTGCGCTTATCAATTTTTATTTTTTTCTCGCGATTAAATACTTTTACAAATTTCTTAAATTCATTATCGGTTTAATTAATAATAATTTCAACATCCGAATTTTATTTTCATTTCGCGAATTCTTGCTGTCGCTTTTGTTTAAATTTAAATAAAATCAAAACTTACAACAATACTTGCATTAGCGGTGTTGTTGTTTTGCTTATCTCTTTTGCGTTTGTGTCTTTACCGTTTTAACTAACTCTCGCGCTCTTGCGTACAAATTGTTGTTGCATGTGTTCAATTTGACGCGCTCTCCCGCTCTTTCCTATTCTTGATTGATTTGCGCTCTCGTCTTTTGCCTACCCGCGACTTTGTGATACGTGTTTTTGTTTTTGTGCTTTCATCTCTTTTTATTCTCTAGTTGTGAAGGCTTACTCTGCACATTAACCCTTGTGTCAGAACTGGTCAGTATATTCTTATACACAGAATTTTAACCCTTAGAATTTTTATTTTTTGTATTTCCTTTTTTTAATTAAATTAAACTTTTTGATAAAATGGTTGTCTGCTCAAAAAATAATTGCATAGTTGCCACTAATGCGGTTGACTCCCATGATTATATTCTGTGTTGGTTGTGTGACAATGCGGTTCACGTTAAGTGTGCAGGTTACACAGGCAGAATCAAGGAGTCTATTGCTAAAGGTGGTGGCTTAAAATATGGATGTGATGCTTGCCGAGAGGTCGAGAATGAGATGCGCTCTTTCATGAGGCGGACTAGAGATAGTTTTGACACTTTAAGGGCAGGTTTTAATAAACTCCAAGCGGAGTTTACTGCGGTGGAGACTCAGTTCAGAAGTTTATCGTTTATGAATGAGTCTCCGAAACGTAAAAGGACCAGTCCTTGGGGTGTTTCTGCATCTGTAGACCCGCCAGCGTCTCTTATCGTCCCCGACCGGTCTCATGCACCGTCCACTCCTAATGTACAGCAATTGATTTCGTTTAAGAGCCCGGTTGTGAATGCTATTAGTAAGGAATTACCGGTATCACCTGGGAATGATCTCTTAAAAACGATGCCTATTGTAGTGTCCGATGTGTCCGGGCAATTACCCATTCCTATGGAAATTGCCGTTAGTTCTAAAAGTATCGAGGGCCCCGTAAACAAGTTGACTGCTGCAGTGGGTGACTTGTCCAACGTTACTGCTGCGGCTGACGCTTCGGGACCGCGGCCTCTCGTTGGCATACCACCAAAGAAACATATATTTGTTTCTAGGCTAGACCCTGTTGTCACATCTGATGATGTAATAGCCTATATTCGGAAGAAAGTTAACGTCTCGAATATTGCGGTGGAGAAGTTTAAATTTTCTTACTCTCGGGACATTTCGTCCTTTAAAATTAGTGTTTCTGCCAATATCTTCGACACTATATGTCGAGAAGATTTTTGGCCAAAACATATACTAGTTAAGGAATATACTGTGAAAAGAAAAATCGGAAACCGATTCGCTTGCCAACAACAACAACTAATACCATTCCTGCCACATCAGCATCTGCTGGTGTGTCAAAAAACTAGCTTCGTCCCTTAACCTGGGTTACCAGAACGTTAGAGGGCTGAAATCTAAACTTTCTAATCTCTATGTAGATAGTCTTTCTTTTGAACATAACATTCTAGCTTTTACAGAGACGTGGCTAAAACCTGATATTGCTGATGCATCGGTTTTTTCCACAAACTTTTCTATATTCAGACGTGACCGGATTTCTCGTATAGGTGGTGGCGTTCTGATAGCTGTTGATGCTGCTTTATCATCTGAAATGATTCAATTTTCTAGTACCCAGGAGATTGAGTTTGTCGGTGTTAAAGTAAATTTTAAATCTTTTAATGCTTTCATTACTTGTTCCTATATTCCACCATTGTCAGACATGGTGGTATATTTAAATCATTTAGAGGCAATTCAGTTTGTCTCTTCTTTAGTTTCCAGTCAAGACTTGCTCATAGTTGTAGGTGATTTTAATTTACCCGCTTTAGCATGGTCACTAACAGATGAATCTACCACGTTGCTGCCCTCTTTGTCACATGACTTTATTGATGGCCTTCTAGGCTTATCTTTATCCCAAGTCAATCCCGTCTTAAATTCTAATAGAAAATCGTTAGATCTTATTTTTGTATTGGATTCTTCTTATTGTGAGGTTTCTAGGATCGAACCATTTGTTCTTCCAGAAGACAAATTTCATCCTACATTAAATTTAAAAATTGATTTGCCCTTGCTTTCACCATTACTTGGTTTAAATAAGTTACCTCTAACTAGGTGCTTTCGTAAGACTGACTTTGCCAGCCTTAATGAAAACATTGCTACTACCGATTGGTCTTATCTCTACAATTGTAGAGATATGAACTCAGCTGTTTGTTTTTTTATGATACTCTGAATTCACTCTTTGATATTTGTGTGCCTCTTGGTAGGCTGGAGCGGCTTAACAATCCTCCCTGGTTCTCTCGTGAGTTATCCAATTTGAAAAATGTGAAGACACGATATTATAAGAAGTTTCAAAAAACACGTCGTTCATCAGATTATGCTCTGTATACAGTCGCTCGTTCAAAATTCATGATGCTTAATACACAATGCTATAAGAATTATCTTCAGCGGTGTAAGCTTCAGTTTTCTTCTGACCCTAAACAATTTTATAACTTTGTTAATTCTAAACGTAAGACCTCTGTGCACCCATCTTTTTTGTCTTTTCAAAATAAAAAAGCAAGCACTGATCAGGCAATTGCCGATATGTTTGCGAGTTTTTTCAAAACAACTTATTCCTCAACGGAATATCGAGCAAGTCCGTATCCTTATCATTTAAAAAAGGCTAATTGCATTTTCAATCCAGTGATTGATGAAAGTTCTATTCTTAGCGAACTTAAATTAGTTAAACCTGTTTATTCTCCGGGGCCAGATGGTCTTCCTGGATGCGTACTCAGGTTCTGTGCAAACGCATTATGTAAACCCATTTTAAAATTGTTTCTATTGTCTGTCGAATCTTCCTCTTTTCCATCTATTTGGAAGGAGTCGTATATCATTCCTCTGCATAAAAATGGCAAAAAGTCCGAAGCCTCTAACTATAGGGGTATCTCAAAATTGTCCGCTATTCCGAAAGCTTTTGAGAAAATTATAACTTCTCAATTGCAACATTTTTGCAGCTCTATTATTTCGCCATCGCAACATGGGTTTGTGAAACGTAGATCTACAACCACTAACCTTTTAGAATTTACATCAGTAATTATCAAGGGGTTTAAAAATGGTAAACAAACTGATGTAATATATACTGACTTTAGCAAAGCCTTTGATTCCGTTAATCATACCCTATTACTTTCTAAGCTGAGCAACATTGGGTTTCCACCCCTTTTCCTTTCTTGGGTTCGTGAATATTTAACAAATAGAAAACAGAAGGTACTTTTTAAGTCTTCTTTTTCCGCTTCCATTCCTGTGACTTCTGGTGTACCTCAAGGTAGTCATCTTGGCCCTCTGCTCTTCACACTATTCATTAACGATCTTCCATCAGTCATTGTTCATTCGCGTGTGCTTATGTATGCTGACGATGTCAAGATTTGTCTTACTCATAAAGATACAGATTCATTTAGTCGGCTACAAGCTGATCTTAAAAACTTTCAATCCTGGTGCCAGTTTAATCTACTAAATCTTAACACTACCAAATGTAAGGTAATGATCCGTAACTCTCCCCAACTGGTCACTTATTTTCTAAACAATAGCCCTTTAGAACGTTTAAATAATATAAATGATTTGGGCGTACTTATGGACCATAAGTTAAATTTTAACACCCACATTTCCACCACGGTCGCAAAGGCCATGAGTGTCCTGGGTTTCATTAAAAGATGGTCAAAAGAATTTGATGACCCCTATACAACTAAAGTTCTTTTTACTTCGCTTGTCCGTCCTATTTTAGAGTATGGATCTTGCATTTGGTCACCTCAATATGAGTCGCACCAGATTAGACTTGAATCCGTTCAAAAGCAGTTTTTGCTATTTGCTCTTCGTGGCTTAAGCTGGGATCGCAATGTCAATTTGCCTTCGTATTCTAGTAGACTTCTCTTGATTAACCTTCCGTCCCTAACTAACCGTAGAATTATGCTTGGTGTCATTTTTATGCACAAGCTCCTAATTGGTGATATCGACTCGCCTGAGTTATTAGCTCAGGTGAATCTGTCGGTACCATGTAGACGGAGTAGACATCCTTTGATACCTTTATCCCTTAGTCGTTGTTCTTCTAACTATGCTATGCATGAACCTTTTAGGGTCCTCTGCTCTGATTACAACCTTCTATTCCCTGTAATCAGCTCAGAGTTTTCTATTAATATGCTTAAAACATCTATCCTATCCCATTTAGTTAATAGATAGCTATAGTATTATTTGTTTGTCTGTTTTTTCTATTGTGTATATATATTTTATCTTTTGTTAAAAAGGTTTTGATTTATAATTGCTTGTGTGCATATGTATTTTAGATCTTATCTAGATAATTAGCTTGGCTTAGAGCTCTTTTTGTTACACATTTATTGTGTAATTGGTAAGCCTTATATAATACATATGCGCACAATATTATGACAATTATTAAAAGTAGTATGTTCGTTAATCTCATATCAGCATTTGATGATTCAATTTTATTTATGACATTTGCAGTGTAGTCCACTGATTTTGTTTCGATTAACCCCATTGTGGGTATAACGGATATATCATCAAATTTACTTATGCTATTATCGAACATACGTATGGGATTTTTGTTTTTATTTATTACAAGTATACAAGAATATGAAATAAAGATCATAAAGACAGGTTAAAAACTTTTGTTTAGCAATTACCTAAAATTTGTTTTTCATAAATATGTTTTGGCCGGTACATATTTGTCTGAATTTGAGTTCTATTTGAAATATTAAAATAAAATTGTTATGGATTCATGCATATTTTTTTATTTTTTATTTAAATTATTTGTGAAGAGAAAAAAAAAGTAAGAGAGAAATAAAATTTATCTCAACTGTGTCTTGCACAGCGAGCCAGAGACGTGGAAAAATTATAGAAAATGTGGTTGGCTCACACTTCAGGTATACATTTCATTTGTTTTATTGTTAAAAAAAAAATCTCCAACCACATTGTTAGTAAAAGCCTATCAGACAGTTAGTATGTCGCAAGTTGCACTTCCGTGCTTCAACTTGCTAATAAGGTTATTATTAAAATTATTAAATTAAAGGCAAGTTAAGGCTTGCGCATTTCTGCGACCCCCTTGCGTTTCTTCGCTCTTTGGCGAAGTTCAGCTTTCAGTATGTCAATACGCTCTATGCAGAGTTGTCGGTCTTCCTCCGTCTTCAGAGTGGCCAGTAGGTTGCGGGCCCGGTACTCAGCTATTGTGAGTGGGCGCGGTCCATCGTTGGGATACAACTCTAACGCTTCTTATAGCGTCGGCGCATCCCTTTGCTCGATAGGAGCAGATTCCGCAAAGGGAATATCTTCACTGTTCATTCGTGTTCCTTGTTGGTTGATTGGTTGATTTTCTTTTGGTTCGCTTGATTTATCAGATGGTTCCAACCGCTGCTTGTGCTTTCTTCTGGGCATTTATTCCAATTGATTTAAAATAAAATTTTCATTTAAATAAATAAAATGTTCATGTTTTGTGTTGTGGTTAATATTTGCAGTTGTTGTTCTTCTGTCATTAACGTTGATTGATGGTTTGATTTTTGCATTTGGTTTGCAGATTGCAGTTGTTGTTTTTGTTAGCAGATTGGGAATATCTTCACTGTTCATTCGTGTTCCTTGTTGGTTGATTGGTTGATTTTCTTTTGGATCGCTTGATTTATCAGATGGTTCCAACCGCTGCTTGTGCTTTCTTCTGGGCATTTATTCCAATTGATTTAAAATAAAATTTTCATTTAAATAAATAAAATGTTCATGTTTTGTGTTGTGGTTAATATTTGCAGTTGTTGTTCTTCTGTCATTAACGTTGATTGATGGTTTGATTTTTGCATTTGGTTTGCAGATTGCAGTTGTTGTTTTTGTTAGCAGATTGCGCGTCCCCGGTCCTGTCACGGTCGCCATGTTATATATATACCAAGACCGGGTTCCTTTGATAAAAATAGTATATCCAAGATGAACACGTCAGTGTCCATGCATAGTCGTTTTTAGAATGATTCTTTATTCCAAATTATTATTTTGCTTAAGCTAAGTTTGCATATATATTCTTAAGCTGCGACTTATGCGACAGCTACAAAAGAGAGGGAGAGTGTCAGTACATACATACATATTGTTGGAGCGCTTGCATCAAAGTGCTTGGTCAGCGTTCACACGCTGGCCTGGCTCTAGCTCATGTTACGCTTGTGCATACATTGCTTATGTGAATATATGTATGTGCATATACAAATGTACATACATATATGATCATGCTTAGCTGTAGATTTATGTGAATATGTTTATGTACATACATCAATGTATACATATATATAAACATATTCAAGTGCACAATTATATTTTAGTGCGTATATGTTTAATTGTTTATACTTGCAACAGAGTGTTACAAGTTGAGCTCATTGTACTGAATGATTATTTGTATGAATATACTACAATATAAATCATTGTGTTAAAATTTCACCGGGGCACAAAATAAAATATGTTGTGCCGAACCTCGCCCTAAGAGATTGAAATTATCCTAAAGAACGAATAAGGGTCGGTTACCAAAATCTGTGCGGGTGGTACCAGTAGCTTGACCATTTTTTGACCTGCTCGACGTGGCTCGGATGTGGATTGCTGAGAAGTCGAACTTAATGGTGCGGACAGAAGAGTTAATGGACTAGAAATGGTCGGAAACGCTTGTAAAGGAGGAGTTATAGGGCTGATACTCCTCTGACGCGGACTTGCAGCAACAATTGAAGATTTGCGCGTGGCCGCAGTGGTCTAAGCCTCTTTATCGTCCTTTGGCGGGCTTGTGCTCATAACCCCACAGAATGGTGGTTATAATAGAAGTGAGCTGGCTTGGCACGGCTTGGAACACTTTGGAATTCAGTAGGCTCTTTGGAATTCAAAGGCTCTGTCGAGCGTGGTCCCTTAAATATACGCTGAGATGCCCTATAGGCGCTGGCCGCGGGGTCAGGCCGCTGGCAGCGGCGTTGGGGTCGTCTCCCAAGTGGGTCACCTCTTCCGGCGAATTCCGCTTATAGGCAATATCAAAAGAACGGCTAGGCTAGATGATACAAAAGTGCTTATGCTAGGAATGGGAAGTGAAGTGTCTAGTGTGACCCAACATGGGTCGTCTCGGTCACATATATGCTTGGGTCGTACTAGGAAAACTGCTTACTTGGCTAAGTGTGTTAGAGTTTACAGGAAATGAAAGATGTGGGTTGCTTAGTGGACTAAAGTGAGGAGTGATATAGGTCGCCATGCACTTAGGTCATGCGCGTGTGTGTGGTCTGTTAGTGTACCTAGAATGTGTAGGGGTGTGTGTGTGGTCAAGGGCTAGTGTTACTTAGATTGAGGGAGGGTATTTTACCCGATACTCGTTCAGGCGTTTATGGTAAAGTGTGCCGATCGAGTCCCTTTGTAATGTGAGAAGCCGGGGTGCGGGGCATGGTTTGTCCAATGAAGGGAAAGGCGACCCAGGGGCGCTAGTTGTGTGAGAGGAGGGGAAAGAGGCCTCATGTGAGGATGGGTGTGCTAACTCCTCCCCCCTCAAAAATCGACGTCCCGGAGATCCTTTGTACTTATGGGCGGTGATCGTGGGGGGTGGTGTTTCTGGTTTTTGGAGCACCTTCTTCAGAATCCAACCTATGGAGATGGGGAGGAGTACAAAGATTAGTGTCGCACAACTGGCTGTGATGGTGGTCCCTTTCGTTAGAGTGTCGAGGCGGCGTAAATTGTTTATGTGTAAATTGTGAATGTATTCCACATTTAACCTGTGCCCTTCGTTTATGACTTCTGACAAGGTAGAAGGAATTGCCACCATTCTTGTAATCGTCTGGCTTTTGAAGGTTTTGTTACCAATTGTCACTGATTCGTTTGAGAATTGAATGACGAAGGTACCGTTTAAGTTTGATTCTGCAACGCCGTTTGTCAACTTCCCTATAAAGTTGGTCGTGAATATGGTGCCATCCTCCAATAACTCGATGGGGCTTGCCGTGTTGGTTATTGAATGGCATGCGGCTCCTCCCTTTATCAGTCTTGGCAGGCAAGAATCCTCATCCAGGTGGGTGAGGTCTGATTCCTTACAAATGGTGATATTGCCCATGGTCTGGCAGCTCCTTGATATAATGAAGGTGTCTCGTGGTCCCACCAGGATTTTTCCCGAGGAAATGTCAAGTTGCTGATTGTTTGTTACGGTTGGCCTGATGGTCTGCACTGAATATTCCTGTTGTAGTACCCGCGGCATTGCTATGTTGTAAAGGAGCAAGGTGCCGTTCACGAAGATGGTTGGTTGAGCGAATTCAATGGCCTCTATGATGTTGTTGTAAGGCAGGCTTGGTGTAGTGTTGATGATATCCTGCAACTCTTCTATGTCCAGCAGGTTTGAATTTATTACAAGAATTGTTTATTTATGGTGAACTGTTGGTTATTCTCTCTAATTAGAGAATCATGGGATTGTAAAATCTGGTCCCAGTCAGCTGCGTCTGGTGATCCTGCTATCCATTTCCAAGCTGAGCCTAACCATCTGATTGATCGTCTAGCCCTCTTGTTGGAGACCGTGAGTTCCTCGATTTTAGTTTTTAAATCTTTAATTTTGAGAGAGGCCAGTGTTTTCAGGTCACCTGAAGGGTATTGGTCCAGGGCTAATGATAGGTTCTCCACAAGGCCCGCGAATGAGTCAAGAGGAATTACATGTACCAAGTTTGTGTGTCCATCTATTCTCCATCCTTTTCCTTTCTGTAACGTCACGATTGGGGACTCATATTAAAAGACCTTGTAGCTCTCCACCGATGAGAGACACAAAATAAGGGGGCTTGTATTGGAAGTGGAAGGGTGTTTTTAGTGTGATATTAATTTTAACTTAGCTTCTAGTTGCTTAAATGCTATGTGTATAAGTGTTTTTTTTTTTTTTTTTTTTTTATTTAATGTGTGACTTGTGTAGCTTCTTCCCTGTCTGTGTGATTACCGTGGTGTGTCGACCCTGTGCAATGGAAGGCGGAGTGTTTGTCCCGTCGATTGTGTAAGCCTGAGAGGGCTTAGGTGTGAGGTAATGCGTGACAAGGCATCGGCCACTGCATTAGCTTTTCCAGGCTTATAAAACAACTTGCAATTATACTCCTCAATCCGCGCCTTCCATCTTTTCAGTTTGGCATTTGAGTTGCGGTTACCCAGGGCAAAAGTCAATGGTTGGTGATCGCTCCGTACAAATATGAGCGCAAGGTCTCTAGTCCCCATAGTATTTCTAGCATTTCTTTTTCGTTCGTTGCATAATTTACTTCTGTTCGTGATAGTCCCCTAGAAATAAAGGAGATCGGCCGATCCTTCTCATCCTGTACCTGGGACAGGACACCACCTAGTGCCTCGTTGGATGCGTCGGTCGTAAGGTTGAGCGGTTTGTTGAAATCAGGAAAAGCTAGGACTTCGGATGAAACTAGCAGTGCCTTAAGATCTTCGAAGGCCTTTAATTCGTTTTCCCCCAAAGTGATCTGTACCTTCCTTGATTGACTTGCTCTAACTTGCCCCAGGTCTCCCCTCGTGAGGTTAGTGAGGGGTTTGGCTACCTTGGCGTAGTCTCGGATGAATTTCCTGTAATACGACATCATTCCCAAGAAGCTCTTAAGTTCCCTTAGGTTGGTTGAGGCTTCATTGCGGTAACGGCTGCCACTTTCTTCTCATCAGTGCGTATTCCCTCGCTTGACACCGTATATCCTAGGAAATTTACCTCGGTTTTCATGAAGGTTGTTTTCTCCAAGTTAACCCGAAGGTTGGCCCCTGAAACCTTTTCGAAGACCTTTTGAATGTCGATCATGTGTTCTTCTTCGCTCCTGCCGAATATTATAATATCGTCAATGTACACATAACAGCACACTCCGATGAGGTCCCGAAGGACATCGTCTATCATACGTTGAAATATGGCAGGGGCGTTTTTCAGTCCAAATGGGAGTCTTAGGAATTCGTATTTCCCGTTCAAGACGGAGAAGGCGGTTTTCGGTATGTCCTTCTCGCGCATCCGAACCTGATGAAATCCCGAAGTCAAATCCAGAGTGGTGAAGAATTTGGCCTTACCCAGACTGGCCATCGTAGAGTTAATGTCAGGAATGGGGTACCGGTCGGCGATGGTAACGGTGTTCAATTCCTTGAAATCGATTACCAGCCTATATTGTTTCTCGCCGTTTGGTTTTGGCTTCTTGGGTACCACCCATATGGGAGAGTTATACGGACTCTTTGAAGGCCTGATAATTTTGTTGTCCAGCAAATTCATTGATTTGCCTCTTAACTTCCCCCATCATTGGCGCTGGGAATGGGTAGGTGTGCGTGTAGACGGGTTCCTGGTCCATCGTGCGGATTTCTGCCCTTACCTCCGTTGTCACGGTTTCTGACTCAACTAAGGGCCCAAAAATGTGGCTGAGGGAATGGATTATTTCCTCAAGCTGGGGTGTATACGATTTTGGGGTGGTCATCATGTTCATGACCGTTGAACTCATCATGGCGAGTGGGATTTTTACGCCTTGTTCCATAGTCAGCTGGTTGGTGGAGCAATTCAATACGGCTCGAACCTCGCGTAGGGTATCGTCGCCAATGATTCCATCAAAATCGATCAGGTTGGGCAGGACATAAAAGGTGAAAGTTATTTCGTTCCCGAAAGGCTTAAAAAATTTCCCTCTTATGTAGTGGGTTATCTTCATGCTTCCTCCAACGGAAATGTTATACAAGGGTCGTGGCAACAATTGGCCGTGGGGGGCGTGCCGCTCCTGGATGTAATTGGCGGCGGCCCCAGTATCGATGAGGAAGGTGAGATATTCCCCATCTTTGGTAGCGTACTTTAAGTACGGTACTCCGGTTCGGCTGGGTTCATAAAATTTTCGGCCTTTTTGGGGCTTCGTCGGTCATCCAGTTGTCTTGGCTCACCCTTGGAGTCTTCAGGAACATCTGATCCTTCCGTGGTCAAATGGTTCAGGGCCTGCCTTTGATTGAGCCCACGATCATCTGGTTTCTTTTGGTCGGTTTTATTACCTCCGTGGTGGTGACCGTTGTTCCGGCCATAGTTATTGTCCCAATTGTTTTTCCTGTAGGAATTCTTACCCCTGTAGTTGTTATTTCTATAATCTTTGCCGGACTTGTAGTTTCCCTTGAAAGGATTATCGTTATTTCCGTGATTTTTATCGGAGAGTGGGGCCCGATGATTACCACTCCCCTGGCTGTTGCTCGGCGTATCAAGTCGGAACTCCTGGATCTTGCTGGCAACACCTAAAGCTGCACGATGTGCGGCGTTTAAGGTTGTCGGGACGAAATGCAAGAGATGTATTCTTAGTTCCCGGTTTAGGTTGCGAATAAATTCGCATGAGCTGTTTACTTCTTGTTGTCGGAGCGTGGATTCTTTTAGTTCAACTGATAGAGGTCCTTCGTTAATTTTCTCCACATACAACCTGTGTAGTGTTCGAAACTTAACGTAGTAAGCCTCTACTGTGTCATGTTTTTGCTGCAGGTTCCGCATGGCAGACAGGATAGCCTCTGGGGGGCGTTGGTCTGAGAAGTGATTTCTCAGCACGCGTTTGATGCTTTCCCATGATGTGTTGTTCCCCTCTTCTTCGTAGTAGATATCAGCGGCTTCGCCGGTCAATTTTAATCGGAAACGCCTTAACATCATTTTATACGCGGTTTGATTCCCATTTGCCGCAATTTCGGCCAGTACGTCCTCAATTGAATTTATCCACCGGCCGAGTTCGGCATGACCTCCAGAATAGGACGCCAGTCTGTTGCATAAGTTATCTACGTATGCATTCAAATTGGGGGCGTAGAGGCTTGAACTGAGTATTCCGATTTGGCCGGTTGACTCTACTCGGGACCTTGGTTAGCTATGAGTCACGGGAGTGGCTACAGGAGGCGTATTCACAAGGGTTTCACTATCCGTTATGACGTACGCGGCATCCCCTGCGGATGCCAATTGCTCGAGTTGAGCATCCCGTTCGACCAATTGATTGATGACTTCCCGCAGTCTATCAATTTCGGCATCTCTTTCGGCTATAGCACCCATGGCTTCCTGCAGTGTAACGCCCATGGTTTCGTTGTCGCTCATTTTAGTTTGTTTATAGTACCCCTTTTTCCAAATTCTCAAATATTTAATTCACAAATATTTTTATGTTCCCTATTATTGGACGCGACGCTTGTTTTTTTATGAGTGGATGACTCCTAAGTGTGTATGTGTATACCTGGATTTGAATCTCACCCGTTGCGTAGCAAATTTTATAATTTTATAATTCGTGATACTCACAATATTATCTGTAAGAATGAAAGATACACATTAGGATACCATATGTTTAGATTGCTACCAATTTAGTAGCTCATTTATGCTGTCATTAGGCCTTGAACTCATAAAAAGGGGTAACAATGGCTTTTCTGTTGAGCGTGCATGATTGGGAATGCATTTGCACATGTGTTTCGCATATCTCCTTTCGCCCCTTTTTATGTGCTGATTCTGTCCTATAGTGATATTTTTTAGGAATTCTTTTGTCTCTTTTACCTCGACCGTCTGACTAGGAATATTCTCATTTGTGTTTCTCAAAAACCCCTAGTGGTCAAAGCTGGTGTAATGTTTAATTTAGTAGCAGCCAAGAACATGGATCGATCGGACGAAAATTTCAACCCAACTGCGCAAACGGAAATAATTTATTGCGACTCTTCTTCTGATGACGAGAGCATGGAGGTGGAAATCATGGAGGTACATTCAAGTTCTGAATCTGATGGGGATTCAGACTCAAGTTCCGAATTATTCCCTCGAGTCATCATAGGTGGGTCACCAAGCTCTGACCAGAGTTACAATTTATGGGAGGATGATTTTGCCAGCTCAGGAATTACTATGCCTGTTCCGGATGAAGATGAGGAAACAATCCCCTTCCCATTTCCTATGCTGATTAACGTTCCTGAGTTGGTCATACACGAATATCTGGATTACCCCCCACCATTGGAGGAGTCGCTATCCACTATTCCTAGATTGAAGAGACGATCTCTGGAGTCAGTTTTCGGTTACGAGGAAAATAGAAGGCGAGCTGGGTGTCCAACTTAAAGGGTATACTCAAGTAGAGGCATCCCACTCCTGCCCGCAGAAGGCCAAGATAACCTGATTAATAAACTAAATCATAGAGCAAGAATTTGTTTGATTTTTAGTTTTTAATTTATTTACTAATTAAGGTACTAGCTTCGTATTTTTGCGGCTCCTTATGAGGGCTTGGGTTTTCAACCAAAAATGAACTTTTTCCGCCACTCCCTGAAGAAGGGCTTGGCCTTTCAACCATTCATTTGCTGTACCAGGGCTTGGTCTTTAAACCAAAAATGAACTTTTTCCGCCCCTCCTTGAAGGAAAGCTTGGCTTTTCAACCATTCACTAAAATTAACTTTTTCCGCAGCTCCTCGAAGGAGAGCTTGGCTAACTAACTTATGATTATTCATACAGATATGATTAGTATTGGGAGCTTTTGATCTGGTGACAAGGGATCTGGATTTTGATTGGCTTATTGATTTTTGCTTACTAAGAGTTCTCACGCTTGGAAGATTTTTTGGGGACATTTGTTTATATGATTTTTGTTTAGTCTCAGTTGCAGTAAACATTCGCTGTTTTCTAGACTAAAGGGGGGGTCAAGTTATGTGGGTGATTGGAGTGGGAAATTGAGTGGTGTGAGTGGATGGAGTGGCGGATATATTACTCCCCCAACACGTAGAAAATAGCCTGTGCTCAGGCGGGAAATACAGGGTATAGAGTTGGAAGTTCTTGCTGTGTTGCAAGTGAAATTTCTTGAGATGGGGACAATTTATGTTAAACGGGATTGTCAAAAGCTGAGTCACTTGATTGTACAAAAGTTTCATTCTTAATTTGTGTAATAATTATTTTTTTTGATATTGACTTAAATTTATAGATAAGATATAGGGTTAAACTTATTAGTGTAATTATAAATTTTGTGGTAGTTATGATATTTAATATTTTGTTATACGCAGTTTTTTCGGAAATGATTTGTTTAGCTTGTATATAAGAGATTGGTTCTAGTTTTGTTACATTGTTGGTTACATAAATATTTTGGGTATAATCTTGTAATGTATTTACTATTGATATTTCATTTAACTGCATAGCACAGTCGTATATTTTTATTATATAATTTCCTTCTATGAATATTTTATTTTGGTTACAATTTTGTTTTAAATTTGTTTTGGGCAAGTTCCAAGTTACGATAATATTGGGTTCTACATAACTAATTGAATTGGTTTTGAACATCTTTGTGTATTTGCATTCTGCTGCTTTTTGTGTAATAATGCCAACTATACACTCATTTATTTCTTGTTTTTTGGTTGATTTTGCATAAATTTTATTATTTTGAATATAGTAAGTTTCTTGAATGTTTTCTGTTAAAGTGTTATTATTATCATCTGGATAGGATATAATTTTGAATAGCGATGTTTTAGATATTTGTCTAGGTATATGAGAAATTATTAATATTTCATTTGTGTCTGATTTTAACCAAGTAGATGTTTTTATGTTTAAAAGTTTTTCTGTATTTATGTTAAATATTTCTTGATCGTTTTGGATTAAATATTCCTAGTCTTGTCAACTGCATTCCTAACTCTATGTCTTCTATGTATTCTGTAAAATGCTCTAAGTTGGACATTAGTATATTTAATTTTTTGTCTGCATCCTGTTGAATAGTAAGATTATTTAGGAGTTCTATATTTTTGTTGACTGCTTCAATGATATGATTAAGTTCATTATTTTGGGCGCTATTTGCTGATAGATTATCAATTTTTTGTTCAAGTTCTTCTTTATCGTATTGGTCTAAAGTGCCGAAAAGATATTTATGTGCTGTGCCTATTATGTTAATAAGTCCTCGTTTATTTCTTTTTATTATTTTTATGCCGTTCATTTCGCGATTTAATTTTTCGACTAAATACTGAATGTGGACAATGTTCTTATATGGTTCTGACTGCTCAACCAAGTTGTTGTAAGTGGTTTGTATATTGGTTAAATTTACAGTTAAATAATGATATTCGAAATCTGAGGGTAAATCCATGGTTCCTGTTTTGAATACAAGATATCCATTAGGTGCCTTTATGGGATTAATTTCAATGCTTTGATTATGCGTCGAGTGTACCATTGATAAGAGTAGAAATAGTTAGTATATTTACTTTGATGAGTTTTCTTTTTCTTTTTGAATTTCGATTTGTAGTGTGTTGTTTGTCTACCTCGGTTTGTTTCAATGTAATGTTTGTCGTCAACTTGGGTAATTTCACCTGTTTTCTTAAAGGGTGTTGTCGTTTTCGATCTAACTAAAGGGGCTTGTTTATACTGTGTATTTATTTCAATTTCGTTCCTATTTTCATTTAATTTATCAATTTGTTTTGCTTTGTTAGCTTGTGTATTATAAAGAGGTGAGCCTGTGTAAATAAAGATATCTGCTGGTGCTCTGATTGTCGTTAGATGCTTGGTTTTATGGTTATATGTGTGTTCGTGGAGGGGCGGAAGAATCCAAATAAGCCGCAAGTGGTTGTCGGGTGCCAATGTCTTCAAGTGTCTGGTGTAGTAAGTAATTAAAACGCGCGAGGACTTCGTTTTAAACTAATCTTTATTTATTGATATTACTGTACAATATGTCCCGACACACACGAGATGGATGCGGGTTGGAAAAATTACCATCGAAAAAAAGTAGAAGCAAATCACAAGAAAAGAACGGGTGTTCGGGTTGAAATCTCGTATTAGATTAAATGGCGATGCCCATTGGAAAAATCAAGTCACCCCTCGTTGTGTGACCGTAGATGGCGTGGATCAAAAAACCCTCTTCACTCCTCTTCGCCGCTCACTGCTGTTCACCCGGTGGCGTGAACATACCGCCCCCCCTTGCAACATGTTGCAATTGCCACCCTGGACATATAATGGATGGGGGACGGCAGCGTCCTGGAGCGCCTAGATCCCACAAGAGCCGGGACGACCCATCCAAGCACGGTGCTCTGGGCTGCGGGCGTACCGCTATGACCGGGCACACAGCCTGGTTGGATGACCTCAGGATAGAGGTCTGCCCCGAGCACCACGGACACCGACGCCGGCCGATAGAAATAGGGGTCGGCTAGGATCAGGGTGGCGAATTTCTCCCGGACCGGCGCCGACACTTCCCGGATGGGAGTGCGGATGAGCAGGTCCTCTTCGACCCGGAATATAACATTCTGTCGGAACGTCTTGTCAGACCTCGACTCGAGGACGGCCGTGTAGGCTTGGTCGACCCCGACTTTGGTCACAGCCAACCCCAGGGACCGGGCAAAAGAAAGATTGATGCGGCTCTCAGCCGCACACGCATCGAGGAGGACGCGGGTCTCGACGGATTTCGAGCCATTGCCCAACCGGAGGACTGCTGTTGGCATGACAGTCGTCGTCCTGGCGTGGAGCAGGGAGGAGAGCGAGATCTCGGGTGCGCCTTCTGGGGAAGCGGAGCGGTCGGACGAAGATCTGGAACGGGGTTGTGGTCGTGGTGCAGCACTCCCGGGGGAGGGTGATGGGCTGCGACGCCGGGATGAGGCGCGTGGTCTCGGCGGTTGGTCGGCCATATGGAGCAGGGTATGGTGCCTTTGCCCGCATCTTCGGCAACCATGGCGAGTCCGGTACGCGTCGGATGAGTGCTCGTGTGCCAAGCAATTGGGACAGTACTTATTTATAAGCACCGCCCGGAGCCGCTTTTCCCCTCGGAGGTTCAGGAGCGCATGAACCCCCCGACAGACCCGGCATCAGTACCCGTTCGTCCCATGTGGAGCAGATCGTTTGCTGCGGTGGTGCGGCAGACGCGTGGGGGCCATGTCGCTACGAAGGGCCGAGCTGAACGAACTGCAACGAAAGAAATTACGTAGGGGGGAGTGGATTAGTCGATGCACGGGAACGAACAACATGCACGGAGACGAGGACATTTGAACGGAACATAGAGGAATTGGGAGTCACGATAGGGTTTTAGGCTCAGGATTCCTGCTGTCTTGCAACAGGATGAGCTTCGCTACGGGTCTTCGGATAGACCCACGCGCTGTGGTGACATCAGCCACTCGGACGAAACAGTCAGCCCCGGGCAGAGTGCGATCAATTCGCCCTAAGCGCCATTCGTTGGAGGGGAGATTATCTTCGGACACGATCACGAGATCGCCGGTCTGGAGGCTGCGAGTCGGTGATTTCCACTTATTCCGTTTGTGAAGCTCCTTGAGGTACTCACTCTTCCAGCGGCGGCAGAAAGCCTGCAGGATTGCCTTTAGTCGCTGCCATCGGTTGATCAGCGACATAGGCTCAACCAGAATTTCCGGTTCCGGCATGGATAAGAGCGGTCCTCCAATCAGGAAATGTCCCGGGCTTAGGGCCAGCAGATCCTCTGGATCCTCGCTCATAGGAGAAATTGGCCTGGAGTTTAGGCATGCTTCGATCCTACACAGGAGAGTGGAGAGTTCCTCGAACGTGTACTTGACAGTGGAAGATGACTTGTAAAACAGGGTCTTAAAACTTTTGACCCCTGCTTCCCACAGTCCTCCCATATAGGGCGCGCTTGGCGGAATGAACTGCCAGGATAAAATGTGCTGAGGAAATGCCTTATTATATCATGCTTGGTGGCGTTCAGGAAATCTTTTTCGAGCGACTTTGAGGCCCCTACGAAGGTTTTGCCATTGTCGGAGTAAATGCGCTGTGGGCATTGTCTCCGTGCGACAAACCGAGAGAAGGCTGCAAGAAATCGTTCAGTGGTGAGGTCGGAGGTAGCCTCAAGATGGATCGCCTTTGTGCTGAAACACACAAAGACGCAGACATAACCCTTAGTTATGAGACACGCACGCCCGGTGTAGTTCTTGATCTCGAACAGCCCTGCGAAGTCAATGCCCGTGTGAGGGAAGGGCCTGGAGTACGTGATGCGCTCTCGAGGGAGATCACCCATCATCTGAGTCTGTAGTCGTCGACGATGAACGATGCAGACTTTACACCGCTTGATGTGGGACTTCACCAGGTTCTTAATCCGTGGGATCCAGAATTTGGTGCGCAGATACCGCACCATCACCCACCGATGCGGTGGGCGAATTCGACAAGCAGGCGTGTGAAATGAGTGCTATAGGGGAGGAGAATAGGATGACGTTCATCATACCGGAGGGACTCAGCGGCCCGGAGTCGTCCGCAGGAGCGGAGTACCCCATGCTGGTCGAGAAAGGGATTCAAATTGAGTAGCATGCTGGATGATGGCAGGGGTCGCCCTTCGCCAAGAGCCCGTATCTCCGCGAGGTATTCGCGACGCTGAGAGGTCCGAATCAAGGCGCGCTCGGCGGAGAGAAGTTCGTCATTGGTGAGGCGAACCGTGGAAGCCGTCGAAATCCTTTTTGTGGCGAAGCGTAGGATGTACGCGATGACTCGTAATGCCCTACCGTAGTCCGAGAAACGTTTGCTGACGTCATCGAGTAGTGGTCGCGGTGGTGTGGCACTGGACTCGTTGCTCCAGCTGGGTGTCCGGGAGCTCATGATGGAGAGTTGGCCAATACTCGGGGGCTCGCTGGAGCCAGTCCGGCTCATGCCACCAGAGGCTGCTGGCCGATAGCTCGGCCGCGGAGACTCCACGGCTCGCCAGATCAGCGGGGTTGTCCTCGGAGCGCACATGTGACCAGCTTTGACCACTGGTGCTTTTGGAAATGCTGGATACCCGATTGGCCACGAAGGTGGTCCAACTGCACGGGGGTTTATTGAGCCAAGCCAACACGATGATGGAGTCGGTCCAAAACTGGGAGGTTGCAGGTGGGATTGGTAGTTCAGGAACGATCGACGCCCAGAGATCGGCTAGCAAAACCGCTCCGCACAACTCTAACCGAGGCAGCGAGACGGTTTTGACTGGTGCTACACGGGTCTTAGCCGTTAATAAATGGACTCTTACTTGATCGTCGTACCGAATCAGCACATATAGGGCTGCTCCATACGCTTTCTGTGACGCGTCACAGAAGCCATGAAGCTCCCACGAGAGCTTATCGCTGGTGTTTAGCCAACGGGGGATGCGGAGTTGACTGAGGCCTGGGTAATCCTGCAGAAATTCGTGTCATTGCTGCAGCAGGAGAGGCGGCAGAGCATCATCCCAGCCCAGTTCGGTTAACCAGATTTGCTGCATGAATATCTTCGCTCGGATAACAAATGGGGCCAGCCAGCCAGCGGGGTCGAAAAGTTTAGCGATATGGGACAGAACCTGCCTCTTGGAGATCGACTCCTTCAATGGTGGGTCCGCTACGGTGAAGAAGAAGACGTCCTCGGCGGCTTGCCAGCGGATGCCCAAGGTTTTTGCAGTGCTCGCGTCTTCAGCTCGAGAAAGTCCTCTCGCAGCAGGTGCTCTCTCGGAATAGCTTGAGGTACTTCCTTCTTATTGGAAGTCCACTTTCGAAGCGGGAGGCCCGCAGATTGGAGGGCAGCTTGAAGCTCTCGGATGGCGAGACGGGCGTCGGCTTCAGTGTGAGCGCCGGCAAGGACATCATCAACATACATGTAGTTCCGAAGGATTTCGCTCGCCTGAGGATACATCGCTTGCACGTCTTGTGCCAGTTGTAAAAGGACTCGGATCGCCAGGAATGGCGCGCAGTTAACCCCAAACATGACAGTTTGTAGCTCATAATCCTGAATATTGCCGCAGCGGTCTCGGTATAGGATCCGCTGAAAGGGGCTATGCCTGGGTCGACTCGGATTTGTCGATACATCTGCGTTATGTCAGCGTTGAACACGAATTGAAAGAATCGCCATTTCAGTACCTGAAGCGTGAGATCGGCCTGAAGAATAGGGCCGGTGTGCAAGACATCGTTAAGGCTGACGCCTCGTGTGGAGGGGCTCGACGCGTTAAATACCACGCGTACCTTGGTGGTGGTGCTATCGGGCTTAAACACCGCGTGATGGGGGAGATAGAAGTTTTTCCCATCTTGAGGCGGCGTCACCCGAATCATATGACCCAATTCCTCGTACTCTTGAATAATGGCATCGTACTGCGTTTTTAGGACGGGATCCTTGAGAAGGCGTGCTTCATTCCGCAGGAATTGAGCCAGCGCGATCGGTCTTGAGTGGCCCAAGTCGACGCTATTCGGACTTTTGAATGGTAGGGACACAACATATCGGCCGTCCTTCCCTCTTTGGGTGGTCTCCTGGAAGTTCCGCTCGCAGAATACGTCATCCTCCTTTTCCGGCTTTGCGGGAAGGTCTTCCACCTCCCAAAACTTGGTGAGGAGTACTTTAAGTTTTGCTTCTGGACTAACTCGCGTCTGTGCCGCGAAAACTGATCGAGACACCGGAGTGTCAGGCATGATAGCCACACACAGAACCCATCCAAAGATGGTTTCTAGCCCGACGAACTCACCAATATCCTTTTTGATCTGCTCTCCGAGGATGTGGGGAAATAGGTCTACACCGATAATCATGTCAATAGGCGCGGGCTTGTTGTAATACGGGTCAGCCAGGGGGCGATCGAACAGTGTTAAGGAATGGAGCCGTTGGAATGGCCCCTGACAATTTGAATACGACCAGGGCGGAGAACTCGATCTTGTTCAGTCTGTCACACGGGAGAGACAGCATCAGCAGGCACACCTTGTCGGCGCAGCCTCCATCATTCTGGCCCATGCCAGTAACCGCGGCGTCTACTGGGTAAAAGGGGGGCTGGACCATGTTGAAAACACGCTCGGAGAGAAAAGTTGAATCGGCCCCAAAGTCGATCAACGCCCGAATATGGTGATCCACACCACGATGGTGCAGAGTGACAATCGCAGTGCCTAAAAGGCCTCTGCCTGGGGTAGATGCAAAATAACTTTGAGCATTTGTGAGCTGGTTGCTCGTGGACGGACGCTCTGTGGCGCTGGATGGTGGGACTTGCGCAGCAGACGGCGCGGACATGGACACATCACTAGGATGGAACAGGGTATGATGACGTTCCTTGCAGGTATGGCAATTATGCGCACTGGAACAACCCTTCACCTGATGAGCGCGGGCAAAACAGTTCAGACAAAGACCCTGCTGTCTAATGGTTTCCGAACGCCTCTGAACAGGCATATCAAGAAAACTAGGGCAGAGCCGTATTGGGTGATTCTCCCGATGGCACAGCTTGCAAGACGCCGGTTTGAGCTGAGCTTTCGCGGGAAACGCTTGGACCTTCATCGTTGCAGAGGATTTGCGGGGGACAATGGGGATGGCTTGGACACTTGGGGCCGACTAATGTTCTTCGGTGGCATCAGGACACCCTTGAAACGCAGTCTGCAGCTCTCGCAAGGATTTGCCCGACTCTTGTGCCACCGCGGGAATCTGAAGGAGTTGTCTGGCTTGAGTCATGACAAGCAGACGGCTATTTTCGTACCGTGCGGTGAGGTTCTCCTACGCGGCCTGGAAACCCTCATTCGTCAGGGGGGACTTAGCCACGATGGTTCTCGCTTCCCCTCGCGTCTTGGCGTTCAAGTGATAGAGCTTCTCCACTTGTGACAAATACGGATTGGCGATATAAATGGCGGCGAACAAATCGCGAAATGTGTGCTAGGCTGTCGCCATCAAATGTCTCCACCTCACACGGAGGAACTCTATGCCCCGGCGGCCCCGACGGAGCGGTTGGCTGACGCCTAAGAGTCGTCATCTGTGCCGAGAGCTGTTCGATGCGTTCTCCGAACAACGTCCCGCATCGCACATACGCCGCGTAAGCGGATTCGTGCTTCGTCTTGATGTGGCTTATGTTTGCCAAGCTTTCCTCGTCGGCTTGGATTGTCAAGGCCTTGTGACAACGGGAGTATTCCATCTCGACAGTTGACCAAAGGGATGCGAGCTGCTCTAAGTGCATTTTAATGGAAAACAAGGGCACTTCAGAAGTTAGAGCTTCACTCTCACGAGCTTCAAACAGAGTCAATGCGTCGCACGCTAGAACGAAATCGGAGAGGGACATTCTGGAGTGTTCTCTACGCTGTTGTGATACGGATCGGGTGACGGGAGCGTCAGAACAGTGCATCACAGTAACGTGCGGGATCTGGGTCTGGGTTGAAAGCTTGGAACGACCTTTGTGTTCACTCGAGTCCTTAACCGAGAATGTGCGACCCTTAGGTAGGCTGGACGAAGACTGACGGGACCTTGGGGATTCGCTGCGGCTGCGAACAGACGAGAAATTGCGCGAAATATCCGTACGCTTCACGGTCACCGGAGTTGTCGGAGGCCGAACCTTCTCTGGAGTTGCAGAGGGAGACGAAAAACTGTTGGACTTCGGCGCAGTCTTGGACGGCTCCGTAGACATATTCAGGGGACGACCTTACCGACGAACACCGCGTTTGCGCGCGTCCCTTTTTTTTTTGGTTTTGGAAGTGAGAAGTGGACTGTATGGGGACGCAAGAACTTTCTCACTGTGCACCGCAGGATTGCGGGAGAATTTTCTCGCGTGTGGATCGGAAACGAAGCCCCTTTAATGGGGATAGATGCGGAATAATATACGAACGCACGAATGCGGATTGAAAATTACACGTGGACGAAGCGAAATGATTACAAAACAAGTTTATATGGATTCGTGAGCAACGATGGGAGTACGTATAAAACAAAACACGGATGAAATATATAAATAAAGATGTATAGGATAAAAAGAAAATACGTTTTTATATAAATCTGGATCTGGATATATATATGTGCGCAAAATAATGGCCGGAAAAAATTATATATGTTATATAATATAATATGGACGGATATATATATGGGCACGATAATGCTGGAACAAAAATATATATGTATTTATTTAGAAATATGGGCAGATATATATATGCGCAAAATACTGGCCGGAAAAAATATATGTATAATTTATAAATATGCGCGGATATATAAATATGGGCCCGATAGTGCTGGAAAAAATATATGTATGTATTTATTTATAAATATGGGCGGATATAAATATATATGTCCGCACAATAATGGCAAAAAAAAATTATAAATAATTTATAGATATGGACGGATGTATAGGGGCACGATGATGCTGGAAAAAAAAAATATATATTTATATATATATGTGCGGATATTTATGTGCGCGAAATACTGGCCGTAAAAAAATTATATATATAATTTATAAATGTGGACAGATATATATGTGGCCAGAATAATGGCCGGAGGAAATTATATGTATCTTTATTTATAAATATGGACGGATATATAAATATGGGCACGATAGTGCTGGGAA
This sequence comes from Drosophila tropicalis, assembly GCF_018151085.1. Lineage (NCBI taxonomy): Eukaryota > Metazoa > Arthropoda > Insecta > Diptera > Drosophilidae > Drosophila > Drosophila tropicalis. Next base: position 330,491 of record NW_027172727.1, on the reverse strand, counting down.
AAATATATATGTCCGCACAATAATGGCCGGAAAAAATTATATATAATTTATAAATATGGACGGATGTATAGGGACACGATGATGCTGAAAAAAAATATATATGTATGGATTTATATATATATGTGCGGATAAGTGGGCAAAATAATGGCCGGAGGGAATTATATGTATCTTTATTTATATATATGGACGGTTGTATAATTAGACGAAGGAAGGAAATCGGAAATACTGTGATTTGAAATTGGCGCACTTGAGCCGCCTATCGATATCACGACTCGACTCACGTGTCACCACTACTCCGAAAACAGCTGTCGGCCGCTGCTTATATATTTGGTTTTGGTTTTGTTGTTTTATTATGTTAATAAAAAATATTTTTTTTGTGGTTGTGCGGAGGAAAAAGAACAAAACGAACGTTTTTTTACACACTGCAAGTGTTGTGCGCGAAAACAAAACCAAATACCCGATCAGTGCATATGGACGAATGCTTTGATATATGTATGTACATACATGCTTAAGTACGCAGGTAGGTGTGTAGATTATATGCACACGCGTTGTTCACACAAAATGTAAGTAATTTGTCAATTAGTTGGATGTTGGGTTCCTTTCCCCTTCCTTTTTTTGTAAAATCATTGTGCGACACCGAAACGGATTATGTGTTGTGGATATGTACTTATGTGCGGGCATCAATGTATGACTATGTAAGTATGTATGTACATACACATGTAAGCAAGTGCACCGGTTTTCAAATACGCGCGTGGGGAAATTAATTTCGAAACCAATTCGAACGCAAAAGAAATCGCGGTGCATACGTTAATTGCTATTAACAATTTTGTTGGGTTTTTTGTGTTGTGGTAAATGTGCGAATGAATTATGTGTATATGGATATGTACATATGCGCGTACATCAACAGATGGCGATGTATGTATGTAAGTGGATACGCGCGTGAGGAGATTAATTTTTGCAATTGAACCAATTTGGACAGACAAGAATTCGCGATGCATACGTGAATTGCAATTTAAATTTTTGTTTGTGTGTGGTAAATGTGCGAACGAATTATATGTATGTATATGGAAGTTAACACCATACAGCAGCATTAGCGGCTGCAGTAGCATCAGCCGTAGCGGCAGCAGCAGCAGCGCCATCGGCAGCAGCAAAAGGGGCAGAACGGGCCAGGAGGCCGAAGACAAAGGTGGCTGCGGGAAGAACACCCGAAAGAGATCAATAGAGCAAATAAACGATTATAACGTGAGACCGAACTAAAGGCTTGATGATTGGGTGGTGTGCGTGCCGTTGGGGGACGGAAATCAAATCCTTGCTGCAGCAAGGTGACCTCCTCAAATAAGAGGAAGTTAACTGGCGCCCGAGCAGGGACCGTCTTCCATCGCGTCTTTTGATAATAAATTATTTTTTTTTTTTTTTCCCCGCCATAAGTGCCTTGAGCGAATGTGTTCCCAAAATAAGAATAGTAAATAAAGTATAAAAAAAAAAAACATATAAAAAAACATATAAAAAAAACATATAAAAAACAAAAAAATCTAAGTTTTGTTTCTTGTGAATGCCCGCCGAAAAAAAAAAAAGTGGATGGTTACACAACAAATATTTTGGAATCGCTGTCAAGAATTTGTCCATCCAATGAGATGATGTAACATTTCGCCGAATCTCAGCAAATACAATTTTTTCAGTTTTTCTACGTGTGCCGAATAGTTCAATAATTCTAGTTAATCTGCGACCGCCGCGACGCTTCTAAATTCCTATGAAATAAAAGCAGCGCGAAGCAATTGCTTCAATTGCTCTGCGCGTGCCAAACTTCCTTGGAACCCTGACAAGCGCAACATTTCTTGTCACTCAGCGACAGCCGCTACGCACCTAAAATCCCTATGAAATAAAAGCAGCGCGAAGCAATTGTTTCAATTGCTCTGCGCGTGTCAAACTTCCATGGAATCCTGACAAGCGCAACATTTCTTGTCGCTCAGCGACCGCCGTTACTTACCTAAAATTCCTATGAAATAAAAACAGCGCAGATCGAATACTTCAATTATTCTGCGTGTGAGTGTAGCAAACGCAACAATTCTAGTTAATCTGCGATCGTCGCGAGGCAGTTTAAATTCCTGTGAAATAAACGCAGATCAGCCCTTGATTTGATGTACAATTTTCGTTTCAAGATCACTCTCCCTAAATCTGTCAAACAGACAAGTCGTGGTTTATTTTTTATATCAAGGATTTTTATGCCAAGGATAAATAAATTCTCTGACAAATCCACAAGTTAATTTTTGTTTTGTGTAACCGGGGTTCAAAACCCTGTCGGTGAATGGCATAGGTAAGAAATTCATAAAATAATCAGAAAATTTTTTTTTGTTTTGTGTTGCCAAGTGGATGTGAAGTGTTGGTTTCAAAAAAATAAAAATAAAGTTTTAATTTTTTGTGTCCGGGGTTCAAATCTCCATCAGTGCATGATATAAAAAATAAAGAATATCCGCTGAAAATTAAAAGTTGTTGGAACTCAAAGAGTTAATTTGAAAGTGAAATTTTACATTCTCATTGGCGGCATAAACGATTAAAAATTTAAAAAAAAGGGAATAACATTCGTTCAGCAATTAATGGGCTCTCGTGAACGTGGCGCTTGGCGGTCACCTACAAAAATATTAATGAGTGTCAAATCCACCGCGAGTGGCAAGTTTATGAAAAATAGAATAAAATATAAATGCGCAGGTATTGGCCACCAGTGGTGCTTCCCACCGAAGGTATCCTCCCGAATGAGGATGTGGAGTCACCTCCACCTAAGTAGGTCCTTGTTTGGACTAAAAGGGATAATGGAGATCTCCCTGAACCGACATAGGGGGGCATCACGATAGACAGCCTTGCGACAATTAAAAAACGAAAATATTCAAAAATTGAAAACAAAAAGCAAATAAAATTGTGAATTAACAAAATAAAAAAAAAAAAAACCAATATAAAAAAGAAAAAAAAAAACAAATTTATGAGGAATTAAATACATCTAACGACAAAATTTGTACATACAAACACTTATTCCATTTTTTCATCTTTTCACATAGCACTATCGTTCTTTGGAGAATTTGGAGTCTTTGAAAAACGGAAGAACTACAAACTACACTGTTATAATTGGAGAAAGAAGAAATACTTACAACACTAACATACGATAATTAAATAACGCGTGAGTGAAGAAGTTGCCTCTTAGAAATTGTACTTCGAATTTATTTTCGCGCGAATAAAACCCACACATACCCAATTAAGGATAGTTTTGATTCACAATAAAGAAAGTTTGAAAACAAAATTTAATGAATAAAACAAAAAATCATACCCAATTTCATTCCAGAAAAAATGAAATTACATTATTGAAATAAACTGAACAAATTTATTATTTTTATATTTTTTTAAAAAAAATCGATAAACTGGAAAAAATGTATTATTTTATTAAAATCGAAAAATAAGTTGGAGAACAGAAAAAAGTGCAAACAATGGAAGAAATCAAACAGTCAATTACATGTTTGGTAGAACAAGTGGCAGTGTTGACCGAGGAGCTAAAAAAGCAAAAGGAGAAAGTAACAATCTTAGAAGATAGGCGTGGGGAAACTGTGGTCGAAGTGGTTAGCCCACCCACTCGCGCAATAAACGAATATGACCTTATGCAGATAGCAACCCTCCCCGACTGCGTAAAGGAGATGGAAATATTTTCAGGCGAAGCCTGTATGTTTACCGCGTGGATACGAAGAGCAGATATAATCATCCAGGAGTATCAGGTAGTCAGGGACAAGCCTATGTATAGGGCAGGAAAATAGAAAAGTGACAGTTCGTACTAAGTCGGGTAAACTCATTCACAAGGCACACCTTAAATCTAAACGTAAGCATTCATAATTCTCACATTTGGCTTTTCTACTATTAATTTTTCGTTGTTGCTGTTTTTCTACGTTTTTCTTTGGGTATGTCGCGATTAAAAAATTATTCGAAATCACTATCTTTTATCAAAATAATTAATAATTGGCACTCTTCACAAACCTGGTAAATAATAATAAACAATACCTTTTAAGAATACTAACCTAACATTATAAGTAATATTTAATGTGTCCACCAACAATGATGCCCACTCTACTGCTGTCTTCTACAGCTCATTTCTTCAGCTCCTGTTATCCCAAAGCTAGCTCGAACCGCTGACCTGCGCCATACCAACTTTACAATTGAAGATGCAACACAAAAAGCTGCTCTGATTGCAGATAGCCATGCTGAGAAGACATTAAATGGACTTGGCAAAACGTAAACCGTTATCCTATTTTGCCAACGTAGAACCTATCGATTGGGCATTCCTGGAAAACATTACGGGTATCACCTACACACCGAGGCTGCAACGTGTAGATCCGCGGGACGCAGATCTTTAGAGGGGGAGGAGTTAACACCATACAGCAGCATTAGCGGCTGCAGTAGCATCAGCCGCAGCGGCATCAGCAGCAGCATCAGCAGCAGCAGCAGAAGCGCCAGCATCAGCTGCAGCAGCAGCAGCACCATCGGCAGCAGCAAAAGGGGCAGAACGGGCCAGGAGGCCGAAAACAAAGGTGGCTGCGGGAAGAACACCCGAAAGAGATCAATAGAGCAAATAAACGATTATAACGTGAGACCGAACTAAAGGCTTGATGATTTGGTGGTGTGCGTGCCGTTGGGGGGACGTAAATCAAATCCTTGCTGCAGCAAGGTGACCTCCTCAAATAAGAGGAAGTTAACTGGCGCCCGAGCAGGGACCGTCTTCCATCGCGTCTTTTGATAATAAATTATTTTTTTTTTTTTTTTCCCCGCCATAAGTGCCTTGAGCGAATGTGTTCCCAAAATAAGAATAGTAAATAAAGTATAAAAAAAAAAAAACATATAAAAAAAACATATAAAAAAAACATATAAAAAACAAAAAAATCTAAGTTTTGTTTCTTGTGAATGCCCGCCGAAAAAAAAAAAGTGGATGGTTACACAACAAACATTTTGGAATCGCTGTCAAGAATTTGTCCATCCAATGAGATGATGTAACATTTCGCCGAATCTCAGCAAATACAATTTTTTCAGTTTTTCTACGTGTGCCGAATAGTTCAATAATTCTAGTTAATCTGCGACCGCCGCGACGCTTCTAAATTCCTATGAAATAAAAGCAGCGCGAAGCAATTGCTTCAATTGCTCTGCGCGTGCCAAACTTCCTTGGAACCCTGACAAGCGCAACATTTCTTGTCACTCAGCAACAGCCGCTACGCACCTAAAATCCCTATGAAATAAAAGCAGCGCGAAGCAATTGTTTCAATTGCTCTGCGCGTGCCAAACTTCCTTGGAATCCTGACAAGCGCAACATTTCTTGTCGCTCAGCGACCGCCGTTACTTACCTAAAATTCCTATGAAATAAAAACAGCGCAGATCAAATACTTCAATTATTCTGCGTGTGAGTGTAGCAAACGCAACAATTCTAGTTAATCTGCGATCGTCGCGAAGCAGTTTAAATTCCTGTGAAATAAACGCAGATCAGCCCTTGATTTGATGTACAATTTTCGTTTCAAGATCACTCTCCCTAAATCTGTCAAACAGACAAGTCGTGGTTTATTTTTTATATCAAGGATTTTTATGCCAAGGATAAATAAATTCTCTGACAAATCCACAAGTTAATTTTTGTTTTGTGTAACCGGGGTTCAAAACCCTGTCGGTGAATGGCATAGGTAAGAAATTCATAAAATAATCAGAAAAATTTTTTTTTGTTTTGTGTTGCCAAGTGGATGTGAAGTGTTGGTTTCAAAAAAATAAAAATAAAGTTTTAATTTTTTGTGTCCGGGGTTCAAATCTCCATCAGTGCATGATATAAAAAATAAAGAATATCCGCTGAAAATTAAAAGTTGTTGGAACTCAAAGAGTTAATTTGAAAGTGAAATTTTACATTCTCATTGGCGGCATAAACGAATAAAAATTATAAAAAAAAAGGGAATAACATTCGTTCAGCAATTAATGGGCTCTCGTGAACGTGGCGCTTGGCGGTCACCTACAAAAATATTAATGAGTGTCAAATCCACCGCGATTGGCAAGTTTATGAAAAATAGAATAAAATATAAATGCGCAGGTATTGGCCACCAGTGGTGCTTCCCACCGAAGGTATCCTCCCGAATGAGGATGTGGAGTCACCTCCACCTAAGTAGGTCCTTGTTTGGACTAAAAGGGATAATGGAGATCTCCCTGAACCGACATAGGGGGGCATCACGATAGACAGCCTTGCGACAATTAAAAAACGAAAATATTCAAAAATTGAAAACAAAAAGCAAATAAAATTGTGAATTAACAAAGTAAAAAAAAAAAAACAATATAATAAAGAAACAAAAAAACAAATTTACATCTAACGACAAAATTTGTACATACAAACACTTATTCCATTTTTTTCATCTTTTCACATAGCACCATCGTTCTTTGGAGAATTTGGAGTCTTTGAAAAACGGAAGAACTACAAACTACACTGTTATAATTGGAGAAAGAAGAAATACTTACAACACTAACATACGATAATTAAATAACGCGTGAGTGAAGAAGTTGCCTCTTAGAAATTGTACTTCGAATTTATTTTCGCGCGAATAAAACCCACACATACCCAATTAAGGATAGTTTTGATTCACAATAAAGAAAGTTTGAAAACAAAATTTAATGAATAAAACAAAAAATCATACCCAATTTCATTCCAGAAAAAATGAAATTACATTATTGAAATAAACTGAACAAATTTATTATTTTTATATTTTTTTAAAAAAAATCGATAAACTGGAAAAAATGTATTATTTTATTAAAATCGAAAAATAAGTTGGAGAACAGAAAAAAGTGCAAACAATGGAAGAAATCAAACAGTCAATTACATGTTTGGTAGAACAAGTGGCAGTGTTGACCGAGGAGCTAAAAAAGCAAAAGGAGAAAGTAACAATCTTAGAAGATAGGCGTGGGGAAACTGTGGTCGAAGTGGTTAGCCCACCCACTCGCGCAATAAACGAATATGACCTTATGCAGATAGCAACCCTCCCCGACTGCGTAAAGGAGATGGAAATATTTTCAGGCGAAGCCTGTATGTTTAATGCGTGGATACGAAGAGCAGATATAATCATCCAGGAGTATCAGGTAGTCAGGGACAAGCCTATGTATAGGGCAGGAAAATAGAAAAGTGACAGTTCGTACTAAGTCGGGTAAACTCATTCACAAGGCACACCTTAAATCTAAACGTAAGCATTCATAATTCTCACATTTGGCTTTTCTACTATTAATTTTTCGTTGTTGCTGTTTTTCCACGTTTTTCTTTGGGTATGTCGCGATTAAAAAATTATTCGAAATCTTTATCTTTTATCAAAATAATTAATAATTGGCACTCTTCACAAACCTGGTAAATAATAATAAACAATACCATTTAAGAATACTAACCTAACATTATAAGTAATATTTAATGTCTCCACCAACAATGATGCCCACTCTACTGCTGTCTTCTACAGCTCATTTCTTCAGCTCCTGTTATCCCAAAGCTAGCTCGAACCGCTGACCTGCGCCATACCAACTTAACAATTGAAGATGCAACACAAAAAGCTGCTCTGATTGCAGATAGCCATGCTGAGAAGACATTAAATGGACTTGGCAAAACGTAAACCGTTATCCTATTTTGCCAACGTAGAACCTATCGATTGGGCATTCCTGGAAAACATTACGGGTATCACCTACACACCGAGGCTGCAACGTGTAGATCCGCGGGACGCAGATCTTTAGAGGGGGAGGAGTTAACACCATACAGCAGCATTAGCGGCTGCAGTAGCATCAGCCGCAGCGGCATCAGCAGCAGCATCAGCAGCAGCAGCAAAAGGGGCAGAATGGGCCAGGAGGCCGAAAACAAAGGTGGCTGCGGGAAGAACACCCGAAAGAGATCAATAGAGCAAATAAACGATTATAACGTGAGACCGAACTAAAGGCTTGATGATTGGGTGGTGTGCGTGCCGTTGGGGGACGGAAATCAAATCCTTGCTGCAGCAAGGTGACCTCCTCAAATAAGAGGAAGTTAACTTGGATATGTACATATGCGCGTACATCAACAGATGAAGATGTATGTATGTAAGTAGATACGCGCGTGAGGAAACTAGTTTGGCATGGAAATAATTCGAACACATATGAAATCGCGGTGAACATAAAAAATGGGTAATCGTGCAATGGAAAACGAAAACGTTGGACAAACACGCCAAGGATTAGGAACTATCATGTAACTTTGGAACAGGTCAGGTATGTACTGTGAGGAACATTATATAGACAAGAATAATGTCCCACACAACAAACAAGCTACAACAAACAAGCTACAAAGCCACAACAAACAAGATGCAACAAACAGCCAGATACAAACGCAGCCAAGACACAAACTAAATACACTATATAAGACCAAGCACAGAATTGGTTGTATAAGAATAGAATTGGCGGTATAAGAGTGAAATCGGCTGTAAATGTACAAATAAAACAAGGCCGGTCAAACATGGCCGATCGAACCCCACGCAACCGCTGGCAATTTCGTACAAGCGGGAAGATGCGTGGGAAACATAATACGATAAGTTCGGTCGTATAAGAGCCAATGAAAGAGGCCGGTCAAACATGGCCGATCGAACCCCACGCAACCGCTGGCGATTTCGTACAAGCGGGAAGATGCGTGGGAAGCATAATGAAAAACCCAATATACGCGCACATGCGATGGGCAACCAAGTCCAACATGGCTCGATCGAACCAATTCGAACCCATGATTTACGATCGAACATGACAGATCGAACCACACGCAACCGCTGGCGATTTCGTACAAGCGGGAAGATGCGTGGGAGGCATAATGAATATGAGTGGCTGTATAAGAGTAAATGAAACCGGGCTTGAGGGCATAATTGCATGCAAAAAGGGGGCATTGGCCTCATTAGATAAATTAAGAGCATGGAGAGGCAAATACAAATGCATGCATTAGCGTACATACACGCACGTCACACGTACACTATGCGTGAGTGACGGCAAGGGAGAGTACCGGTGGCCAATGGGTCGCGCTATGCCTACGTCACGCTCATGAGAGCGAAAGCAGTTAGATTGCGAGCACCAAAAGAATTTCGTGAGCGAGAGAAAACAAAAGTGAGGGCCAAGCAAGCCCGAAAGACGGGTGCGGGGGACGCTTGGTACCGAAACAAAACCAAGTGAGGGCTATGCTTGTGAATCGGGGAGTAGGGGGAAAGCATAGATGCGAGAAGCAACAATGGTTTGTGGATTTGTGAGAAGAATATGCAAGCCGAAGGGGGAGGGATGAGCCATGGGGGAAGCCCTCTATCCAATAGATACGAGATGCGTATGAAAGTGTATTTGCATGGGGAATTAAATAATGTAATATATTAAATTAATCAGGCTAATTATGTTTAAACGATAATTTAGTTATTACAATTAGTATATATGTATGTAAATAATAATATTGAGCAAATATGGGTGAAATTGGGTATGACGAGTGGATCAAAGGGAGCGACGGGCGACGGCAGCGCTGGCAGAGAAAGCAGAGAGAGTCAACGGGATACGAAGGGCGGCCAATAGAAAGGCGACGCCAATGCGTGAAAGTGATGGAAGCACGTAGATACAAGGGAGCTAGACAAGGACAAGGGAATAAATGGGCGCTCAGCCACAAAGAAAGTGGACATATGCGCAAAGGATTTACGGGACTTTCACCACGCATAGCAACAAGTGGAGGCGTGGGTGAAAGCAGAGGGCCGATGGAAATGTACCAGCTGTATAGCGGTACTACACCAATATATTCCTGAGGCCGTGGGATCTGCCTATATAAAGGCAACGCCCATCAAGCAAAGCATTAATCTAGAGTAAATTGGAAAGAAACCAAGCAATCTCCAGGAGTGTCCAAAGTCAGTGGTAGGCACGAGGATATATCCTACTGCCGAAATTCCAGGATCTATATATCCTGACGAATACCAATTTCTGAGGAACAGCCTGCTTCGTGATAATAGCTACGGGATTCGTCCCAAAGCCTTAAAGCAAAAGCATTCTCAACGAATTTAGCGAAAAGGGTGCAGAGGTGTGTAGTGCAAATCAAGCACACTATACAGATCGAGACGGTAACCAGCAACAGCTACAAAAGCAAGAGGAAGACAAGAAAGGCCGACGAGGGATTCGAAGTGACTCACCAACGCTGTCCAAGCCCAGAACTACCATCGAGAAACCGTCATATCCAACCGAGTCCACTAACGACTTGAATAAACATACAATTAAACATTAGCAAATAAAATCAAACGTATTTTAATTTCACCGGGGCACAAAATAAATTTGTTGTGCCGAACCTGGCCCAAGAGATATTGTAAATATCCCGAAGGACGAAAAAGGATCGTTACAGTACATACAATATATAAAAGTGTGTAGGTCGCTATGGAAAAGCGGGAAAACCTCACATTTTTATTAGTATGTAGGGGCAAAAGAGATGAATAATGAAATTTTGTACTTATCAGGAATTCCTCCGATGCAAGCTGGAGGAGCGGAAGGATATCCGGCTCGAAGGACCAATGTTCGTGGAGGAGCGGAAGAATCCAAATAAGCCGCAAGTGGTTGGCGGGTGCCAATGTCTTCAAGGGTCTGGTGTAGTAAGTAATTAAAACGCGCGGGGACTTCGTTTTAAACTAATCTATATTTATTGATATTATTTTACAATATGCCCCGACACACATGAGATGGATGCGGGTTGCAAAAATTACGATCGAAAAAAGGCAAAGGCAAATCACAAGAAAAGAACGGGTGTTCGGGTTGAAATCTCGTATTAGATTAAATGGCGATGCCCATCGGAAAAATCAAGTCACCCCTCCTGGTGTGACCGTAGATGCCGAGGATCAAGAAACCCTCCTCACTCCTCACTGCTCTTCGCCGCTCACTGCTGTTCACCCGGTGGCATCAACAGTGGTTATAATAGAAATGAGCTGGCTTGGCACGGCTTGAAAATTAGCGAAAAACACAAACTGGAACGTTTAGGAAAACCTGGATTACTACCAAACCACTCAAAGAACGGCTTTGAAACGCCTTGAAATAGATTAAAAACCCACAAATCGAGTTGGTACGGTTGGAAACTTGGAACGCTGCCAAAAAAACCCAAGGAACGTCTTGGAAAGCCTTGGAATTAAAATATAAATTCAAAGATACGACTTGGAACACTTTGGAATTCAAATACAACCCCAAAAATACGACTTGGATAGCATTAAAACAACTTTGGAATTCAAATATAACCTTAAAATTCCGACTTGGAATGCGTCGATCACTTTGGAATTCAAATCAAAAAACTAACAACTTCCTTCTCTGTCGGTTATCAGAATGTCAGAGGCCTTAATACTAAACTTACTAAACTCTTTGTAGACAGTCTGGCTTTTGATTTTGACCTAATTGCCTTAACTGAGACTTGGTTAAAACCTGACGATTTTGACGCCACAGTTCTACCCTCTAAATTCAATATTTTAAGACGTGATCGTACTGATCGTAGGGGTGGTGGAGTTCTTATTGCTGTAGATTCCGCCCTATCATCGGGTCTGATAACAATACCTGTCTCAAGTACTATCGAATTTATATGCGTTAAGGTATCTTTTACTCGTTTTTCTATTTTTGTTACCTGGTTAACATATTATACTTGAACTACTTTCTGACAGAGACGTATTAATTGTCCTTGGGGACTTTAACCTGCCCACTATGACTTGGTCAACAGTTAATGGTAGCAAAACGTTGCTGCCCTCTGGGTGTCATGATTTTATTGATGGTCTGCTTGAGCTTTCGTTGTCCCAGCTGAATTCGATTTCTAATATGTCTGGAAGATTTCTGGATCTGATTTTTACTTCTGATCCTAGCTTTTGTGAAGTGTCTAGAACTAGTCCAATGGTGTTACCAGAGGATAGTTATCATCCAACTTTAGAGTTATCTATTGAGTTTCCCAGCCGCGAGCCCATCTCCGAGTGTGATCCTATGGTACGCACCCGATGTTTTCGCACCCGATGTTTTTCATCGGATCTGTCTCGTTACTTGGTTGCTAAATCGAATTTTATTGTTTCTAGTTCTAAATGCTATAATAATTACTTACAACGTTGCAAGTTGCAATTCTCCGAAAATCCTAAAGAGTTCTACAGTTTCGTGAACTCAAAGCGAAATTCTATCTCCCTTCCATCGTTTGCAGTTTTTAATAATGATTCGGCCTCTTCTGATCAATCTATTTCTAATTTATTTGCTAACTTCTTCTCGACTACGTACATATCTACTAAGTACAACTCTAGTCAGATATATCCATATCCTATAACGAAATCCAACTGTATTCTCAATCCTATTATAACGCAAAGTTCGGTAGCTAAGGAACTAATGACGATTAAGCCGGTATACTCACCGGGCCCAGACGGTATTCCCGCTTGTGTCATGAGGTTCTGTGCGGAGTCATTGTGCTCGCCTTTACTTAAGCTTTTTGAGTTGTCCGTTACACTGTCCGAGTTTCCAACTATATGGAAGGATTCGTTTATTTTACCTCTTCACAAATGTGGCAATAAATCCGATGTCACTAATTACAGAGGAATTTCTAAATTGTCAGCGATACCTAAACTGTTTGAGAAAATTATGACATCTCAAATACAGCATTTATGTAAATCTATTTTTTCGCCATACCAGCATGGATTTGTCAAGAATAGGTCTACCACAACTAATCTTTTACAGTTTACATCTTTTGTAATCCAAGGTTTTAAGAAACAAAAGCAAACTGATGTTATATATACGGATTTCAGTAGGGCTTTCGATTCGGTAAACCATGCCTTACTATTACATAAGCTGAATGCTCTGCTTGCTTGGATTTCGCAATATCTAAGCAATAGGAGGCAGATGGTTCTTTTTAGGTCCTCTCTGTCTAAGATCATTTGTGTTGAATCAGGAGTCCCACAGGGCAGTCACCTTGGCCCATTGTTATTCACCATTTTTATTAATGATCTCCTCACCGTTCTTTTAAATTCCAGAGTTCTTACCTTGCAAGCTGACCTGAATGCTTTTCAGGGGTGGTGTAGGACTAACTTGTTATCTCTAAACTGTTCTAAGTGCAAAGTTATGTCTTTTTATCGAGGTTCTCCCCAATTAACGAGTTACTTTTCAAATAATTTCCTGTTAGAAAAAATTAATAATACTTCCTTGGTTGTAAAAGATTTAGGGATCTTAATTGACCACAAACTTAGTTTTAATCAGCATATATCGACTACTGTTAGTAAGGCTAAAAGTGTTCTTGGCTTTATAAAGCGCTGGTCGAAGGAGTTCAATGATCCATATACTACCAAAATACTTTTTACTTCTTTAGTCCGCCCCATATTAGAATATGGATCTTGTGTTTGGTCTCCTAAATATGAGTTTTATCAAAACAAATTAGAATCTGTACAAAAGCAGTTTTTACTCTTTGCCTTTCGTGATTTGCGCTGGGATCCAACTGTACAACTTCCATCTTATTCTAGTCGACTTTAGTTAATTAACCTTCCTTCTTTAACTAATCGTAGAGCAATGCTTGGTGTAACTTTTCTTTACAAACTTTTGAATGGTGAGATTGACTCTTCCGAGCTGTTGAGCCGAATTAACATTTCTGTTCCATCTAGAAGGACCCGCAATTACACACCGCTTATACTTCCCACTTGTACAACTAACTTTTCTCTGCATAAACCTTTTCGTATACTACGTAGTGACTACAACGGTTCCGAAACATCGCTTCCGGGTATAAAAACTGCGATCTTGTCCTTCCTCGCTCGAAATTAGTTGTAATCATCTTTCTTTTAACCTATCCTGTTTTCTTTTTATATGTAACCTATTATCTCATTACATTTAATATTTTCTATTTCTTTAGTTTATTTTATGTTTATATATGTAATACGCCTATGCCCTTAGGTCGGAGTGTGTTGAGGTTGTAACATTAACTTTACTTAGGGTCATTCGTAACAGGCCCGGGCCTGGTGTCATATGGGCCACTTGTTCGTACTGAGCGTTGTACGACTATGTCTATTGTGATAAAAAAAAAAAAAAAAAAAAAATTGGAACGCGTGGAACCACTTTGGAATTCAAATATAACCCAAAGATAAGACTTGGAATTAAAAAAAGAACCAAAAATACGACTTGGAACGCATGGAATAAGAATTTAGCAAAATTATGAAAAATTAATTTTCAAGACGCATAGATATAAATTTTGCTCTCTGAACCGAAACGGAATTGGAACGGAAACTCTAATATTCGGAAATAAAAAAGAACGCGGAACACAATTTTTTAATAATCAAATATTATTCGACCTTTCCCTCAACGTGACCCTCCAGCATATATACCCCACAAAGTGCCTGCCAACCTAGGGTAGACAGCACAGCTACTTTTGGTCATGAGCTTGCAGCTGTGCTTGTATACTGCAGCTAAGCGGAACATACATGAGTATGCACGTATGTATAAAGGCTGCAAGGGGTAGCGGGATTTTGTTCGCGGTGATGGAAAAATATATGTGTATTTGTGTGAGAAAAAATAAAAATTTTTGTGGAATATGTATTTGTATATGGATATGAATATTATTGAAATTATAAAGAAATGAGAAATGACCCACTCCAAATAATTCTAGAACAAAGTTTCGCAGTAGAGTATATATATATATTTATTGAGACGATTATATGGTGAACCGAATGGTACGAAGAAAGAGAACAACTAACTAAACTCAAAAATCAGTGTGGCCAGACTACAAGTACATATTGTTGCCATTTGGCGATAATAATCCCAAATTATCAACACTCCCTCTCAACAAATTACTTGTATGCTTAAGTACTAATGACAATTCATTTCACTGATACAATTCATATGTTTACATTTTTGCAAATTCTAAATCAGAGATCATGTCGTTACTACAGATATACTTAACATCTATTTCTTTTTTCTTATAAAGCTCTCTGACTTGATGATACTTTATATTAATGTGTTTGCTTCTATTATGCAGACTTGGGTTTTTAGTTAAACATTGGGCACTTTGATTATCGCAATACAATAAAACAGTTTGAACATCGTTAAAGCCCATCTCGTTCAAAAACGTCTTCAAGTACACCGCTTCTCTTGCCGCCGTGGATAACGCAATGTACTCCGCTTCAGTACTACTTAAAACCACCAGACTTCGCTTTTTGGACTCCCATGATATTGCGCTGCCAGCATACATAAAAACATATCCAGTATATGACTTTCGGTCTATGGTGTCGTTTGCCCAATCAGCATCCACGTACCCGTTGATTTGGGTTCCAGTCAGCTCATAGTGAAGTTTCATGCCAGCTGTGCCCTTTAGGTAGCGCAGCACTCTTTTTGCCGCCACTTCGTGTTCTTTATGGGGTCTCATATTCATCTGCGCTAACTTTACAACTGAATGTAAAATATCTGGCCTGGTTGTTACGGCCAAATACATCAATGACCCCACAAGCGACTGGTATTTCTTCTCGTCAGTAGGTATGCAGGAAGCGTCTTCACATTTGACTTGACATCCTGCTTCCAGAGGTGTAGACATCGCCTTACAATCAGACATTCCCCACGTACGTAACATTTCTTCAATGTATTGTTGATGTCCAATAGCAGTCTCCTTCTCTCGCTCAACTTCTATGCCTAAGAAGTGATTCAACTGACCGCCATCTACTATGTCAAACTTATTCCCGATCGATCGTTTGATGTCCATTAAGTCATCTTTACTGGAACTGGCCACCAGCAGGTCATCGACGTAAACTGCAATGATATTAAGCCTACCTCTCTCATTACGTACATAAACACATGGTTCACTAATGCATGGTCTAAAATTTATCTTTCTGAGCACTTCAATTAGTCTGGTATTCCATTCTCTACCACTCTGCTTTTTCAATTTTAAAACTCTCTCTGGATAGGCTTCAATTAGGCTGTTTCATATAAACTTTCTCTGACAAGTCACAATTCAAATATGCCGACGATACGTCTAGTTGATGGAGATAAAGATTATACTCTACTGCTAGAGCTAGTATCAATCTTATTGATGAGTACCTTACTACTGGCGAAAAAGTCAATAGCTTTCTTACCCTCAGGTAATTCTACCAATTCCCAAGTATTGTTTGCCTTCAGTGCATCTATCTCGTTTTGCATTGATTCTATCCATTCGTTGCCCATTTCGCCATTAATAGCTTCGTTAACTCCTAATGGAACTTTTACCTTTTCTACCTTTAGCATATTCAACATATTATACTGCTTTCGAGGTCTACCTGGTTTACCCGTCTTCCACCAATTTCAGCTTCTGGGTCCCCTTCCGACTCCTCGTTGATTTCGTCTTCGCCTCCTTGGGGCTGTTGATTAATCTCGTTTTCTTCATCAGCTTCAAGCTGATCGCTAGCCGCGCTCTCATAGTTGTCGCTCGCATCGTTATCTCTTTTTTGCTCATCTGGATTCAGTTCATTTACTCTGTTACCCGTTTGGTCACAGTCTTCAGAACCGATCGGCGTTGGGTTACTCGGCAAATAGTATTTAAACAACTCCATGTCTCCCTCTTCACTGCTAGATCCAGTTATGTCATTCTCCAAGAAGATTACATCTCTGCTCTCAATCAGCATTTTCCTCTCGGGGCTATATAAACGATAAGCTTTTGCTGTCAATGAATACCCAATCATTAAATATTCCTCCCCTTTAGCAGCGAACTTCTTATGGTGAGTCTTCTTCAGAGCGATAGCCTTAGCTCCAAAGATTCTGAGGTGGGAAACTGTTGGTCTTCTACCACACCAAGCTTCATAAGGCGTCATATTTACCAAGGACTGCGTCTCGGACCTCTTTCGTAAATACGCCGCTGTTTTTACCGCTTCAGCCCACAGTATCTTATTGACTCCAGAATGTACCAACATACTTCTGGCCATTTCAACCAATGTCCGATTCATGCGCTCAGCTACCCCGTTCTGCTGTGGGGTGTATGGCACTGTTAATTGTCTTTTATTGCCATTTTCCTTTAAAAAATATTCGAAGTTACGACTTAAATATTCGCGCCCGTTATCGCTACGAATTTCTTTTGACTTTTGGCCTGTTTGCCTCTCCGCGAATTTAACAAAGTCTCTAAAGCAATCTAACAATTGGTCACACGTCTTCAGTCAATATACAAAAAAAATCGCGAACAACAACAACAACACATTCGATCTATTTTCCGATACTTTGGGAAATTTCTTTACAGATATTTTACTTTTCGCGCACGTAGTACAGGCTTCAATTTTTTTCTGTTTGTTTATTTTCTTTGATCTTTAGGCCATGCACCATTTCATTTTTCAACATTTTTTGCATACTTGCAAAGTTCAAATGGCCAAATCGACTGTGCCATTTCAAAACATCACTATTATGCACACCGAGGTACAGACTTTCTTTCACTTTAGGTTCAATAATAAACAAACCATCGCACTCTTTAGCTCTTAATATCTCAATCTTTTGTTTATCTATTATTATTGCCCAATCATTTTTAAATGTCACTTCAAAGCCTTTCTCAGTTGCTTTTAACACAGAGATGAAATTTATCTGCACTTCTTTCACGTACAAAACGTTCAATAGGTCAACACTGAATTTACCTATGTTGATACACACGGTACCAATACCTTCTGAATGCAACGAGTTCTCTCCCGCGAGTAGAACTTTTTCTCTGTGTTCTTTAAAATCTGTGAACAAATTTCTGTCACTACACATGTATACAGTTGCACCACTGTCCACACACCAAGTCGAATCTTTAAACTTTTGTTTACACTGTACACTGGACATAATCGCAAAATTTCGTTTTCCTTTGTCATTTTCTTTGCAATCAGCAATAAAGTGGCCCAACTGTCCACACTTAAAACATTTTTTGTTTTTCTTTGCATCATTCTTCACGTATGCCTTCTTCTGCTCTTTTCTATTCGTTTTCGACACATACACATGATTTGCACCGTTTTCGTTTTCATCGAAATTCATTCGCTGTCTCTCTCCTTCACCAAGAAGTTTGATTTTCAAATCAGAGAGAGATGGCAATACTTCTCGCGTTTCGATCGCGACTACGAACTTTTCGTACGAACTTTTCAACCCCGACAGCAACACAATTGTAAGTATATCTTCGGGAATGTGCATGTCTATCTCGTTTAACTTTTCCGTTAGGTCTGAGAATTTTTGTATGTACTCTTGTATATCTACACATTCTGATGCCCGTAACCGAAGTAACTGTTTAAACAAGCTAATTTTTCTTGTCGGCCCACGTGGCTGATATATACTAGCTAGCTTGTTCCAAGCTTCTTTACCAGAAACACAATTCTTGATAAAGCTAATTTGCGACGGTTTCACACCAAGCAAAATGCTCGCTAATGCTTTTTCATCTAGCGCATCAAAATTACTCTTTTGTTCTTGAGTGTCACTTCCTCTCTTCACGATTCTTCCACACAGGATTGGCCACAATTCACTTTGCACCAATATGCTTTTCATTTGTACCGACCATATTGCATAGTTTTCACTGACCATATTTTTCGATGGCACTCATTGAACACTCATTGTCACTTTAATTTGTTGCCCGATCACACACAGTAATCCAAATTAAATCCAAATATCAATATTACTCTTAACAATGTTCTGGGCCCATAACCTATTGAAATTATAAAGAAATGAAAAATGACCCACTCCAAATAATTCTAGAACAAAGTTTCGCAGTAGAGTATATATATTTATTAAGACGATTATATGGTGAACCGAATGGTACGAAGAAAGAGAACAACTAACTGAACTCAAAAATTAGTGTGGCCAGACTACAAGTACATATTGTTGCCAAATTATTAGATACGATAATAATCCCAAATTATCAACAAATATGAATATGTAAAATTTTATGTATGGAAAATTTGTATATAGATGTGTATGGATATGTAAAATGTTTGTTGAAGTATATGTTTAGATATATGTATTTATATATATTGTAACGTAGACAGCCTGGGTGGCAACTCGTATAGTAGGAAAACGCAAACTGTTCCCCTTAAGAAGCAGTCCCATTCTCTACGGCTGGGCACACTAATAACGGCGCCACCGGGAGGGCTAGTTTTTTTGAGCTAGCGCGGCCAACTTAACAAAGAGAGAAGAAAAGGAGAGAAAAAAAGGAGAGAAAGAGAGAGGAGGGGCTTGAAAGTTTTCGCTACCGCCAAGACAAGGAAAATAAATAGATCGAATAAACGAAAGAAACTATCTCTGTTTTCTTTGCGATTCTGCTGAGTTATCTTAGGCCTGATGATCGAACGCCCAACCGTAAACCAACCGCTCGGCCACGGGTGGCGTTATTTTGTTCCACAAAGGTAAAACACGTTACATTGGTGTCAGGTGTGGGGTTATGTTCGTTTACTGCGAAGAACCTCACCACGTGTAAAATGCCTAAAAAATCGACGCAGGCTCGGAACAGCAGAATGGAAGAGGATAGCGGCAGTTCTATTATTGCTATAGCACAATCAGTGGAGGCGGTGAATAAAAAGATCGACCGAATGTGCGAAGCCTTAGAACGGTCCTTTATAAACGCGGAGCCCACAGCGGTGCCAGGGCCCGTTTCGCCGCCGGAACACACCACGTGGGGTGGGTTACCCCAACCAAGGCAGGACGCGCTGCCACGAGCCGCTTCCACCACCTACGGAGCGGCGTGGGCGCGATCACCCCCGTCCCGCAATTTAATCCTGGTTTGTTGCCGTTGTTTGATGGAACTGGATCTTGGGGCGAATTTGAGCGACTGGTAGACAAGGTGGCGAATTACTATCAGTGGGCAGAGGATGAGAAATGTTTGGCAGTGGTGTTGAATCTGCGCGGTCGCGCCTCAACATTTTATGGCACCTTGCCTACACAACCTACACTTACCTACTCAGCACTGTGTGCCGCCATGCGTCAACGATTCATGCTAGATTGCCGGTCGAGCTATCAACTGTTGCGTCATCGGATCCAAGGACCCAGGGAATCATTGCCCGATTTTGCATTGGAATTGGAACGCTTGGCCCAATGCGCTTTTAGTGGAATGCCCGGACATATGTATGACCAGATTCTGGTGCAACAATTTATTGACGGTATGCGCGAAACTCCGCTACAGGGATTAGTAATTTCTAGTCGACCGATTCAGCTACAAGAGGCATTGGACGTAGCGATGCGAGTGCAAGCCCAGTTTGGACGCACACACGGTAAGCCGGTTCTGCACAGTCAGGTGGTCGAGAGTGGGGACATCCATACACCAAAACGTCGCCGACGAAGACGAGGTCGCAGCCAGCTCACGAAAGAGGCACCGCTAACAACAAGTCACCCTTCGGAAAACAGCAGCATGCCAATGTAGCGGGGCGAACATTGGCAATAGTAGACAACGCCCCCACCCAACAATACAGCTATCCTATCTCCAACACCAGTAAATCTACCGGCGACCCTCAGGCCCAATTCAGTGAAGAACGCATCAGTTGCCCACTAATGCCAAGCCCCCAGGCATCACGAACGGAGAGGCTAGATGAGGGTGAAAGCGCGGCACCGGCAGTGGAAAATATTCTGGCCCCTATCGACCGTCCAGATACCCGAAATTCAGCCGCCAGTACCAGGAACGTTCGCCATTCTAACGTTTCCACCGTTAATGGAGTTGAGCGGTCTGCCATATTTGAGCATTCCGTTCCTACCACATTGGAGCCATCCACGGACCAGAGCAACAGGCATCCAACCACGCCGTTGCACGAGTCACTATGGACCGAGCCCGCGGTTGGAAGCGAGAACCCTGGCTTGAACGAAGAAACCGTATTGGCGCGATTGTTTCGTGAACCCTTGGCCGCCGTCCCATCAAATATATGCGCTAAATGCCCCCCTGAAATAAACAGGAAAGATGCTGCTATCTTAAATGGCCGACGTGGGACGGGGAATCCTATCCAAGCTACGTATTCACCTGTACCAAATGCTAAGGACAGCTTACATTGTATTGTTTTCTTTCAGCAGAGGCCGTTGCCAATAGTGGTGGATACCGGCGCGGCAGTCTCGGTGTTGAATTGGCGAGATGTGAAGCAGCCAATACGAACCTCACCATGCCAGGTAACCATGTATGGTATGGCGTCGTCAACGCTCACCTCCACTGAAGAAACGATGGTAGAGTTGCAAGTGCTGCGCAAGCCCCTGATTCATCGATTTGTCCTGGTGAAGGATTCTACGCCTACACTGCTGGGTACTGATTTTTGGCTAGAACACAAGGTCGTGATCGACTTTGATAAGATGCACCTAAGGTTCCACTGGGGTACCATGCCCTTGCTCCGCGCCTCCGAAGCGCCACGAAATCCGATATACTTGATGACTCCCGTCTGTTTGGCGCCACGCTCCGACACGCATGTCAGAGTGCAATGTGCGACGACTAAGCCGGCGTTACCGAGCTTACTGAAGGAAGACTGTTACACAGAGCTGCCGGACGATATCGTCCTGAGCACCGGCGTCGTCCAACCAGTGGCCGGCCAATTTTCTGCCAGGATATCGAATCTAAGCGCACACGAGAGGACGCTGCCACCCACACTAGTTTTGGGCGACTTAGAAACCGTAGAAGTGGTATTACCAGACAGATGGGAAGATGCGAGCTCAGATTCTGTCGATTGGGACCGATTCGGGGAAGTGGACCTACCGCCTACAAAACAACTAATGCTAAAGGAACTTTTGAATCGCTATCGGCTTATTTTTGCCCGAAACGATGACGAGACTGGTCAAACCAACTTAGCTTCTCACCACATCGATACCGGGCCGGCACGCCCTATTAAACAGATGGCCCGAAGAATACCTCTTGCTCGCAAAGCTGAGGTGCAGCAACTGGTTCCTGACATGGAGAACAGATGCATAATTCGCCCTTCCGTCAGTCCGTGGTCGTCGCCGGTAGTGCTAGTCAAGAAGAAAGATGGAGCGACACGATTTTGCGTGGACTATAGGCGCCTGAATGAGATAACAGTCAAGGACTCATACCCGCTGCCCAAAATGGACGACATCCTATCCACGTTGTACGGCTCCCAGTGGTTTTCGACGATGGACTTACAAAGCGGATACTGGCAGGTGCGGATGGACGAACCCTCCCGACCAAAGACAGCTTTCACTTGCGATGCTGGACTTTTCGAGTTCAATGTGATGCCATTTGGGCTTTGCAACGCCCCCGCTACGTTTGAACGTTTGATGGACAATCTTCTGTCTGGGGTGATGTGGAAGTTCGCGCTAGTCTATCTTGATGACGTGATTGTTTATTCTCGCACGACCGAGGAGCACCTCACACACCTGCAGGACGTGTTTAAACGACTGGCAGAGGCTGGCCTTAAACTTAGTCCGAAAAAGTGCAGCTTCTTTAAGAAACAAGTTAGTTACCTAGGCCATATCGTGAGTCGTGATGGATTACAGGCGTGCCCCAGCAAGATTGATAAAGTGCTGAGCTGGCCTACACCTCGAAGTACCAAGGAAGTGCGATCGTTTTTGGGTCTTTGCTCATACTACCGCAAGTTTATCCCCAACTTCGCTACTATCGCTCGACCGCTCCACCAGCTGACTGAGAAACTTCGACGCTTTGAATGGGACACTCACTGCAGTCACTCCTTTGACACCTTGAAGCAGTGTCTTACGACAGCCCCCGTCTTGGCGTTTCCCAATGACACCGGCCAATTTATTCTAGATACGGACGCCTCGAATTCTGGGGCGGGTGCGGCGCTTCATCAACTACAGGATGGACAAGAACGAGTAATCGAATATTATAGTAAATGTTTCCAACCAGTAGAACGTAACTATTGTGTAACACGTCGAGAGCTCCTCGCCGTAGTCCGTGCCACTAAACACTTTCATCATTATTTGTATGGCCGTCCGTTTCTCGTACGGACTGACCATGCGTCTTTACAGTGGCTGTACAACTTCAAAGAACCAGAAGGGCAGATGGCACGTTGGATAGAACGTCTGCAACAGTACGACATGCAGATTCAGCATCGAAGTGGTACACAACATGGTAACGCTGACAGCCTCTCTCGCCGACCGTGTAGCGACTGTCCCACATGCGAAAGAGTCGAACGGAAAAATGGAGTGGTCGTGTTGTTTACCCAAGTCCTGTTACCCGATCTGCGCAAGGAGCAAGAGGCGGACCAGGCCCTCGGTAAGGTGCGCGATTGGATGAACAAGTCCGAACGACCGCCTAAAACAACATTGTGGGGCGAGAGCCCAGAAATTAGAGCTTTGTGGCATCTCTACGACCGATTAGCCTTTGATGAAATAGGAGTGATTACCATAAAAAACTCGGAGAATATACCGGTAGCCCTTATGCCCCGCTCACTGGTAGATGCTGCCATTCGAGGCGTGCACGACTCTCCATCCGGAGGTCACTTCAGTGCTAAGAAGACTTTAGCCAAAGCGAAGAAGCGATTTTACTGGGTCGGCCAAAGTGCCGATATAACCCTCTGGTGCGCACGCTGCACCATCTGCAACGCACGCAAAGGACCACCTCGAAGAACCGTCGGTCGCCTGCAACCAAGCCTAATGGGAGCCCCGTTCGATCGTCTAGCGATTGACATTCTAGGCCCTCTACCCACTACGCCTCGTGGGAACCGTTACGTCGCGGTCGTTATGGATTATTTTACCAAGTGGCCGGAATGTGCAGCCATACCGGACCAGACAGCCGAAACCGTAGCTCGAGCATTGGTACAAGAAGTCTTCTGTCGATTCGGCGTTCCATTCGTCTTACACTCTGATCAAGGACGCAACTTCGAAGCGGGCGTCTTCCAGGCCTGTATGCGGCTGATGACTGTTGAAAAGACACGTACCACGCCGCTGCATCCACAGTCAGATGGCATGGTGGAACGCTTCAATCGCACGTTGCTAGATTACTTGGCAAAGTTTGTATCTACTAGCCAGCATGATTGGGATGAGCTGCTGCCCATGGCGTTATTGGCCTACAGGTCAGCGGTTCATGAAAGCTCCGGTTATTCGCCCGCAAGGCTAACGTTTGGAAGAGAACTTAGACTGCCCAACGATTTACTATTTGGAACACCAGCTCCGGTTCCAACGGAAGTCCCGGAATTCTTTGCTAAGCTGCAAAATCAACTGCGGGTGGTAAATGCGAACGCTCACCGCCAACTGCTAACGGCTGCCCAGACGAACAAAGTCCGCTACGACCTACGATCGCACCCTCAGGAATTCTGCCCCGGCGACGAAGTATGGCTCTATTCACCTAGCCGAAGAGTGGGCCGTTGCCCAAAGCTACAATGCGATTGGATTGGGCCCGCTACAATAGTACGTCGGATTTCGGATCTTGTCTACGAAATTCGACCCCCTGGAAAAAGAGTTACCAGAACCGTGCATGTGAACCGTTTGGCTGTTTACCGGCCTGATCCTCGCAACGACTTGGTACTCGGGCAGGAGCCTCGAGTCTAAGGAGGGGGTAATGTAACGTAGACAGCCTGGGTGGCAACTCGTATAGTAGGAAAACGCAAACTGTTCCCCTTAAGAAGCAGTCCCATTCTCTACGGCTGGGCACACTAATAACGGCGCCACCGGGAGGGCTAGTTTTTTTGAGCTAGCGCGGCCAACTTAACAAAGAGAGAAGAAAAGGAGAGAAAAAAAGGAGAGAAAGAGAGAGGAGGGGCTTGAAAGTTTTCGCTGCCGCCAAGACAAGGAAAATAAATAGATCGAATAAACGAAAGAAACTATCTCTGTTTTCTTTGCGATTCTGCTGAGTTATCTTAGGCCTGACGATCGAACGCCCAACCGTAAACCAACCGCTCGGCCACGGGTGGCGTTATTTTGTTCCACAAAGGTAAAACACGTTACAATATGTATGTTTATATATGTATGTATGTATATGTGTATTGATATGTACATATATATGTTTTTATTTTATTTTTTAAATATGAAAATATGGAATGGAAATATGCAGAGGTGTGAATGGATCGGATTTCTATATACCAATTAATAATTTTTATATTTCTTTTGATGTGTCTAGCTGATATGCCCCAACTTTATAGGGTGTCGCGGGACACAAGAAATGTGTAAGTATGGCCTTGAAATGTGGGAGGGTGGTTTACATTTTTTTTTTTTTTATTATCTCTTTATTAACTTGTATTGAAATTTGTTTCTCTCTTCGTTGGAACTACATTTCACTTCGCGCATACACTTTTCCCAGGAGTGGACTATATTTGCACAAAAAAACCTGTTCAATGAAAGACGATAGTATTTCTGGAATAATTTAAATGTTTATTTATTTATATATAAATAGGCACTAGCGCATAAACCAGTGGCTCAAGGTTGTCGAAACCAACACATGAATTGGGTGGACTTCGGAGTGAGATTACAAAGGTAGAGATGGGGACCAAAGACTCAGCGATGTATAAATTATGATGTTGGGTCCGTCCACTGCTTCCTGTTGAGGGTTACCGTTGATAGGATCCAACCTTATGAGATGATTTAGGTTGATTAGGATGAGATACGATTGGGTATCTGAATCACCGTCCTTGTGGATCAGTAATATATTAAAGATTACAATTTGTGTTACGGCTAATTGCCGTAGTTATGCTTCTTAGTGCAGGGGCAGTTCGCTAGATTGTTTGTTAACTTCTCCCCTTCTAAGTTCATTGCCGTCCTCGGTGATGCATGACTCTTGGATGAATTTTTGCAGTTTAGCAGCTGACTTCCTCTAGTACCTGCAGTAACCAGCTACGCAAGAGCAATAAGCTTACAAGTACTCCGATCGCGAACCAAACCTTGGACGATCCTTTGGATATCACATCATCATTCAACTACCGGATGGCTATGAGGTTGAGTTCATTCATTCGCTGTAGCAGGGGTAGACTTAACACATGATCGTGTCCCGTTATATGTAGCAAAGGGGAAGCTGGGATGCCAGGAACCTTGCTTACGACCTTGTTGTGGTTGAGGTACATGGTCCCGTTTATTGTAGCACTTTTCTCAAAAGTTATAAGATGGGTTCCGTTGGCGTGTAACGTAGGGCCATCATCTTTGTTGATACTCGCACGCTTGTTGACAATAATTATCCCCTCGTCAACCCTTGTAATAGGCTTTAGGTGACTGGGCTGCGTGCAACATATAGCAGATTGCCCTGCATGTAGTCCGCGAGCGCATGTGTCATGCTTAGCCAGTTTGCAAAATGTTGTGTGATTGTTGGTAACGCATTCTGTGACCGCCTTCACTCCGTCGTCGCATTCTGCCACTATGTTGTCGTGTATCTGTAGTATGGTGTCCCCATGTATCACAGGGAAAATAATGACCTTCTTACATAAAAGTTTAATTCTAGGGTAATCTATAATTATATGTATGGTACTATCGGACTGAAATATTTTAATGTTGGACACAGCCATTAAATGAACTATGGAGACTGTTGTGAACTGTTCGGTAAAAATAGATTTTAAATCTTGATCGAAAATGGCTGGGTTTATTATATTAGATTTGGCAAGTGTGACAGGAAGCATAAGGTCTTGAATTTCTGTAATTAGTATTCTATTTCTTGCTAGTAAAGTAAAGTAAAGGTAATTTCCCCACTTCTGTACTGTATTATTTTATTAACAGTATTTGTAAGTAAATTAATCTGCCTTTGAGTTTCTGTGTTAATTATTATTTGTCTATTGTTAGATTGAATTAACTGTGCTTCTGTTATTTTAATTCTTTCCAAATCTGCCGCATCAGGCGTTCCTGCCACAACCTTTAGTGCTGTGCCCAAAAAATCTAGACTTCTTGCTATCCTGTGGTGTATCATTAACGCGGACAAAAGATTTTTAAGTTCGTCAAGGGAAATAATTCAGCCAGTTTTATCGTATCGTCTATGATTTTCGTGAATTCAGTCAGGTTCGTCGAATGTCTTAGGTAGCTGCTTTGCTCCCATATTAAAACATTTCCGTCTAGCACGGGAATGTAATTTGCATTGGAGTAGTCGGTAATGCGTGCCCCTGCTGCGGCTAGGACTGACAGTATTATGGTGATTAACCTGTGGGAAATATAAACGATAACTATAGTGACTTTGTGGTTTGATATAGCAAATAAAAAACTTGATCAAAATTACTTCAAATTGTCCTTATGGACCACCCTCCCCTTAATAAGTACAGAAGTTCCCAGGTCTGCTTTTACGCGTCCCTCAGAATACAACGGGGATAATTTGCTTCCCAACCTTTTATTGTTCTTAATAAATACTTTGTCGCCTACGTCAAATACCCTATTTTGCCAATCTGGGTTGCATCTGTTGAGTTGATCTTGTTGTGCTTTGTTTATTCTGTCTTTAATATTTTCCCGCAAAACAGTGTGTTGTGCATGGATAACGTCTATTGGCTTTTCTTCCGTAACTGAATGAATTGTTTTATTATATTCTATTGCTGCTCTTACAATGATCTGTGTCGTATCATTAAGTTGTTTATCAATTTTCATGCATCTGGCTATCTCTAGCAATGTACTGTGGAATCGTTCCACTTGTCCATTTGAGCAGCTATGCAATGGAGGTGCGTTTACTACGTCTATTTCGAATTGATTTTTTAACATCGAAGTAATCGTTTCTGAATTAAACGATGCTTCGTTGTCACAATCAATTGTCTTTATTTTTGGAATAATAATGAGTAATTGCAATATGGGGATAGTAATATCCGTTATTGTTCGGGATAATAAGGGTTGTACAACAGCAAATTTGGAAAACTTGTCCTCGCAGGTCAAGAATAGCTTGTGGTCAGTGGAGAATATATCGATATGCAGCATTTCGCCGGGATAAGACGGAATAGGTGTTTGCCCAAGTTCTTTTGGGTGACGGTCGTACTTAGCTGTGGTGCAGACTTTGCAATTTAAGACGATTTCATTGGTTAATTTGAGCATTTTTGGGAAGTAATACTCCCGGAGTATTTGTTTGATATTTTCTTGCGCTGCTCTATGTGCGCGATTATGTTCGGTATTAACTATCTGAATCTGATCATCTTTGTTGGTTATATCAGTAACCATGTTCTTGCAATGCCAAAACTTTGTTGTGGGAAAAAGTCGCACTAATTCATGTAGAAAAGCGGCTAATGTTCGCAATGGAATGGATTTACAACATCACGGTTCACTACAAGCTTTAAGGACTCAAGGAGATCGTTCTTGTCTGTGAATTGTATGACATGGCGAGTTTTGCTGCCGAATAGAATTAATCTCCGATGCAAGTTGTAGCGCGCCTCTTCTAGGATTACTTGGTTTCTAAAGAGATTAACAGGCTTGTCTGTTGTCTCGATTGTGTAGGTCAAGGAAAGCTCACTGTGGACGGTGGCAGCACATGATTGAATTTCATCTTGTAGGGCATTTACATTTTGCCTTGATAAGGCATCTGCCACTAGGTTTGCTTTCCCTGGCTTGTAATGAATTTGAGCGTTACGTTCTTCAATAAAAGCCATCCACTTTTTAATTCTTGCATTTGTGTTTTTTTGTGACACGGAAAATGTGAGCGGTTGGTGATCTGTAAAAATGTGCAACTCTCTGTTTCCATACAGGTAGTTCTGTAGTTTTGCAAGAGCCCACACGATTGCCAACAATTCCCTTTCATTAGTGGCGTAAAGTGATTCACTTTGCTTTAATATTCGGGATATCATTGTTATTGGCCTCCCGCCCTGGGACAACACTGCTCCAATCCCGTCGGCAGAAGCGTCGGTTGTGAGGTCGAAAGGTTTTTGAATGTTCGGGTACATGAGTATGACATCCTCGGATGCCAGAATGTTTCTTAAGCGGTCAAAGGTGTGACGTTGCATTTCATCAAAGTCGATTGGAACCTTTTTGGACATGTGCTTGCCTACTTTTCCATTATCGCCTTTCAGTATGTCGGTTAAAGGTCTTGCGATTGATGCAAAATCTTAGTGCATAGAGGTTCTTTGGCTCGGAGTACTCCTGAATTGCCTTGACCTTTTCGGGGTCAGTTTTTGTTCCGTCACTAGAGACGATGAAACCCAAAGATTCGACGCTTTCTTTAAAAATGTTTGTCTTTTCTTTCGACACTCTCATGTTAGCGTTGCAGAGCAGCTGAAGCACAGTGTCAATGTGTTTGACATGCTCGGCTTCATTTTCAGAAAATATTAACACGTCATATACGTAGACGTAGCATATTTTCCCGATTTGTTCCCTTAGAATATCATCGATTGCTCTCTGAAATATGCTTCCGGCATTTTTGAAACCAAAGGGTAAGCGACAGAATTCGTATTTCCCTCCGTTTACTGAGAACGCCGTTTTCGCGCGATCCTTTTCAGCTAGATAAATTTGATGGTATCTAGATTTTAAGTCCAGAGTCGTGAAAAATTAGGCCTTTCCAAGATTCGCTAGAATCATTGGAATGCTTGGCATTGGCATTGTACCGGTCGGCAATGGTTCGCTCGTTTAACTTTCGAAAGTCAATAACGAGTCGTTTGTTTTTGTTACCGTTTGAGTCCAAGCCTTTTTTGTCAACAACCCACGCAGGACCGTTGTACGCAGACCGAGATGGTCTTATAATGCCGTCTTTTAACAATTGAGCGATTTCGTTATTAACAAAATCGGCTACACCCATAGGATATGGGTAAGACTTGGAGTACACTTCTTGGTTGTCTATTGTGTGAATTTTTTTTTTTTTTTTTTCAATAGACGTAGTCGTACAACGCTCAGTACGAACAAGTGGCCCATATGACACCAGGCCCGGGCCTGTTACGAATGACCCTAAGTAAAGTTAATGTTACAACCTCTACCCACTCCGACCTAAGGGCATAGGCGTATTACATATATAAACATAAATTAAACTAAAGAAATAGAAAATATTAAATGTAATGAGATAATAGGTTACATATAAAAAGAAAACAGGATAGGTTAAAATAAAGATGATTACAACTAATTTCGAGCGAGGAAGGACAAGATCGCAGTTTTTATACCCGGAAGCGATGTTTCGGAACCGATAACGTGCCAAAGTCTGTTGTAGTCACTACATAGTATACGAAAAGGTTTATGCAGAGAAAAGTTGGTTGTACAAGTGGGAAGTATAAGCGGTGTGAAATTGCGGGTCCTTCTAGATGGAACAGAAATGTTAATTCGGCTCAACAGCTCGGAAGAGTCAATCTCACCATTCAAAAGTTTGTAAAGAAAAGTTACACCAAGCATTGTTCTACGATTAGTTAAAGAAGGAAGGTTAATTAACTAAAGTCGACTAGAATAAGATGGAAGTTGTACAGTTGGATCCCAGCGTAAATCATGAAAGGCAAAGAGTAAAAACTGTTTTTGTACAGATTCTAATTTGTTTTGATAAAACTCATATTTAGGAGACCAAACACAAGATCCATATTCTAATATGGGGCGGACTAAAGAAGTAAAAAGTATTTTGGTAGTATATGGATCATTGAACTCCTTCGACCAGCGCTTTATAAAGCCAAGAACACTTTTAGCCTTACTAACAGTAGTCGATATATGCTGATTAAAACTAAGTTTGTGGTCGATTAAGATCCCTAAATCTTTTACAACCAAGGAAGTATTATTAATTTTTTCTAACAGGAAATTATTTAAAAAGTAACTCGTTAATTGGGGAGAACCTCGATAAAAAGACATAACTTTGCACTTAGAACAGTTTAGAGATAACAAGTTAGTCCTACACCACCCCTGAAAAGCATTCAGGTCAGCTTGCAAGGTATAACATGTTGCGATTAGCGATGCGATTAGCGATTTTTACATCATCGGCATACATAAGAACCCTGGAATTTAAAAGAACGGTGGGGAGATCATTAATAAAAATGGTAAATAATAATGGGCCAAGGTGACTGCCCTGTGGGACTCCTGATTCAACACAAATGATCTTAGAAAGAGAGGACCTAAAAAGAACCCTCTGCCTCCTATTGCTTAGATAATGTGAAATCCAAGCAAGCAGAGCATCCGGAAAGCCAACTAAATTCAGCTTATGTAATAGTAAGGCATGGTTTACCGAATCGAAAGCCTTACTGTAATCCGTATATATAACATCAGTTTGCTTTTGTTCCTTAAAACCTTGGATTACAAAAGATGTAAACTGTAAAAGGTTAGTTGTGGTAGACCTATTCTTGACAAACCCATGCTGGTATGGCGAAAAAATAGATTTACATAAATGCTGTATTTGAGACGTCATAATTTTCTCAAACAGTTTAGGTATCGCAGACAATTTAGAAATTCCTCTGTAATTAGTGACGTCAGATTTATTGCCACATTTGTGAAGAGGTAAAATAAACAAATACTTCCATATAGTTGGAAACTCGGACAGTGTAACGGACAACTCAAAAAGCTTAAGTAAAGGCGAGCACAATGACTCCGCACAGAACCTCAGGACACAAGCGGAAACACCGTCTGGGCCCGGTGAGTATACCGGCTTAATCGTCATTAGTTCCTTAGCTACCGAACTTTGCGTTATAATAGGATTAAGAATACAGTTGGATTTCGTTATAGGATATGGATATATCTGACTAGAGTTGTACTTAGTAGATATGTACGTAGTCGAGAAGAAGTTAGCAAATAAAATAGAAATAGATTGATCAGAAGAGGCCGAATCATTATTGTTCGTGGAGGGGCGGAAGGATCCAAATAAATTACAAGTGGTTTGCGGGTGCCAATTTCTTCTGGGTGAGCGAGGGATGAAAACGGTTAAAAAACTTATGCTTTATTAAATGCACTGGTGGCCGACACACACGAAATGTTTCGGGTTAAAAGTATACAAATTTCGAGATAGAAAATTCTGAAGAGAAGGAACGGGTGTTCGGGTGAAAAACTCGGATTAGATTGAATATGGCGATTTACAGGAGAACCCGTCGTCACCCTCCTCAGTATGACCGAATTCGGTTTTGGGAACAACCCTACCCCTCACTCTCTGCTGTTTACCCGGTGGCGTGAACATACCGCCCCCCTTGCAACAAGTTGCAATTGCCTCGCTGGACATGTCTAAGGATGGGGGATGGCAGCGTTCTGAATCGCCAAGACACGGGTGGAGATGGAGGGGGAACTTTGGATGCAGATGGAGTAGGCGGCACGATTGCTGAAGACCTCTGGATAGAAGCCCGAATGAAAGGCGGGTGCTTTTCGGGTCTTTGCTCTTTGGGTTGGATGTACGCGACAGAGCTGTCGATGTGCAAGAGCGTGTGGTGTTGCTTGCCACTCTTTGGGTTGGATGTACGCGACAGAGCTGTCGATGTGCAAGAGCGTGTGGTGTTGCTTGCCACATCGATGGCATCCTGCTGTGCTCCTGCAGGAACCATTGGAATGCTCATGAGCCAAACAGTTCGGGCAGTATCCGTTGCTCAAGACTACCCGTAGCCTGTCGTCAGCTCGTAGTCCTCGAAACTGTCGGCACTGACGGAGCGCGTGTGCCCCTTGACAAACGCGGCACCTGAAGCAATTGGAACTGCGTTCTAAATCGGATGGTGCTGCTGTCCTTAGAGACATTTTCGGGCTGTTGGAGGAGGTGGACCGAGACCTTCTGGATTTTCCAGTAACGGATCCACAGAGAACCCATCCGAACATGGTCTCGATCCCCACGAAAGAATCACCAACATTCTTGATGATTCGTTCCCCAAGGATAGTGGGAAGGAGCTCGGCTCCAAGCACCAAATCCACAGGAGCTCTTTGGTGAAATAGCGGATCAGCGAGCGGAAGGTCAAGCGAATCCTGCTTCACCTTATTCGGGACGGCGCGGGACGGAAGTGCTTCAGCTACACTAGGCAGCACCACGGCGACTGCTTGGAACTGTCGCAGCAGTTCGTCAGGAGGATAAATCTGTAGGCGGCACACTTTGTCGCCGCTACCAGCATAGCATTGCCCAATGCCGCGAATGCTAGTTGATACTTTGCAGCTTGGAGGATTAATCAATTCAAACATTCTTTGGGAAATAAAGGACGCTTCGGATCCCATATCAATCAAAGCGCGGATTTGAAACTGCTTGCCACGATGATGAATAGTTACCCTTGCAGTACCCAGGAGGCCAGTGTTGCGAGTGGAGACGAAGTAACTTCCCACGTTTACATGAGGGCTGCTGGAAGAATCGGAGGACGCAGGATTCGGAATTATACAAGCATCAGGTGCTGAGCTCTCTTGCACTTGAGCGGAAAAGGCCTGAGCTCGTGCCGTAGGTTTTCGGCTTACGGATGGAAAGGTCTGACCGCTAGAGTTTGGTTGAAGGACATCTGTGGCCTCTAGTACACGGTGGCGATCAGTTAGGAATCAATTCAGGTCGTCCCAGGATGAGACGGCGGTCTTATTTGGAACGGACTGTTCCCACAACAGAAGGGTGGATTTGGGCATTTTGCTCGTACAGATTGCTATGAGAAGGATATCCCAATTGTCTGTACAAGCCCCGGAAAGCTCAAGACCGGTTAAGCAACCTTGAATTGACGTCTGCAGTTCTATCAACGCTTTGCCAGACTCTTGTGTTACAGCTGGGATCTGTAGAAGCTGCTTGGCTTGGCTCATAATCAATAATCGATTATTTTCGTATCGCGCAGTGAGGTTATCCCACGCGGACTGGAACCCTTCATTGGTCAAGGGTGACCTAGAAACAATGGCTCTGGCTTCACCGCGAGTTTTGCAACTTAAGTGGTAAAGTTTCTCCACTTGTGTTAGGCTTGGATTATGGATAAAAATCGCGGTAAACAAATCACGGAATGTAGGCCAAGCCAGGCTGTCTCCGTTGAAGATTTCGACTTTGCACGGGGGAACTGTGTGGCTTTGGTGGGTGGAATCGACGGAGAGCCTGACTGGTGGGGAAGCCATTTTCGCGCACAACTGCTCGATTCGCTCTCCAAACAAAGTCCCGCCTCGCACATATACCATATAACAATATTCATGTTTAGCTTTAATTGTAGCTATGTGCTTCGGACTATCTTCGTTCTTTTGAGCCGTCAAGGCTTTATAGCATCGTGAAAACTCTGCCTCGACTTTTGTCCAAAGTGACTTAAGCTGGTCTAAGTGTATTTTAACGGAGACGAGTGGCACATCGTCAGCTAAAGCCTGGGACTCGCGAGTCTCGAACGCCGTTAATGCCTCGCACACGGCAACAAAGTCGGAAAGAGACATCGTAGAGTGTTCTCTGAGCTATTACGAATCAAATGGAAACAAATAACTTCGTGGAATTAGAGCTCTCAAGCGAGGAGATCGAAACGAAGCCGTAAGTGGACTGTATAATTTAAGTATAGAGGAGGAGTGAGAAAAAGAAATGACTCCTCTTTCTAATGAACACAATGAATAAGCATAGATAGCATAAATAAAATTAGAAGGATTTATAATTTTCCTTGCAGTTGTGTGAATAATTATAAGGATATATAATCACTTGGATATTAAAATTTATACAATGTGGAAAAAATGTTTAAATTTATAAGAGTATTTAAAAATATGGAAAAATTGAGACCAGTAGGATTGGGAGTGCCGATAACTTTTCAATGAAGAAAAAAAACTCGGAATTAGTTTTCATTAAACGGACAAGATCAATTTCATGGATCTGTGAGGAAAAATGCACCAAGACAAGCCAAAATATTAATTCCATATAAATAAAGTTGTACTTATTTTTCTTTCGAAAATATTTTGCGAATTAAATTCAATCAGTCTATTGAAATATGTTTGCACAATAAGAAAATCACGAAGGAAAAAAATGGATGTCGTGACCGAGTCACGGCTTGGCTCAAGTGTCAGCACTGATGAGACTTGAGTGTCAGCACTGATCGAGAGTCAGCTGTTCTGCCGTTGTTTATGTTTTGTGAATTTAATTAATTGTAAATTGTTTAACGAGGATTACGATTTCCTACTTTAATTATATAGGTTTCGAATTATTAAATTGCGGAAAGCCAATCAGAGTGGCTGCAATTAATTTTGTGTGGGTGAATTCAAATTGTATGTGGACATATGTATGTGTGTAAATGTGTGCTTACCGCGGCAAAAGTATTACATGTGTATGTACCTATGTATGTACATACATATGTATGTATGGATGTAAAAATTATTTGACATAAATAATTTATACCGATTGACTAATGATCAGCCCGTGGAGTGTGCTGTACACTTTGGGTAAAGGTAAGTGGTACTTTATAAATTCTCGATTATTAAGCACCTCTACTTGCAGGTTAGAAAACAGCTGGTTTTACATGTAGGAATGTATATGTGTGTATATACATACATATGTATGTATTGCTATGCAATTGGACTTTTGGACAATCAGAATTTCGAAGAATGGAAAAAAAATGCACTTCATAAACACAAAAATGATCGGGAAATACCATGTAACCCTTGGAACAGGTCAGGTATGTACATACAAGTATACAAAAGTGTGTAGGTCGCTATGGAAGAGCGGGAAACCTCACACTTTTAACAAGTTTGTAATGGAATATAATGTGAATGAGATTTTTAATAAGAAATGTTGTACTTATCAGGAATTCCGCCGATGCAAGCTGGAATAGCGGAAGGATATCCGGCTCGAAGGACCAATGTTCGTGGAGGGGCGGAAGGATCCAAATAAATTACAGTTTGCGGGTGCCAATTTCTTCTGGGTGAGCGAGGGATGAATTAATAACGCGCGATAACTTCGGTTAAAAAACTTATGCTTTATTAAATGCACTGGTGGCCGACACACACGAAATGTTTCGGGTTAAAAGTATACAAATTTCGAGATAGAAAATTCTGAAGAGAAGGAACGGGTGTTCGGGTGAAAAACTCGGATTAGATTGAATATGGCGATTTACAGGAGAACCCTTCGTCACCCTCCTCAGTATGACCGAATTCGGTTTTGGGAAAAACCCTACCCCCCACTCTCTGCTGTTTACCCGGTAGCGTGAACAATTATTAAAAACTGCAAACGATGGAAGGGAGATAGAAATTCGCTTTGAGTTTACGAAACTATAGAACTCTTTAGGATTTTCGGAGAATTGCAACTTGCAACGTTGTAAGTAATTATTATAGCATTTAGAATTAGAAACAATAAAATACGATTTAGCAACCAAGTAACGAGACAGATCCGATGATAGACCCGTGACTTTATATTTTTTGTAATACCTAGACTTAAGATTCTTCAGTTTTGACAGCCCCCGCGTAAACCATGGTAATTTTTGAGTCACCACATGAGACACTAAGGGTACACAGTCGTTAAAGATCGAGTCAACAGTGGTATAAAATAAAGAAATGGCGGAATTCGTATCCGTACAAGTGTATAAATTAGTCCATTCGGTATTAAGAAAGGCATTGTTTAGTTCGACAAAGTCAGTCTTCCGAAAACATCGGGTGCGTACCATAGGATCACACTCGGAGATGGGCTCGCGGCTGGGAAACTCAATAGATAACTCTAAAGTTGGATGATAACTATCCTCTGGTAACACCATTGGACTAGTTCTAGATACTTCACAAAAGCTAGGATCAGAAGTAAAAATCAGATCCAGAAATCTTCCAGACATATTAGAAATCGAATTCAGCTGGGACAACGAAAGCTCAAGCAGACCATCAATAAAATCATGACACCCAGAGGGCAGCAACGTTTTGCTACCATTAACTGTTGACCAAGTCATAGTGGGCAGGTTAAAGTCCCCAAGGACAATTAATAAGTCACTGTCCGAAAGTAGTTCAAGTATAAATTTAATAGAATCTAAGTGTAGTAAATATGTTGGCCATTCCGATTGGGGCGGAATGTAAGAACAGGTAACAAAAATGGAAAAACGAGTAAAAGATACCTTAACGCATATAAATTCGATAGTACTTGAGACAGGTATTGTTATCAGACCCGATGATAGGGCGGAATCTACAGCAATAAGAACTCCACCACCCCTACGATCAGTACGATCGCGTCTAAAAATATTGAATTTAGAGGGTAGAACTGTGGCGTCAAAAACGTCAGGTTTTAACCAAGTCTCAGTAAAGGCAATTAGGTCAAAATCGAAAGCCACACTATCTACAAAGAGTTTAGTAAGTTTAGTATTAAGGCCTCTGACATTCTGATAACCGACAGAGAAGGAAGTTGTTAGTTTTTTGATAGAGTAGAAGAAGGAATAGATAAGGAAGGAATAGATAAGGAAGGAGTGGGAATAGATGAGGAAGAAAGAGGAATATATGGTGAATTAATCCTTGTTTGGCCCCGTGTCTTCCTTTTTCTGGATGTAAACTCCTTCACAATTAAGCTTTTCGGCCAGAAGCTAGAACTGCAGATACAGTCAAAGAACTCAATTGGAACACTGATTTTAAAAGATGAAATTTCCCTAGAATATGAAAATTTGAACTTTTCTATTGATATATTGGAGACATTCAGTTTAGCCCGAATGTGGGCCATGACATCATCCGATGTAGCATCAGGGAGAAGTCTCGAAACAAAAATGTGTTTTTTAGGTGGCACTCCCACCAATGGTTTCGGCATTGCAGGTATTGCATCAGCTACCGCATTAGCATCAGTTGCAACAAGTGGCTCTCCGGCACTACTATCACTAGAATCCCTATCGGCAAAATCCATCGGTGTAGATTCTTGCCCAGACAAAACGGACACTACAGACATCGTCTGCGGAATTGGAGTTGGTATTGGTTGAGAGGGGGTCGGAACCGTTATAGATGTGGAGACCGGCAAACACAAGGACAAATCAGAAGTCTGTTCTCCTGCCTTCTTACGCTTTCGAGACTCAGTCAGTAGCGTTAAACTACTAAACTGTGACTCGACAGCTTTAAACTCTTGCGAGAGTTTAAGAAAACTGGCGGACAGACTCATCAGGTTATCCTTTGTTTGCCGCATGAAAAGTTCCATTTCATCTTCCACGATACGGCATGACTCACATCCCCATTTGAGACCCTTTTTTAGATCTAAAAGATCATTTACCCTGCATGTAAAGCCGGCGCACATAACATGTACTGTAGTTTTACACAACCAACAGTAAATAAAACTATTCAGGGGTGAGGCGGGCTGCAAACAATTTTAACCGAACAGACAGGCATTATGAGTTAATTGGATGAATTAGTAGAGTCTAAATTACAGACACACAACAGACTGCAGTAAGAGCGCAAATAACGGCGACGAGTGAAACGAAAACGAAAAAAGTTAAAGAGCGCGAGAGTTACCTACCCGGTCACCACACCAATGAATTCACCTTCAACTGCACAAACCATGGACAGCACATCAAAAAGGGCAACAAATAACACATATGTACATATATACGTACATACATATTTACACACATACATATATCCATACATACATATATAGACACTTACATATATACGTACATTCATATTTAAACACATACATATATCCATACATACATATATAGACACTTACATATATACATACATACATATATATACATGCATGATGGTGAAACCACCAATGAAGAGATAGTAGCAGCGTTCGGGAACAGGCTCAAGGTGAAGATTGACGTGACCGCCATTAAGAGTCTGCGCAAATCTTATTCAGGTTGCCAGAGAGCTACAGTAAGCGTCCCAACTACGGCAGCTAACGACATCCTTCAAGCTGGAGCATTAAAGGTTCGCTGGAATGTCTGCCCCATACGCCTAGACAATACTCCGAGAAGGTGCCTAAAATGCCTAAAATACGGCCATATCGCGTCTAACTGCACCAGCGAAACCGATCGAACTGGCCTCTGCCTAAGATGTGGCAAATTGGGTCATAAGATAAAAGAGTGCAATAATAGCCCTTCATGTTGCCTCTGTGTTGCCAGTGGAAACGCTAATTATGCACACACGGCAGGCAGCCAGAGGTGCCCTCACGGGCCGAAAGGGATGTCTACAACAAAACAATAATGAGATTTATTCAAATAAATCTCAACCACTGCGAGGCAGCACAAGACTTGCTGTCACAGACTGTCAGAGAGCTCGGCACAGACGTTGCTAT
Organism: Drosophila tropicalis; assembly: GCF_018151085.1. Lineage (NCBI taxonomy): Eukaryota > Metazoa > Arthropoda > Insecta > Diptera > Drosophilidae > Drosophila > Drosophila tropicalis. The sequence goes on along the minus strand of NW_027172727.1, from coordinate 291,670 downwards.
TATCAGCGAGCCTTATAAAAATTTTACTACCATGACATGGGCACAAAACAATTCGGGAAAAGCAGCGATCTGGGCATGTGGGACCACACCGTGCCAGATAAAATTCCCTGCATCCTTCAACGGTTTTGTTAGAGCCAAAATAAGAGAGTACTGGATTTTTAGCTGCTATCTACCCCCCTCATATAGCCTCGGAGAATTCTGCGGTGTAATAGAAGAGCTGTCGGATCAGATCCGATGCCACAAGCCGTCAATTGTTGCTGGGGACTTCGATGCATGGGCAGCGGAATGGGGCAGCTCCTCCACCAATGCAAGAGGCCAAGCACTTCTTGAAGCATTCGCGACTTGGCGCTCCTTAACACAGGCAACGGCTTCACATTCCAACGTGGCAACATAGGATCTATAATTGATCTAACATTCGTCTCCAGTGCACTCTGCACACATGCACGGTGGGTATTGAGTCCCCATTACACAGCTAGCGACCACAATGCAATTATCTGCACAATTGATAATCAGCGGCGGTCGGAACGGCAGACAACGAAACCCCAAATATTCAATTCGAAAATGTTAGATGTCCAAGTCTTCACTAGAACTCTTGAGCAGCACAATATCGAGGCATATACAGCAGACGAGCTTAACGCCTGGCTAACTGACGCGTGCAACGCCTGCATGCCCCGGAAAAATGCCTGTCCCAAGAACCACAGACTAGCATATTGGTGGAATGAAGAGATTGCCAAACTCCGTAAGCTGCGTCATCGATCCAGAAGGAGATCCCAGCGCACTCGGGGTAGTGAAGACTCTGAGTCATACCGTCTAGAATTTGAGGCAAAGCGCAGAGACCTCAAGATGGCTATTCGCCGTAGCAATAAGGCTTGTTTCGACGAACTACTCACAGAAGCATCAAATTATGTATGGGGCAGGCCATATAAAATTGTTATGAAGAGGCTTAAATCTTTCCAGCGCATAGAACCACCTTCTAGCATCGAAATGGATGCAATAGTAAGGGAACTGTTCCCCACCCAGGCACCAAGCAATTTTGTCACAGTTAACTATGATGTAGCAGGCATACCGCCGGTCACATCACAAGAAATATTAACAGCTGTAGGACGCATTAAAATCAATTCCTCCCCCTGGTCCTGACTGTATACCGAACGAGGCATTAAAGATTGCTGCCTTCCAGCACCCTGAAAAGTTTGCATTCGCCTTCACCAAATGCCTCAACGATGGCATATTCCCCGACCTATGTAAACAGCAGAACCTAGTGCTCTTACCTAAACCAGGAAAACAAATGGGAGAGCTCTCTGCCTACAGACCCATCTGCCTACTAGACTCGACGGGAAAACTCCTAGAAAGAATAGTAGTGGACAGACTAGACCAAGCCTTGCAGGCCAACCAAGCAATTTCCGAAAACCAGTTTGGTTTTCGCAAGGGAAGATCTACACTAGATGCTATTCAGAAAGTGGTTAAAATAGCTCGAAACGCAACCGCCGGCGATAGATGGAAAGGCGGATCAAAAAAATTTAAATAAAACAAAAAACTATATATCAATTTTTAAACAACAGTAAAGATGTTGAATACACATAAAAGCTTGTCTATTCAAAAAAAAAAATAATTTTTTTTTATTAACAAGGCTTAATCTGGTGAAATTCACGGCTGATGACTGTTCGCCCTTAGTTGGGACTACTGCATCGAGCAACAATCTCAGCTAGCTTCAGCACAACCGTGAAATAAAACAACAAATATTTAAACCCATCATTTCATCGCTTGCCACACGGAGGGAAAACAATTCGTGAGTCAACAGATTCAAAAAAAAAAAAGAAGTTGGGACTACTGCAACGAGCAACAATCTCAGTTAGCTTCAGCACAGCCGCGAAATAAAACAACAACTATTTAAAACCATCATTTCATCGCTTGCCACACGGAGGGACAACAATTCGTGAGTCAACAGATAAACAAAAAAGAAGGAAGGACACCTTGCTTACACATAACACTAATTACAATAAAACATAAGTAAGAAAGATATATTAAGCTACGATTAAGTTAAAAAGTAAGAAACACGCTCTAAGAGACTAGATAGTAACAAAACAAATTCAAAAAAAAAAAATAAGTTTTCGAATTACCAATGAGTTTCGAATTATCAATGTCTTAAGATCAGGAGATTCCTCCAGCCCAACCCACTGGCCCACAAACACAGGAGCCATTGGGTGGATTTAAGATATCCCATTTATTACAATTGATTCAGTCTATGCCTGTATATGAGGGAAATAAAGAGGGACTAAAAGAATTCATTACCAATGTTGAGGAGTTTTTAATGCTTATTAAAGGAGCAGATCAGACACCTGCAGGGGTCATGGTTTTGAGAGCAATCAGGAACAAAATTCAGGGTAAAGCTCATGAAGTCTTGTATCAATCAAATGTGCGACTTAATTGGAATGAAATTAAAGATACCTTAATTACTTGCCGAACTTGGAATATTAACACTGCAAAGCCATCCGGTAGAGATATTATACGAAAAAATCACAAATATTCAAAGAGCTCTACTAAACATCATTGACCAAAAGGATACCAATCCAACTATCATACAAACAAAGAAAGAATTGTTTCTTAACCAATGTCTAACCACTTTTCTGAAGGGACTTCGTGGACCTTTAGGTTCAATAGTTCGAGGCAGAGACCCCACGGGTATCGTTACAGCATATGAAATAGCAATTGCGGAAAAGGAAGTTTTACTAGTCAAAGAGAAGCTAGGCGAATAAATCAGAGCTTTGAAAGAACAACGTATAATGGTCGAAATTCGGAATCGTTTGGGTCCCGAAACCAACAAAAAAGGGAGAGAAATTGGTCTCAAGAGGGAAAAACAAATAATTACAGTAACAACAATCAAAGACCATTTAAACAAAAAAAGTACGACAATGAGCAACAAAGTGACCGACAGAGACAGAAAAATTAAGGAAACTATAGTACCCAAACTAGAAATTCCAACTTCACTAACCAGTCTGCAAAATCCAACACAAACAACAATAATCAAATAAAAAAAAGAGATGAGTTACACAACATTAATGATGACCAAAATTTTCAGTATGTAGCCTCAACATCCAAGCAGGCTACATAACCAAGCACACACATGGCTCGATTTTACCATATGTTCAAATTCAATTCCCATTTGGTAAAAAATTAAACCTTTTGATCGACACAGGGTCTACTACTTCTTTTATTGACCCTCAATTTGTTCTAAATGAACAACATATTAAACTAACCGAGCCAAGAATTATAAAAACAATTATAAATACACATGCACTATATTCAGCATGTTTACTAGACATGTTTAATGAATTAAACCAAAATGGTACACTAAAATTTTTATTATTTAAATTCCATTCATTTTTCGATGGCCTTATAGGAGTCGATTTACTAAAAACATTGAAAGCAAAAGTAGACTTAGAAAATTTCGTGTTGATCACACAAAATGCTAAACTCCCAATACTCACAAAAGAAAATTTAGCAGGAGAAAAGCTAGAGATTGAGCATTCAACCAGAAAACTAATCAAGATCCCTGTTAACCTTAAAGAAGGCACTTTTCTTTGTCAGGAAATACAACTAGATAATGACCTTTTTATTTCAAACGGATTATATTCAGCAGAAAATAACTTCAGTTGGGTCGAAATAACAAATTACTCCGACTCACATAAAAGTATATGTTTTGACCAACCACTTCAAGTAAATTCATATTCCAAAGGTCAGCATATAGAAGTAAACATCGCTTTCCAAAATGATAATGAAACAGATTTAAGCTCATTTGATTTTAACAAAGTAATTAGAACTGCACATATCAACTCAGAAGAAATCCAATTATTAAAAGACTTTTGTGTTGAATTTTCTGACATCTTTTATGATGACAGTAAGCAACTATCATTTACAAACGAAGTCAAACATAAGATTTTGACTAAAGATGATATCCCGATTTATACAAGACCCTATAGGTATGGGTTCCATGAAAGAATTGAGGTAAAAGAACAATTAAAAAAATTACTCGATAATAAAATAATAAGACATAGTCACTCTCCTTGTGACTTGGCTTGTGCCAAAAAAAGCCGATGCCTCAGGAAAAAGAAAGTGCCGTCTAGTTGTAGATTTTAGAAAGCTAAATGACAAAACCATAAAAGACAAGTACCCTATGCCAATAATAAACGATGTCTTGGATAGAATTGGGAAATAGAAATATTTTTCAATACTGGATTTAGCCAGTGGTTACCACCAGATAGAAATGCACAAGGACGACATCCAGAAAACAGCATTTTCGGCGGAGGGAGGACATTTCGAGTTTATCAGAATGCCCTTTGGCCTGACTAATGCACCTGCAACTTTTCAAAGGGTAATAGATTCCTTATTTGGTGACTTATTTGGAACCTGTTGCCTTGCATATATGGATGACATCATTGTTTTCTCGCCATCCTTACAGGAACATATCCAACATTTAAAAAAAGTCTTCAAGAAAATTAGAAATTTAAAATTACAACCGGATAAGTCTGAATTCCTGAAAAAGGAAATCGAATATCTGGGTCACATTGTTACCCCCCGAAGGGGTAAAGCCAAACCCGACAAAGATTGAGACAATAAAGAAATTCCCTTTGCCTACTACACAGAAACAAATTAAATCATTCTTAGGTGTCATGGGTTATTATAGAAAGTTTATTAAAGATTTTGCTAAAATAACAAAACCACTAACTAAACAACTGAAGGGAAAATCAAAGGTTACTGTTGACGAGGACTTTATCAAAACTTTCGAATATTGTAAAACCTTGTTATGTAATGACCCGATCCTAATATACCCTGATTTCGATAAACCGTTTATACTTACTACAGATGCAAGTAATGTCGCTTTAGGGGCTGTTTTATCTCAAGGAAACTTGCGATCGGACAAGCCAGTTTCATTCGCTAGCAGGACACCGAGGCGAACTACTCTACCGTCGAAAAAGATATGCTTGCCATAATTTGGGCAATTAAGTATTTTAGACCGTATCTTTTTGGTCAAAAATTTAAAATTGTCACTGACCATAAGCCCCTGACATGGCTAATGAGTTTCAAGGAACCAAATTCCAAATTGGTGAGATGGAAGCTCAGACTGTTAGAGTACGATTACGAAGTTATATACAAAAAGGGGTCTCAAAACGTGATTGCTGACGCCTTGAGCAGAACAACACTTGATATCAACTTAAATGACCAAGAATCAGTCGAGGCGACATGTGAGGAAACCGTACATTCAGGCCTGGAGAACATTTCACAACTTATAACAATTTCGGAAAAATGTATTCACGATTTTAATATCCAAATTATCCTTAACGAAGATCCAGTTTCTAACATCAAAATCGAAAGCCCGTTTAAAAACAAACGTCGCCGCATTATATCAGAACCCATTTTTAATAAAAAAGTCGTGATTAGAATTTTGAAAACTATTTTAAAAACCAAATAAAACTTGTGCAATTTTTACCACTGACACAATATTCAAAATAGTACAAGAGGTTTTTTTTTCACAGTTTTTTTCAAACAGTACACTCTATAAACTTGTTAGATGCACAGAGTTTTTGGAAGAACGTACTACACAGGATGAACAAGAAAAAGAAATTAGAGACTATCACTATTATAATAATCACAGTGGAATTATTGTTAAAACATTTTGATGGTTAATGGTGTACAAATCGATATGAATTATGTCTTATGGGAGTTTTGGAACCTCTGTTTCCTGATAGGGAACTTTTTGCGGATGTCTATCGTATTTCAGGGTTTGGCATAAGTCCCAATTGTTTATTGTTTTTGTAATTTTTTGCTTCATATGTGGAAAATATATTGTTCTTTTTAAATGGGCTAGAGTGCTTCATATGTGGAAAATCTAGCCCATATGTGGAAAATATATTGTTCTTTTTAAACTCTAGCCCATTTAAAAAGAACAATATATTTTCCACATATGAAGCAAAAAATTACAAAAACAATAAACAATTGTGACTTATGCCAAACCCTGAAATACGATAGACATCCGCAAAAAGTTCCCTATCAGGAAACAGAGGTTCCAAAACTCCCATTAGACATAATTCATATCGATTTGTACACCATTAACCATCAAAATGTTTTAACAATAATAGACAAGTTTTCAAAATTTGCTGCTGGGTACACTATACCAGCAAGAGCCTAAATATAGTAAAATCAATCAGACATTTTATGTGCACTCATGGCATACTTAAAAAGATTGTTTGTGACCAGGGTGCAGAGTTCGCAGGAAATCTTTTTATTGATTTTTGCACTCAATACAATATCACCAGACATGTCACATCTTTTCAACAGTCTTCAAGTAACGCCCCTGTTGAACAATTTCATTCGTCTTTAACAGAAATTTACAGACTAATAATGGAAAAGAGGAAAACTGAAAAAACTCCCACAATACATGACGATATCCTTGCTGAAGCATTGATCACTTACAACAATGCTATAGACTCTGCAACTAATTTCACACCCTTTGAATTATTCTCGGGTCGAACCCACCTGTTTCAAAAAGCATTAAAATTTACTAACGAACACGATTATTTACAAGACTTAGACCTTTATCAGAAAAAAAAAATATATCCCAAGATTGCTCAACAAATATCTGATCAAAATAAAAAACGAACTTTAAAACTAAACGAAGAAAGGAAGGATCCACCAGAAGTGTAAACTGACGAGACAGTATTCAGAAAAGAAAATAGAAGAAATAAATTGACTCCTCGCTTTTCAAAACATATTGTCACTAAAGATAAGGGGGTCACATTTATTACAAAGAAAAAGCAAAAAATTCACAAGTCAAAAATAAAACGATTGACAAGAAAGCCTTAGCAAAAACCAGGTATACATATATATAATATAAAATACAAAAACACAAGCAAACAAAAAATAATTAAATACGATTTTTCATACATACATACCTAATTATTGTAAACAACAACATACTTATTACACAAAAAGAATAAAAAAAAGAAAGGAATTTAGGGAAATTAAAGGGAGCATGAACAAATGAATAAACAATGTCAATCATCAATGAAACGTTAATAATAAAATAATTATAAGATTTTCAAACATTACCGATCAACCGATAATAACAAACAGGATATTATAAATAATTAAAAAAAAAAAAAAAAATAAAAAATAAAATAAAAAAAAAAAAATAAAACTATAAAAATAAGATCTATAAGGAATTAAGCACTGAACACAACGAAATCCATGTTCTTCAATATTTAAATGGAATTGGCCTTAGCATTGATGTTATGTATAACCATTTACTAAATAATACTTTATTTTTTTTTTTTGCTTAAAATTATCCCAAAATTTATTTTTTTTTTCAACTAAAGAAGACAAAATCACAGAAATTTTAGCAAAACGAAATGTCACAATTTCATCGCAAGAACATTTATATAGATTACTTGAAATAGATACATTGGTAAACAAAACTAATGTAATATTTTACATAAAAATTCCAATGTTCAGAATTAAAGACTATAAATTCATTCATTATACCATTGCCAATGACAAGACTAAATATCTGAAAATACCTAAACATGTTATTTATAATAGATATAGTATTAAGCCTCTTAAACATAAAATTATGTTTTTTTGCCCCAACGTGGGATACAAATTATCTACAAGACATCATCAATGGACAGAACAACCGGAAATTCTGGAACCAGAAAGGGAGTTTGTTTTGTTGGTGTTAAATAGACTTAAAACCTAGCATAGACAACCTCACCTGGAAGCAATCAAAGCGCAACTATATTTTAATCCTATACTTCAATCCAGTGGGGGAGGAGTTACCTACCCGGTCACCACACCAATGAATTCACCTTCAACTACACAAACCATGGACAACACATCAAAAAGGGCAACAAATAACACATATGTACATATATACGTACATACATATTTACACACATATATATATCCATACATACATATATAGACACTTACATATATACGTACATTCATATTTAAACACATACATATATCCATACATACATATATAGACACTTACATATATACATACATACATATATACATGCATACATATATACATAATTAACTGAAGGAGAGAACGGCATTGTCGCCAAAATAAAATTGATAATTGTGTGTTGAACGTCAAACAAGACAGAGGTTTTAATTTTATAATAAAAATACTAAAAAAAGTAAATAAACACAATGAAAAGTTACTCTTTTTCCTCGAACACGACTTGGCCAAGATGTTAACTCGAGCGCGGGAGCTAGAAATCACAAAAATAAAAACACTGCAACAAGAACTCACAGAAATTGCAAGACAACAACAAATGAGCGTTGCTTGTGATTTACAAGAAAAAAAAAAAAAAAAGCCAACTGTCGCTCGACGAACGGCAGTTGGGAGCGTTCTCTAAAAAATTTAGCAAATCATTGTCAGGTATGGAGTCATTCTCATCGCTAGCCTCTGCGACGGCGGACTCTGCTATACGCGCGAATTGTTGGTCTTGGGCCGAGTCTTTTTGAGAAATGTTGTTAACATTCTGGCGACTCTGCCCAGTCATGCGCTCTGATGCGTTCTGTCTCTTTTGAGATTCGACGTAAGTGGCGCTACCGCGGGTTTTACCCCAAGCAGTCTGCTGTCTCAGTTGGAAACTGATGGATCAACATCCATCGGTTGTGCTTGGTCTTGGGCTCGTATTTGTTTACTGTTTGATGTTGGTCCCTGCTCACCCTGTTGGGGTCTGTTTTGGACTTGTTTTCCTGTAAAATGGGGGTTTTTCTCAAAATGTTTTCCCTGTCTGGGCATTGAGCGATTCCCTTGCTTGTTATTTTCCCCTGGGTTGCTCCTATCTTGAATTGCTTTAGCATACGTAGCAGCGAACATGCTCCTTTCTAAGCTATTCTCAGCCTCGCGAGCCAGTGCTAAAGCCGAAGGCAAATCTTTGGGCTGTCCTGGTATAACTAGTGCCTTAATAGGCCTCCTCAGGCCTGCCATAAAGGCGTGCAGAGCATCGCTCCTAATTTCTGTATTAAGAAAGACGGCTGCTTGCTCCTCATGCGTTATGGCAATTTTATTTGTAATAAGAGTGAGTTTTTTCTCAACCTCATCATAGTACTGCATTAATTCTAGGTCTCCTTGTCTGACCATTTCTAGTTGATGTCTAAGAACGCGCAGAGAGGTTTTATCGGCGTATGTGCAATCAAGTCTAGCAATCATTGCATCGAAATTTAGCACAGTGTTATGTGAGGTAAGCACTGCGCGTGCGGCACCACAAACTTTATTTTTTAAAATGATCACTGCCTGGTAATGTGTTTCACTCCCATAGTATCCCTTGTAGGCTTGATATACCTCTATGGCTGATTGTCTCCAAGACACATATTCTTCATGGTCACCATTAAAATTCGGCACCGATTTCGCAGCGTCAAGTCTAACCTCACATCTAATACTGGGGTCAATTGTTACGCTTTCGTACACCTGTACTTGTGGCGCTTCAATTCTAAATGAGTTCACTTGGTTTCTCAGATGTTCGAGTTCGGCGTGTATCTCGCCTCTTATGCGTTGTTCTTGTGCGTTAAGCGTGGTGCTGACTGCGCTCTCTATTATAACTTTTAACGTTTGTGGATCCATTTCTATTTGATCGAGTGCCTGAGGCCTAGATTGTATTATAATATCTTCGTCGCTATCAGATTCTTTTTTAATGTCCCTATAGGACCAACTCATTGGCAGTTGTTTAACACAGTGTCTTAGCGAATTCAATCTAACAATATAACCGCACACATTTAAACTCACAATTAAATTCAATGCAAATAAATTCAGTGCAAATTAGTTACAAGATCACTTTATGCTGCCATTTTTATTATTATTGTTTTTATATTTGTTTGGTTTCAAATTTATATATTATAATCTATCTTTATTTTTTCCGAACAGTCACTTACATGGTAGGGTGTGGATTCTTAGAGGGTAATCCAATTCCGGTTGGGCGCCAATTATGATGTTGGGTCCGTCCACTGGTTCCTGTTAAGGGTTACCGTTGATAGGATCAAACCTTATGAGATGATTTAGGTTGATTAGGATGAGATACGATTAGGTATCTGAATCACCGTCCTTGTGGATCAGTAATATATTAAATATTACAATTTGTGTTACGGCTAAGTGCCGGAGTTATGCTTCTTTATTGTTAAAGGGTTAAATCAAAACTGAATACATTGAAGGAAATAAAAGAGAACTAAACCTAAGTACATAAATTGGAATATGAATCTAAAGCTTAATACATAAGTAGGAATATGAATCTAAATCTAATTACATAAGAAGTAAATATGTAAGGTGTATGGTCATGCTATGAGCTCTTGGTCAGACGCTGTGTCAGCGTATTTATGATTATGTGGAATTCGTCACATCGACGTTGCAGCTGCACAGATTCTTCTAAGACTTAGTGCGGGGGCAGTTCGCTAGATTGTTTGTTAACTTATACCCTATGTAACTACAATTGGTATCTGATCTTACTAAGAATAATGCATTTCTTTTATAGTAAAATAGAGAGCTCACCAATGCATAGTTCGACATAGTGTTAGGTCAGCAAAATACGTCTATATTGATAATCGCTAACCATAACAGCTTAATTAACTAGGTCTTTATTGTTACTACTGACCATATCAGATCTACTTAAGACTGATGAGCCATCGCTATCTATAATCGGGTTACAAACTTATTTTGACATACATTTCCATTTCTTCTATATTAAATATAATTGTCTTAATGTTATATTATTTTATATAATCTAAACACCAACATACTCCCGGCCGATGAACACCTGTTCAACGTAATCCAACGTTGACTGCAAAATTGCTGGGGGCTGGGTTTGCTGCAGAGGGAGTCGGTATAGGATTCACGATCCTCACGGTTGTCTGCTCAGGACCATTTTGCCTTGGGGGTTGAAAGCATCTCCTTATTCCGTATACCATCACGAGAACCAATGGTATTGTTAGCGCTACGTAGGAGACGATAACATGGTGTGTTGGCTGGCTGGGGTCTTCTGGTAACTTCCAGTTTAGCTTAGTTTCCAGTTTTCCTTGAATGCTGCTTAGTTCGTCCTAGCTTAGCTGCATCTTCGTGAATTGTGTTGTTGTTGGCGCTGTTTTTGTTGGGCCAATGGTGAAGTTGCCAAATCGGACATATGACAATTTCATGGTGTCTGACGTAGCTATACGGTGACCTGTTATTCGGATCGCAAAACTCCTTGCTATACACGTCGGGTCTACGGTTAACAATCCAGTTTTCTTGACAGTGACACCTTGAATATTATCGTCACAGGTCACTGCGAGTTCAATTGGTCTGGTGGTGGCAAAAATCCACTGATTTTTGTGATACATGTAGTACCACACGAATGACCAATTTGTGTGTTGTATCTGACAAGTTGATGATTTTGTGTTTTTGAATAGTTGGAACTCACAGTTGCTATTAGCTGTAAACGTCGCTTGTTTATCAAAACAAATATATTGCTCGTTGTTGAGCTGATGGCATTGTTCCAGATCTGCTCTTGAGAGCCCAATGTATTGATTTTGTTCTTTGTTGACAGCAATAATGTGAATTTTAATGTTCATGATTATAATCCCATGACTTCCAATTGCTGGAATGGGTATCATGTTATACAATTGCACTGCCTGCGTTGCCACCAATGGAAACGTGACTTTAAATATCACATGATTGTTTGCGATTGTGCTTTGTGCCTTTATCGAGCCATATAATTGCAAGACGTCGTTATCTGGAACTGGCAAATCCAAACCAAACGGAAGATGTCACTTCAGTTGGTTCAGATGTTCCCGAAGCTGGCAGGTGATAGTAGTAACGGGCTTATTTTGCTATGATGGGCATCTGTAAATATTCGGGAAATCTCGGTTTGAATTCGAATTCAAATTCCCTGCAGTCACTGTCATCTGGGTAGTTAGCGTGATATACCAAAGCAATGCTTTTACCGCATTGTCCTGTACCTTGGTTATGTCGTTCATTTGTTGTTTCATTACTTTCATCTGATTTTCAATTGTGGCTTCGTCTCGCTTAATGATATTTATCGTTGAGTCAATGACAGATGTCTGGTTTTGCAGCAAATTCAATAAGTAGTCTTCATTTGATTTAACCTTTCGTATCGTGCCTGACATCTCTGTTGCGTACTTGTTTCCTGTCCTTAGCTCTGAGTTGACATGCTGGAAATGTCTCTGCATTGCGGTGCAAGCCTCTGGAACCTTCATTACCACGCATATTTCTCCAACCTTTACTACTCCGTCTGAAAATGTTTTCAGGTCGGCCCAATATGGTTCGAGATCGTAATATGCCACTGAATAGGGAAATCCTGATAAATATCCTGATAAATAACCCAATCTTCATTCGTTGAATTCAAAATATGAACTGATTTTATTAACAAAAGTATGGAGTTTATATAGGGAATCTTAGGCTCTAGGAGGTAACAATTGTTCTTAAAATATCTTATTCTAATGAGACTCAAACCCAAGATTTCGGGGGGTTGAAACTTATTATTATTTTGGGCACGGCTTTGGCCACTTGACATCCTGCCGTTGTGATATTTTGGGTTAATTACAAGTGTTTTTCTACAATGCGTGTGGCTGATTGTAATTCTAGTCATATGCTAGATTCGTTGTTTGTGACAAAGGTACAATTTTATTATGTTTTCTTTAGTGCATCTGATTTGGTGAAGCCGCTTTAGATGAACACGATGTTTATTCTTAAACATTCTGCAAGGGGCCGCCAAATGCGGCGTTTCGGGATTTCAGTTTAATCTTAAGTTGTTTTATACAAATTATTATTAATATTAAAATTAGTAAGATAATTAATATTAAGGAAGCATGATCGGTTACATGGTGGAAGTTTAAACCTAGTAATTTAATATGATGTTCCTTTAATGATTGTAACTGGCTTCCTATTTTCTCTAATTCTGCTGAATGGTTTACTATGATTGCTTCTAATGGATTCCAAACTATATTTGCCATGTTACTAATATCGCCTACGTGCAACGTTTTAATAGCTATATACGACTCTGACTGTATGCTATGATGAGCCACTAAAACTTTATCTTCTGCACTAACTGTGCAGCCTGATCTGAGGCTCAAAATTCCTTGTTCTGGTATAGCCACTATCTCTTGCTGTTCGTTACCGCATTGGACTCTTGCGCTAGTTTTATGTGGCACCTTGAATAACCAATTACTGCTGCTATCTAATTCTACCCAGTAAGATCTTGTCTCAACAACTGTTGTGTATATGCAGTTAGATTTGGTATTTTGCTTAAGAGCTGTCAGTTCACAGACATTATCATTGGCACTACTCCATGGCCAGCTTCCTTCACATGTTCTTCTATGCGACTGCCAGTTCTGACATTTTTGCAATGCTGATTCGGACATTAAATGATACAAATCTATTTCAAAGTTATAAATTAAAGTACTGGCTGTCTATACGGACCATTACCATTTGGTTATTGTTTAATCGTACAGGCAGTGGAATAACTTTATAGAGAAAAGACGGGTGTCTACCAAAAAGTGGTATTTTTGCATTTATAATTAGTTTTCTGTCAATAAAAATACCTTTTGCCGTCAACAGAGTGTATACATCTTTTAATTCAGTACCTGTTCTTTTACCTGGTAATACTAATGTTTCGGACAATTTGTCCTTAATTTTTGTTATTTCCAACTTCATCTGGCTTGGTTTTAAAATGTTAGGGTTCAACCTACCATGGTTAATGTCTATTAAAAGATTTATAACTCCTGTCTGAATTTTTTCACATTCATCAATCACGGAACTCAGTTGCCTTACAATCATGAAGAATTGCATGGATTCTCTATATACGTAATAGCTTTCTTTTAGTACTTCTGTCATATTTTCAATCCGGTTGTTCATGTTGCGAAAGTTAACATTTATTTCGTCTATAGTTGTCTTAATAATGTTTGCCGTGGAGTCTACTATCGATGTCTGCCTTTCTTCTAGGTTTTTCAAATTTTGCTGATTTGTCAGTAAATTTCTCATGTTTTCTTCCATCTGTACTCTGTCATCTGCATCCATGATGCCGAATAATATGTGGTACAATGAACCCATGAAGTCAAACGGTGCTCGCTTGCTTCTTGGCTTATTTTGATTCATAAACAATCTATTATTTTCTTCGATTTCCGTAATTCGTTTTACAGTGTTGTCTAATACGAAATGACACTGGTCTTCAAAATTATATAACTTTTGACATAAATCCCTCATTTTTGGAATCAACCTTTCGCCCTTATTAAGCATTTCAAAATATGCCGACATGTCATAGTACACTACCAGATCCCATGAGGACGCTACTACTTCCACCTCCCCCATTGGATCTAAGTACAACGCGGCTGTTGCGTTTAGTTCTTTTATCGTAATTTTCGGTCGATTATCTTTAATGCTTGCTGCATTCGAAAGTTGACAAAGCAGCATTAACATTGCTAACATAATTACGGTTCCTGCTTTGGACAGATGACCGAATCTGTTATATTTCCGATATCGATTCTCCTCAACTTCCTCAGATGATTTTACCCCAACAAGAGGACAGATTTTATTTATAGGCCTTGTAATTGACCCATCTTGCAATTTGATTTTGACAACTCTTACTTTATCGTCCCTGCCTTTATGCATTTCCTCAATCTTTCCCAGAGGCCACCTGGCTGGGTGACAATTTTCATCTTTGATCAGCACGACCTGTCCATTCTCTAAATTCTCTGTGGTTCGTCGCCACTTATTTCTTTGCTGGAGAGTATATAGATATTCGTCTTTCCATTTCGCCCAGAAATCTTTTTTCATTTTTTGAATTAATTTCCATCTATCTAAATTTCCAATTTTTTCTTCTGACATGGACTCGGCTACTTCTAATGTTGGTCTTCCAATTAAGAAATGACCGGGAGTTAACACCTCGTCATTGTCCATATCTTCACCCGTCGTATATAGCGGACGTGAATTTAGCACGGCTTCTATTTGGCACAACAATGTTGCCAGTTCCTCATATGTCAGGTTACTGTCTCCTATGACTCTTTTCAGATGATACTTAACCGACTTGACCCCAGCTTCCCATATACCTCCGAAGTGAGGTCCTGCCGGGGGCTAAAATGCCAGCTAATCTGTTCTCGCTCTAGAACAGGGGCAACCTGGACGTTATTTTGAACTGCTTTTTTGAATTCTTTATCCAGCTTCCTAGCCGCTCCTACAAAATTTGTACCGTTATCAGAATATATGTTAGCGCATTTACCCCGTCTTGCCACAAATCTTCGAAATGCTGCTAGGAAGGCATTAGTTGTCAAGTCACTAACAACTTCTAAATGAATTGCCTTAGTTGACAAACACACGAATATTGCTATGTACCCTTTGAATGTTTTCTGTCCCCGATTTTTTGAGCATCTTATATGATATGGACCGGCAAAATCAATCCCAGTGTTATGAAATGGGGATGACACCGTTACCCTACTTTTGGGTAGGTTACCCATAATTTGCTCCGCCGTTACTTGGCGGTATCTGGCACAAGTGACGCAGTCCCTTAGCTATTTTTTAAGAGCGTTTCTTAAACCGACAATCCAAAATTTTCTTTGAATTTGGCTTCTCATAAGGTTAGTACCTCCGTGTAAGGTTTCCTTATGTGCATCTTTAATCAACAACATCGTTAAATTTGACTTATCTAAAATCATAGGATGTTTAGTATCAAAACATATGTTGGCATTTTGCAATCTTTCCCCCACGCGCAATATTCCATCGTTATCCAAAAATGGATTTAAGCTCAAGATTTTGCTTTTCATATCAATTTGCTTGTTCTGCGTAAGACATGAAATCTCTCTGCTAAATTGACATGCTTGTTGGTGTTTAATTATAAAATTGTTAGCATTCTTAAGCTCATTGGCGGTTAGATATGATGGGTACGCCTTATCTCTTTTTTTAGCGCCAATAAATCTAAATACATATGCCGTAGTTCTGACCAGCTTATTCATACAAGAATACTTTTCGATTAGCTCCTGCATAATACTACTCTCTGAATTTATTAGTACGGAATTTACCATAACCTTGTCATCATCTGTTTTTTGTTTAGGCCATTTGTCTTTTGCTTCACTGAGCCACTTCGGCCCATTCCACCACAATTCACAATCTTTTAATTTATTCGGATAAATACCCCTTGAAGCTATGTCTGCAGGGTTATCTTCAGATTTAACATGGTTCCATGTTATCTCTTTGATTCTTAGGATATCCTCTATGCGACGCCTTACGAATTTTTCCTTACTAGCACCGTTTCTTATCCAGCACAGTGTGATAGTGGAGTCACTCCAAGCATACATTTCAGCTGAAACAGTAATAGATTGCTGGACTCTTTGTATCAATTGTGATAGCAAGTGCGCTGCACATAATTCCAATTTAGGAATAGTTTTCCTATTTTTGATAGGATTAACTTTGTTTTTACTGGCTATTAAGGTAATTGCTTCACCAATTTTAGCATATACCATCGCTGCATACGCCTTTTCCGACACGTCAGCAAAACCATGAATCTGTAACAACATATTAGGCTGTGTCTTGATCCATCGGGGTAATCTGACTTCTGCCAGATACACCAAATTGTCTTTGAAAGATTTCCATTCTGTTGTGTCGTTATCGGACAATTCTTGATCCCAATTTTGTTCAGCTAGCCACAACTTTTGCATGAATAACTTGCCTATTACCGTTACTGGTGCCAGCCAACCTAGTGGATCATAAATTTTGGCTAGTGTGGATAGCACCACTCTTTTATTAACTTTTCTGTTCTCGTCGCAGTGTACCTTAAACTTGAATTCGTCTTTAAATGGCTGCCACTGCAACCCCAAGGTTTTAATTGATTCGTTCTCATCAATTTTTAATACTTTGTTATCGCCTGTATCAATAACCTCTTCAACAATTTCGGATCTATTCGAGATCCATTTTCTCAAATTCATTCCTGCCTTTTCCAGTTCTCTGGAAACCTGCTGAACCCATTAGTTTTTGTTGTACAGAATTACCTCCTGTCATTAAATCATCCATGTAGAACTCGTCTCGGATAATTTCGCTAACCACTTCATTCTGACACCTGTTTGCTATCTCTACAAGTACCATTGTAGCTAAATAAGGTGCTGATGCAGTACCGTACGTCACCGTTGTCAATTTATATTTTCTTAATTTTTTCTGCGGTGAATTTCTCCACAAAATATGCAAATATTTTTGATCATCTTGATCAATGTTTATCTGCCGATACATTTTCTTAATATCTGCAGACGCTACGAAACGCCATTTTCGCCACTTTAAAATAATGTCAAATATGTCCTTTTGAAGTCGTGGCCCTGTCCACATTATGTCATTTAGACTTCTGTTATTTGTTGTCTTCGCGGATGCGTCAAATACAACTCTTAATTTAGTGCTGCTGCTTGATGGGGCAGATAATAGACCCCTTCATCTTTGGTTTCGATCATATGACCCAAGTCCACATATTCCTTAATAAACTTTTCGTAGTCTTTTTTTAGTTTTGGATTTTTCTGAAATTTTTTCTCTAAGTTAAGAAAACGCGCAGTTGCTTGCGCCTTTGAGTCACCTAATTCTTTTTCTTGCTTAAATGGGATCATTACTACATATCTTCCTGAGTCATCAATTCGAGTCCTTTTTTGTTAAAATTTTCTTCACACTCGTTCGCTTCTGAATCATCTTTTTCATCTGCCTCCATCTCCCAAAAACGCTCCATATCTGTAACATCTATTGCTGTAGCTACTATAGATTCATCTCCTTTTGATTTGGTACATCCCGACACGATCCAGCCAAACTGAGTATTCTGTCCTAGCAAGCCATTTACCTTGGCAACTCCACTTTTCAAAATATGGGTATATACGTCTACCCCTATTATCATGTCAACCCTACCAGGTTTATTAAAGGTGGGGTCAGCTAGCACGTAAGATTGCCATTTTGACATATCCACGTTTGCTATTTTTAATGGAAGAGCTTTCATTAACTGCGGTAATACAATTGCTTCAACCTTTAAAAGTTCTATTTCAGAATCACGCGTCTTCATTTCAATATTTACCATATACTTAGACGTTCTAGTTTTTGTTGACGATATGCCACTAATTTCTGTTTGTTTCTTGATCTTTGGTAATTTTAACATTTGAGCGGCTTCTTCAGATGAAATAGTGCTCTGAGAACCACTATCAATCAGAGCTCTTAATGTTTCATATTCTCCATTTATTTTTTTAACCTGTATTAGGGCTGTGGCCAACAATTTTTGTTGTGCTGTAACACAAGTATTTACTTTCGCCTGTTTTTCCCCAAAATGCAGAAGGGTATGATGTCCCTTGCTGCACAATGAGCAAACCATTTCATTTGTGCATCTCTTGTTGCTTGAATGCTTCAAGCATCGTGTACACAATTGTACTTTTTTGGCTATTTCCACCCTTTCTTTAGGTGTTAGTGCTTTAAACTTATAGCATAGAAGTGCGTTATGCCAAGGACCTTTGCAGATCGGACAACTATCTTTGAACCCCGTAACCGACGTTTTTTGTAACGGTTTTTTCTCTTCCTTTCTCATGGCACTTAGCGAGCAATATCTTTGCTCCAAGAATTCCATGACATCCGATAGCAATTGTATTTGCCTTGTTTTTCTAATCTGACTCTCATACAACTGTAGTCTCTCTGTCAAATTTCCGAAGTATAAGTTGAGCAAATATTATGTCAACTTCATCGGATAAATTTGTTTTAATTTTAATTAAGTGTATTGACTCATTAATTATGTCAATCACTCCTTTTACACTCTTTGCGGATTCATTGTTGATCATCGGTAAAACAACGATCCGATTTAACTGTTCGGAAAACACCCTCCGATTATTTTCATACCGCTTGGTTAACAGTTCCCAATCGGCACTATAATTGTCAGCTGAACCTGACAATAGATGAGCTACCATGCTCCTTGCTTCGCCCTTTAACGCGGATTTCAAATAATTGAACTTAAGAGCAAGACTTAAATCTTCTCTTTTTTCAATTAACTCCGTAAATAATTCTACAAACAGGTCCCACTCTCTAGGTTCTCCAGAAAATGTGGGTACCTGAATCTTTAGCAACACCGGTAGTTCGCCTCTCACAGTAACATTCTCAACTTTCAAATTTTTCTGATCGTTTATTTTTTCTTCTAATGCTACCAAGGTATTCTGAAGGTCGAACTCTAATTCTTCTATGACCTCTTTAAACGTATCATTACCTATAAACTCAACTGAATAAGCTTGGCACATCTGTACCTTCCTGAACAAGAATTTTATTTTTTTAACATACATTTCACCTGTTCTATTGTCTATCGTACGTAAATCTTTGCTCACCATGTCCAAATATTCCTGCAGCTGACGAACCTTTTCTTGCGATTTCTCCTGGCTAACCTTAGCATTCTCATTACTGGAGGTCGCGTTTCCCCGCGACTCTCCGCTGCTGTCTTCAAAATTCTCTAACATCGTTGCATCTGCTTCAATGTTTTCCGAATCAACAGTGCCCTGCCTGATTGCTTCTCCTTTGGCTGTTAATCTATTAATCATATTTAAGCCTTCCTCATATTTTCCATCTGTAAAATAGATATGTTCGGTTGCTCCACTCTCTAGGATTTGGTTATTGTAACTAATCCATTGCTTCTGTATGTCTCTTACTTCATTAAGAATTTTGCTAGTGAACTTACTAGCGTCTATTTCTTCTATCTTCTTTACCCTTTTATGCAACTCGTGCTGCTTCGCTAACAATTTTTCGATTTTGGTAGGGAACATTTTATATGGTGTCTGTATATGTATATGACAATATATTTATTTATTTTTGTTAATATGTATTTACTTAAGTATATGGAAAATTTTCACTTTTTTGTATATATTTACTTTTTGGTCTTGACTCTTTAACGGGCAACTTTCTTAAAAATTTTGTTATATACTTTTTTTTTTTTTATCCAATTTTGGGTATTATTTTTCAACTTCCCTACTCGATCATCGCAGTGATCTTCCTACCTAATGTTTTGCATAGCTTTACAGGCTATGTTGCTATCGGGCAGATAAGGCTCCGCTCAATTTCAAAATTCGTATCTTAGAATACATATATGGATGTATATTATTATTTTTTATTTCTAACCTGAAACTGCTTTTTTCTTTTTACCCGCATCAGCTGGTCGTCGCCGTTTGGCACGCTGATGCTCCCTCGAAGGCGTAAAAGACGGCCTGCCTTTCACGCTCGTTGTCAGCTGCTGATGTCCAGGACCTATGGGCTCAGGCAGTACCGGTGCCGGTCAGCGCACCAGATTTCCTTGTTCTTCAATAGCCTCTTCTTTGCAACTATCCTGTTGCCTTGCAAATGCGTCGTTCATCTGCTTCTTGTTGCCAGTCGACTTGTAACCGCCTATAGTGTATATATAGGCGAGGATGTTTTTTTTTTTTTAACTTTCGATATACGCCACACACAAAAAAAACTCCGCCGCCGAAATTACTACAGTTGCTCCGCTAGCCAAACTGCCTTTAAATTCGAACGCACGCACTTTTAATTTATTAAGCAATAACATTTTGCTTTTATTTTATACTCTGTCTCTTACCACTGGTGGGGGAAAAACAAGAGTTATTTATTTTGCTACCTTTAGCTGGTCTAAGCATTTACACTTGCATAAGATCTCAGACTCTTAAGGAGCTGATTGAACCTCTGAGTCTTTTACCACTGGTGGGAAAACTACAGAGTTCTTTCTTATTTTGCTACCTTTAGCTGGTCTTAGCATTTACACTTGCATAAGATCTCAAACTCTTAAGGAGCTGATTTACTCTCTGAGTCTCTTACCACTGGTGGGGGAAAACTACAGAGTTCCTTTTTCTCGAAGAACCAAAATGAATAGGGAAATCCGGAGAGAAGGAAAATAACCCAATCTTCATTCGTTGAATTCAAAATATGAACTGATTTTATTAACAAAAGTATGGAGTTTATATAGGGAATCTTAGGCTCTAGGAGGTAACAATTGTTCTTAAAATATCTTATTCTAATGAGACTCAAACCCAAGATTTCGGGGGTTGAAACTTATTATTATTTTGGGGACGGCTTTGGCCACTTGACATCCTGCCGTTGTGAAATTTTGGGTTAATTACAAGTGTTTTTCTACAATGCGTGTGCCTGATTGTAATTCTAGTCATATGCTAGATTCGTTGTTTGTGGCAAAGGTACAATTTTATTATGTTTTCTTTACTGCATCTGATTTGGTGAAGCCGCTTCAGATGAACACGATGTTTATTCTTAAACAGCCACAATAGTCTAGTCAGACATTGCCATCCTTCCTGTGTCAATACTTTCATAAGATGCCTGGTTTGGGGTTGAATCGAGTTATGTGAGTCCTTTGAGCAAATGCTATAGGAAGTAATAACATCATTAGGCAGATCGTCATTGCCAATGGTGGCAGACCGAAAGACAACCGTCTTTTTGTCTCTGGTTCTGCAGTGTCCTCGATACCAGAGTTTTCTTTGGAATTCGATTCTGGGTCATTTGTCTTGATTTTACGCCAATTTATGGATAGCCCGCTTGTAGGTGCCTCTGGCTGTTTTAATGTCCACCACACGGACGTATCCATCCAGGCCAGGATATAATTTAACAATTTGTCCAGTCGGCCACTGCAAGATTGGCACATTATCCTCCTTTAGAATTACCATCATGTCTTCTTTGAAGTTGTTATATGGTTTCTTCCATTTGGATGTACCCTGCAATTCCTGTAGGTACTCCTGAGACCATTGTGTCCAGAATGTATGCTTAAGTCGTTGCACTAATTCCCATTGCTCTGGAATCGATCGTTGTGTTCCTGGCTCTGCATCTGGTTGGGCTACTAATAGTTCTCCAATTAATAGATGGCCTGGGGTTAAAGATGTGAAGTCGTTAATGGAGGAGAGTTCAACACTGCTTCAACAATGACAATGATGGTAAACAGTTGTTCAAACGTTAAGTTTGCTGTAGATACGTTGTGAGGAACATAATTATAACAATAATGTCCCACACAACAAACAAGTAATTAACAAGAAACAACTCACTGAAAATTATACGCAAAGACCAGGATTCGTGGTGTTCAGCAACATGTTGCTAAAGATCACTCTTAGCAACGTACGATACGACGCAACATGTTCGATCGAACCACATACGACCAACAGCAAATTTCGTCACAGCGGGAAGATGCGTGGGAGGCAGAGAGCGAAAGATCTAAACGGATGGAGAGCATACGCGCAAAAGAGAGGGCCACTGTGCTTCGATCACAGTAGGGCATGGGCCATATACGATACGTAAGAGAAATTATGCATGAATATATGAAATCTAGTAATACATGCGTAACACACCTACGCTATGCGTGTGAAAATTGAGCGCGGGTACCGGTGGATGATGCGAGAGTACTCTATGATGCTGGACAGTGGAACATATTAGGAGAGACAAGCAGAGAAACAAAAAAGGCCAAAGTGATGGCTATGCATGTCGAACGGGGGGTAGTGGGGGGCTGTGTGCATACCAAGCAAATATCGTCGATCAAGTTCGATGGGCAAAGAGGGGTATGTGCAAGCCGAAGAAAGGGGGAATTGGGTAGTGGGGAAGCCCTGTCTACGAGACGAATAATATATTGATGACGTAGATGAACGAATGTAGTTAATTTTGACTTGAATTAACTAAAATGAAATAAACGAAAAACAATATATTATTCTGATGAAATGAAACATCTATAAAATGGAAAAGAGCAAGAAATTATTCCGAACTGATGAAACAAACAGAGCAAAGAAGGACATTGGGGAGAACAGCGTTGCGAGAGAGGACATGCGACCAGAGCGGAGAAATCAACTAGTGGAGAGAAAAGGCTGGAAGCCCGAAAGGGGATGCGGCTGCGGCAAGGACTACTACGGGACTTTCACCACGCATGACTTAGTGCAGGGGCAGTTCGCTAGATTGTTTGTTAACTTATACCCTATGTAACTACAATTGGTATCTGATCTTACTAAGAATAATGCATTTCTTTTATAGTAAAATAGAGAGCTCACCAATGCATAGTTCGACATAGTGTTAGGTCAGCAAAATACGTCTATATTGATAATCGCTAACCATAACAGCTTAATTAACTAGGGCTTTATTGTTACTACTGACCATATCAGATCTACTTATGACTGATGAGGCATCGCTATCTATAATCGGGTTACAAACTTATTTTGACATACATTTCCATTTCTTCTATATTAAATATAATTGTCTTAATGTTATATGTATTATTTTATATAATCTAAACACCAACATACTCCCGGCCGTTGAACACCTGTTCAACGTAATCCAACGTTGACTGCAAAATTGCTGGGGGCTGGGTTTGCTGGAGAGGGAGTCGGTATAGGATTCACGATCCTCACGGTTGTCTGCTCTGGACCATTATGCCTTGGGGGTTGAAAGCATCTCCTTATTCCGTACACCATCACGAGAACCAATGGTATTGTTAGCGCTACGTAGGAGACGATAACATGGTGTGTTGGCTGGCTGGGGTCTTCTGGTAACTTCCAGTTTAGCTTAGTTTCCAGTTTTCCTTGAATGCTGCTTAGTTCGTCCTAGCTTAGCTGCATCTTCGTGAATTGTGTTGTTGTTGGCGCTGTTTTTGTTGGGCCAATGGTGAAGTTGCCAAATCGGACATATGACAATTTCATGGTGTCTGACGTAGCTATTAAAGAGCTGCATGGCTTCACTCACAACGTACGCTGAAATGAATTCATTCGAATTGAATTGAATTGAGTGAGTGAGGCGCACACAATGAATTAAATGTGAATGAACTCATAACCAAAGTCACTCACTCGAGTGAATTCGATAGAATGAAGCGTAAAGCCGAGTGAAAATTTTGGAAATGCCGAACACACTCGAATTATTCTATTTGTAGCACGCACATTTTGAGCATCGTTCATTTCGTTGGAGACAGTTGTGGCAGGCATAATGGAAAACAGTCAAGCGGACGAATTTGTATGTATTTGGCAAACTAATTTTGATGGTTTTGTTTTTATTGTTGTTGCTAGTTGTTATATATATGTACATATGTATGTATTTATGTAATATGCATAAATATGTTTTCTTTTTGTTTCATAAATGATTATGTTTGTGCTTAGTTAATCAACTTGTATTTGTGACCTGTCCATAAATGTTTCTTGTGCGTTATTTTCCAGATTTAATTTAATGATTTTGAAATATATAGGTTATTAATATCCCAAGTGATGTTAAGGAGAAGCTTCAGAGTGGCCTGTATTCTTTGATTGAAAAGAGAGGCCGAAGCGAGGTGTGGAATTTTTTTTCTATAATAAAAAATAATATGGGAGACGAGTTGCAGAGTTTTGTAGCTTGTAAGATGTGCTTTACTGTATATAAGTTTACAGGAAGCACATCAAACCTTGTAAAACATAAATGCTACTTGGTTAACGCGAGTAAATTTAATGAAGCCGCCCCAATTGATGTTAACCCTGAAACGAAGCAGGAGGGTGTAGCAGTCGCAACAGAATGGGTTGTGACGAACTGTCGTCCTCTAAAAATCGTTGATGATTCAGGATTGAAAAAGTTTGCAGCCTTCTTAATTAACGTAGGAGCAACTTATGGAAAAAACGTGGACATAAAAAGGTTATTGCCCCACCCCACAACAATATCGAGAAACATTAAAACGCTTTATGAGTGCCATATCGGTCCTATTAAGATCGAGATTCAAAAGTTTAAGGAATTGGGTTACGCCATAAAAAGTGACATATGAGTAGATAGTAAATGTCTGTTCTGGACCAGGAAATGACGTCACAGATAAGGATGTGGTTTTTGTGGAATGTTGTGATAAGGGGTTGTGTGAGTTCAAGGTCATGTTATTTGTGGTGACTGTGTGAAAAAATGCTTGACCTTGGGGAGAAATCTACATATAATTTTTTGTTTATTGTTAAAGCACTTCATATATATATACATATATACATTTCATATATACATATATATTTGTTGATAAGGTTGTTTATATTTTTTTTGTAGCGTGGGAAAAAAAAAAATCATGTTTGACCTTGGAAACAAAAAAAGTTTTTTATTTATCATTTAAACCATTTCATATATATATATATATATGTTTATAGGGCTTGTGAAATGTTGTTAAATTAGTCATAATTGTTGATAGGATAGGATTTTTTGTAGCGTGGGAAAAAATAATGACTCGCGCGTTTATGTTGTGATAAGGAGTGTATTGAGCGCGTGTGTGGAGCGTGCTGTGATAAGGAGTATGCTGTGAGCGCGTGTGGAGTGTGCTATGATGAGGACTGTGTTTTGTATTAAGATATAATAGCTAATAACAAGTTCAATAAATCGGATAATTAAGATATATTTTAAAAAATGCTTTCTTCTAACATTAATAGAATCAAGCAGTTTTTATTTGAATTTGAAGGAGTCATTTTTGTAAAGGATTGTGAGACATTGAATGATATTCAATATTATTTACTGGATCGTAACAATCATTTCAACTATTGTGCTTGCCTCTATAACGATAACATAGAAAATCCAAATACTTGCGCATGTTACTTGGTGCTTGGACAAATACAGAAAGCAGAAGATATTATGAGGAAATACAAGTTACTTCAATTACGAATGTATATGAAATAAAATTTTCGTATCATCCATATACATATATAGTAGTAGATAAAGAAAACTACAACCCCAATAAAAAAACAATAATTTTTTCTTTAGAATTCTTATTTATTACTGAAATTTGAAAACTGAAATAAAGAAAACCCAAACACCAATGAAGATAATCAATTTTTTTATAAATTTATTTTATTTATTTATACATGAATACATGGTTACATGGTTTGTGGAAGTGGAATTATATTTATCAAATGCTGATTATTTCGGATTCTTTTGATAACGGCAAACCGCTGGTTACTCCATTGATCAATGAATGCATCACTGATCATGGTGTTATATTTTTTAGTCAAATATAACACATGCTCAGGGAGCTTCATTGCAATGGACTCACCATATCTGGTTTGCGCTCGCCAGCCTCTTAGGATTTGATACGACACATTTGTCTGCATTTTCAATATCGTAAGCAATGAAGACCCATCATACGAATTATTTGACCAGTCATTGAATTGATTCAACAACGTTAAATCATCATGAATTGAGTTATCTGAAATCAACTCTTGTTCATGATGATGTTGTTGTTGTTGATGTTGCTGTTGTTGTTGCTGTTGTTGCTGTTGTTGATGCAGTTGTTGCTGTTGTTGTTGCTGTTGTTGCTGTTGTTGATGCAGTTGTTGCTGTTGTTGATGCTGTTGTTGTTGCTGCTGCTGCTGAAGTAATTGCTGCATTTGAGCATCATCAGTTGCTTCAAGAACTGTTAGATCCAGACGTTGTCTGGATCTGCGGCTCTGCTTCGAGTGGTGCAGTTCTTTCAGTTCTCCTTCCATTTTTTATTATTCTTGTGCTGGTTCTCTTAAGCGAAGCTTAGATGCTTACTAATTTAGCTTCCAATAAATTTACGCCTTTTATGCAGAAATTTCTCAGCTTACAATTAGGTTTGAAAATTTGATAAATAAGTTGGAGGATGAATGTGCGCGTCCTAAAGCGGATGTGGTGTGGTGTGGGAATATTTTATGGCTTATCAATGGTTTATTTTCAGCTTGCGTTAGAGTACTCTTTATCAAATTTGTTCTTGCGTTAGAGCACTCTTTATCAAATTTGTCTTTATTTTGAGTCTACTTCAACATCATCAAATTTATTGAACATTGAGTCCATTAAACGAATATTTTCTTCTTCTCGTTCTCTAGAAGTAATGTAATTCCGCAAAAGACTGCTATCACTATCAATTGTGTATATATTACTATATTCCATCATATGTTTGGGAATAATCTCTTGAGGCTTTTCCCAATTAATCTCATTATAAAACGGACAATCCTGTTTGTATCTTCTTAAGCTCCCACCGCGATTAGCGCTTTGACTGCATTTCCCAAGTATAGTAATACTACCTCCAATAACATAAAATGCAGCGTGCTGACATTCATCGAATGAAAAATTTAGTGCATGTAAAAATGGATGTGTTTCTCCACGTCTTAAAGAGAATAGAAGAGTTTTTTGTTTGCAGTCTGAAGGATTTGGATTGACAAACACCTGAAGTAGAGGTGAAATAGCCTGCGCCTGAATAATTTTAAATGACTCCCAACCCACATGACAAGTGCAGAATTGATCAGATGATCCAATCTGCTGAATCCAAAACATGGTTTATTATGTTAGCGTAAATAAAATATAAAAGATTTGTTAGATGTGAAGTTTATGAAGTACAATTGAGTAATAAAAATTTTAAGCATAGATGCCCACAATTATAGTCCTTAAACTTTTGCACACGTTGATAGTTGTATTGTATGTTGCTGCCTAGATAGTGAATGACTTCTATAGGAGGTTGCAAATTTCCGAAACTATCGAAATATTTTACTTCATTAGCTTTTTTTGAATAAGCTACCCAATGTGTACCCCCCTCCCCTAGATGAATCTAAATTTATAACACCACACTCGTTTATCCACCGATCTTTGCGGTGGGGGAGGCTATCTCTCATAAATACACCTCTAAAGTTTGGGATGTGTTTTCGAGCGAATTTCAAAATATCAAAATTTGATAGAGGTTTATTAGGTAGCTGCTTTAAAAGTTTTTTGATTGTGGTGTAATTAAACCATATCCACTGCGATATGGTCGAAGGAAAAAACCCTTGCCTAAAGCAATAGACTCCATCCTTTGATTATGACGCTTTCTCTCTTCAAGCTCCCTAGCAGCAGCTTTAGTTTTCATAACCGCTTGTGTAATGCTTGAAGCACCTGAAGCAAGTGTTCCAAGCGCTCCTAGTGCAGCTATAATTGGAAGAAACCCACCAATTTTGGGTACAGTAATGATGCGAGGGATTGCTATAGTTTTTTTATCTTTTGAGTTAATTGTATTATTTATAGCTTTACGTGCTATTTGAATGGAGCTATCAATGTCATGGGAGTTTTTATTTCTCAATGCTATAGCCGCTGCTCGAACAATTTCATTGAATTTTTTCTTCCTTTTTGAGCAAGTTCCAGTATTACTTTTACGCTTTCTTTTAAAACCCATCCCGAAAGATTTCTTTGCTCTCATCAAATTAGTAACCAACCAAGCAGCAGACTTTTCTCCTAAACTACTATCAGAAGCCTTTACTCGCTCCCAAGCTTTATCACAGCTGTGTATCAGCAATATGTCGCTTCTCAAGGTCTTTGTTTTGCGAATAAGCGATGTCGTGTTCTCTGCAAGCAGCATCCAATTGATTGATTCCTTTATCACCACGTTCCAATCGTTTTTTTAGCTTTGTCCCAGGTCCGCAAAACTGATATCCCGGAATATGTAATTCTACGGGCAGATTATTAATAAGACTATTAACTACACCTCCAGTACCACCTCCGTAACGGTAGGCTTTCAGTTTACAACTGTTTTTATTATAAAAATGAAGAGGCATTTTTATTTGAAACTCAGTTCATGAACTCACATTACTAAATGCGGACGCAGAAGTGTTAAAAGGTTTTAAATATGCGTCTTAAGAAACAGCAAACCAATATCGAGATTAAAAATTTTGATATATCATCAAATGCTAATGCCAAAAGTTTGATTAGACATAGCGTTTTACTCCCCAATTCAATTATAGCTTTAATTGTTGGACCAAGTAATTGTGGAAAAACAAATCTAATGCTTAGCTTGATAGAAAGTCCAAATGGATTGAAATTTAAAAATATTTATCTATACTCAAAATCATTATGTCAACCGAAATATGAATATTTAAAAACGTTGATTGCTCCAATAAAGGGTATGGGCTGCTATACATTTTCAGAAAACGAGTCTGTTATACCCCCTAATAAAGCGAAAAATAATTCCATAATGATTTTTGATGATGTTGCTTGTGAAAAACAGAATAATATCCGAGCATACTTTTGTATGGGTCGACATAATAATATTGACTCATTTTACTTATGTCAAACCTACACCCGCATTCCTAAACATCTTGTGCGTGATAATGCGAATCTAATAATAATGTTTAAGCAAGATGAAATGAATATGAAGCATATTTATTCAGATCATGTTGGTGTTGATATGAGCTTCGATACTTTCATGAAAATGTGCCGGATGTGTTGGAAGGAAAAATATGGATTTCTCACCATAAGCAAAGATGATGAAATAGATAATGGTCGATATAGATTAGGACTTGATACATTTATTAGCATTTAATAAAAGTATAAAATCAGTGTAAAGGTATACAACTTTATTTATTAGTCATACGATCAGCAGAATGTCCACAACAATAACTTTAAGTGGGAAAAGCACGGTCTTATCATCTATATTTTTTCCTCCATTAGAATTAAATGATCAATATGAATGTTCTTTAATTGATATTCATTTCTATAATTCAATTACAAACGTTGATGAAAAAAATAATTTATTTCACATTGGTGACAACATAATTGAAATACCACCAGGTTCTTACGAACTCAATGATATTATTGATTTAATTCAAGAAGAACTTATTAATGAAAATATTCATGATTCGAAGCTTGATATTAATGGTAATAACAATACATTGCAAGTAGATATTTATTGTGATCTACCAATATACTTTAACAAAGAACGCTCAATCGGTTCGATGTTGGGATACGCAGATGGAGTACTTGAAGCAGGAAAAAAACATACATCTCATTTACCATTGAATATTTGTAACGTCAATGCCATTCGTTTGGAGTGTAATATTGTTACAGGAACTTATGTAAACAGCATTCAATCACATACACTACATGAGTTTGCACTCACCGTTCCACCAGGCTATAAAATGGATGAAACTCCACACAATTTAATTTATTTACCCGTTAACACTCGAGAGATACGAGAGTTAAGAGTAGAACTAATTGATCAGGACGGTGCACCCATTCAATTGCGGGAAGAAGAAAACGTTACACTTCGTATTCATCTCAGACCACAGCGATGATAATCTATGGTAAAACACGCTGGAAGGGAGGTGTAGGTAGCAGATCGATTAGAAACGTTGCAGTGAGCAGTACATCTACGTCACATTCAGCTAGAAGAGGTTTAACACCATCAAACAAAACATTTTTGAAGACAATAGGACTTAAAGTTCGAGATTAGAAAATGGAAAATCATATATTGAATGTTCGTGAGAGTGTCTACGAAGATAATAGTATAGTTAGGAAAGAATATCACACTTATCAACCGCAGCAGCACACATCTTACAACGCTAATGATGAAATTCGAATTTGCATACAAAACCAAGATTTATATGTATACCCACATGAAAGCCTCATTTATATAGAGGGGGCAGTCACTCTAACTGATAACAAGGTCACTTCAGCCGGAATACTCAAAAATAATTGTATGGCATATTTATTTGATGAAATACGATATGAGCTTAATGGAACTGAAATAGATCGTACACGATATGTTGGACAGACTACAACAATAAAAAACTATGTTTCATTAAATAAGGATGAAAGTGTTATGCGAAAAAATGCTGGATGGTTTGGTGAGAGTAGCTTTCCATTAATAAATTTCTCTAATAAAGGGAAATTCAATTTTGTTGTGCCACTTAAAATGCTATTGGGTTTCGCTGAAGATTATGATAAGCTCATGCTTAATTGTAAACATGAATTAGTATTGCTTTTAAGTAGAAATATGGGGAATGTTTACAAGCAAAAAATTACTGATCCGGCTACGACCTTTAAGTTAAATATTCACAAGATTTTTTGGAAAGTACAACATGTAGCATTAAATCATGACTCAACACTTTCAATGTTAAAAATCATTGAATCTAATAGACCATTAACCTTAGCATTCCGTAGTTGGGACTGTTATATGAATCCATCACTTGCTGATGGAACACAAAATACTTGGAGTGTGAAGCTAGCCTCTGATAGAGAACGCCCACGCTTTGCATTAATAGCGTTTATTTCAGATGATAATGAAATAGTATCAAATAATTTATCAAACTTAAAAATACATTTAAATTCTGATTCATATCCATATGATGATCTAAACATAAGTTTTGATCAAGCTCGGTTTGCAATGCTTTATGACATGTATGTAAAATTTCAAGAGAGCTACTACATGAGGACACCACAACCACTTTTAAGCCCAGAGGAATTTAAGCAAAAAGCACCCATCATCGTAATAGATCTTTCACATCAGCAGGAGGCTGTTAAAAGCGGACCCATTGATATACGTATTACCGTTGATCTATCAGCAACCACAGCAGGTGCAAGTACTTCAAATGATGCATACTGTGTACTTATTCATGATCGGCTAGTTGAGTACAATCCATCAAATAACTTAGTTAGGCGAGCACAGTAATTCATACATTATCAAAAACAGCGGAAACTCAAAAAGTTTCAAAAATAAAGCAGTGATAAATGAATGTTTATCAAAACTCAGAAATTCTCCAAAACTAATGCCTAACATAAGCAAACGCTAGCATTAGTAGCATATCCATATCCATACCAGTAAGAAACTGGAAATATCCGCCTCGGACGCTAGCATTAGTAGCATATCATATCCATACCAGTAAGAAACTTCAGAAATTCTCCAAAAAACTAATGCCTAAGCCTAACATAAGCAAACGTTAGCATTGCCAGCATATCCATATCAGTAAGAAACTGGAAATACCCACATATATGAAATATGTGTATGCATACATATTCACATATCAGTAAGAAACAGGAAAATAACAAGCAAGTAAGAGCTAACAAGTAAACAGAAAGCAATTTCTTCATTTAGTTAATGTTCAAGCATTAAAGCTGCTGCAACATCATCAACATCATTTAAAACAAAAAAAAAAAAAAAAAAAAATCCTTCAAGATGAATTGTGTACCAGAATGTCTGTCTTCCGAGAGTGAAGTTGCATTCATTGTAACTTATAGCGCTAAAGGACGAAATAATGAGTATGTGATAAAAGAGGTTGGCGTAGCATACAGCAATTACTTGCATGGAGGACCACACATTTTCATTGTGAGAGCACCGTATCAGGAGTGGACGCGAAATGCTATGCAAATTAAAGGAGGCAATACTAGCATTAGCTGGAATGCTGGTCACGATGATTTCCGGTATACAATCCAGAAATTAACAAAGAAGTGCGCGGATATGACTGTCTTAACAAACAACATCGATTCACTCCAGTTCTTATCCGAGCATGGAATCGGAGCACGTCGCCAGCTATTTAATGAATACGTGTTTGAGAAAGATTTAGTTGATAAATCGCTGAAAGATGTGTATGTCAACTACTTGGAGTTTATAAACAGCTCTCACGGAATTCTAAATCTCCTTCGCTCCGACAACTACAATTACGGAGTTGGTGCTGGTGAAACGGAAAGTTTTTTCCAAACAATTGATTGCACAACCAATTGCGGCAATCATGAGGGTGAGGGTGATGATGCTGATGATGATACAGAGTCGGAGAACTGGGACTCCGATCACGAAGAGAGTGAACATGCCGCTGCTGTGAGATGTGCCAGAGCCGTAGACAAGGCTCTGGAAAAGGATAACGTAAGCAGATATGCTTTAGCATGTGCTATGACTGCAGCAAATTGCTATAAAAAATTATATCATCAATTAACATATATTAAGAGCTTAGAAAGAAAAAACTGTATACCAATATAATCAAAAAAAAAATGTATATCAATATATTATATCATTAAATAAAATAAAACAAAAAAAAATTTATATTATACATATATATATATTCAAAAAAATGATTAAATAAAAGTTTTCAATCAAAAAATTTGTATGTCTTATTATTTGGATTTTGGATTAAAAAGTAAGTATTAAAACTTTACTCATTCGTTTTGCTCTTTCTCTCTGCAGCCATTTTTCAGCTCATAATTGACAGACTACTGAATTTTTATACCCTTGCAAAAAGGGTATATTAATTTTGGTCAGAAGTGTGCAACGCATAGAACGAAGCATCTCCGACCATACAAAGTATATATATTCTTGATCAGCACGACGAGACGAGTTCAAATAGCCATGTCCGTCCGTCCGTCCGTCCGTCCGTCCGTCCGTCCGTCCGTCCGTCTGGATCAACGCAAACTCCTCCTAGACCGTAAGAGCTACAGAGCTGAAATTTTGCACATAGGCTTGTATATACTGCAGGCGTTGTATATCTCGGATTCAGCCGGATCGGACCACTATATCATATAGCTCCCATACAAACCCCAAAGTCACGAACAGTGACTTTTCTCAATAACTTCGTTATTTTCTATGTTATTATCGTGAAACTTAATAATAGAGAGTTTATTACGCTTATAAACGACTGTGCCAAATTTGATCAAGATCGGATGACTATATCATATAGCTCCCATAGGAACGATCGGTCGAAAACAGTGACTTTTGTAAATAAATTCGTTACTTTTACCGCGATTGCTTTCAAATTAAACATTTGTTAGTTTAGTATATCTGTTAATGACTGTGCCGAATTTGATAAAGATCGGGTGACTATATCATATAGCTCCCATAGGAACGATCGGGCAAAAACAGTGACTTTTGTAAATAACTTCGTTACTTTTAACGTGATTGTTTTCAAATTAAACATTTGTTAATTTAATATATCTGTTAATGACTGTGTCGAATTTGATAAAGATCGGGTGACTATATCATATAGCTCCCATAGGAACGATCGGTGGAAAACTGTGACTTTGGTCAATATCTTCGTTATTTCCTATGATTGTAGGCCATTCTTTCGCAAACATAAGCCTTTTTTAGATAAAACGTTCTTCCACATTGATGGCTAATAGGTAAGGAAAGAGTTACCAAAAAAGATGCAAGGGTATACAAACTTTGACGCGGTCAAAGTTAGCCCTGGCCCTCTGGTTTTAATAGACTTTAAGTCTGAGTAGTCCTCTGAAGTCAGACATGAAAATTTATATTTAAACAGCTAACAGCTTGTTTTGAAGCAAGTTCATCATCGGTTATTTAACTGATAACAGCTCCAGCTCTAACAACTGCTTATTTAACTGATAACAGCTCTAACAACTGCTTCTTAGCGTCAAAAAATGGAGAAAAATAAAAAAAATGTGTTGCGAGAGCTAGTGAAAACTAGAAATATTTTAAAAAGAAAATTTCAGAGTATTAAATTAGGAAAAGCTGAAGCAGATTTACAGCTAGAAGAAACATTAAAACCAATAACAACTCCATTAGAGAAGCTTGTGAATAAAAGTGAATCACTAAACAATCATTTGATCACCATTAAAAAAGAAGAAGAAATAGATAAAAAGCCTAAAATTAGAAAAGAATCAGAATCATCTATAAACTCGATTCCCGTAAAAGAACCATTTTTCAATAGTGATATTAAAAGAGAAGATGAGTATGATATTGATGATGATCCTACTTTAGATGAATACGTTAGTAGCAACTCTTTAGATAATAATCGTAGTCAACTATTGATTCAAGATGATAATTATGAAATAGAAAAAATATTGAATTTAAGTGAATTAGCACGAAGAAGAGTTCTTGATAAGGCATATGGCCCTTATAAAGATAATAAAGAAAAAGTGTGGTTAGGTAATTCTGAAATACACATATCAGATGGGAAATTCAATATTTTGGGTAATAGCCAAAATTGGCCTCTAACAACTGGCCTATATTCATTAATTTATGAAAGCGAACGACATCATTTTAATGATGAAGATTTAGAGAATTATAAAAACATATTGAATATAACAAATGCTCATAGACGAAATCATATGAGTAATACTCAAATAAAGGGTAATCGTTCTAAAAAATATACGCAAATAATCAAACCTCTTTTTCCAAGTAAAAACCTGTTTTCTCAAATGGCTTCTACACCTTTACCAGCTACTCATTCATTATCGCACTCAGGATCATCATCATCACCACCCATTCTTACTGGCAATGGTCTGATGAGATTGAATGTGGGTAAACCAAATTATATATATTGGGATGATCCTAATGAAATTGTGGATAGACTAAAATTGTTAGTTGCTTCGCAAACAGCAGGACATAACAATCATAATAACGAAATAATATCAATAATTGAAGAACTTCGAGAAGCTAAAATTATATACTAAGATATATAATTTAATGTTTCAATAAAGTTAACCATTTCCAACATGCCTGTTGATAAGTTTGGTCAGTACTCAAATGACAAATATAATTTAGATGGATTCAAGAAAAATATATATAAACGGTTGGGATTGTTTTTGGACTTCGATCAAAATATTAATCTTCAAAACAAACGTCTTAAAAATATTTCGGACCCTATTGAAGAAAAAGATGGAGTCAACAAACAATTTTTACAAAAACAAATAAATGTGATAACTCAAGATATATTGGTTCATATAAAAAAAGAAAATTTATTAGTTGAAAATAAAATTAACGAAAATATTAAACTCCATATAGCTAAAAGTGAAGAAAATATTAAAGCCTTCATAACATCAAACATATTTATCTTAACAGAAAAACTAAACGCTCTTGAAAATTATATCTTTAATTCGTTTACACGTTCAAATTCTCGGGTGAAGCAAAATATTGAAATAGAAGGGAAGATTGTAAAGAATAAAAAGGAATGAGTAAGAGAGAGATTATTAATGAGCTTCACGCTCCTGCAAGAAAACACTTTAGGAGGCGTAGAGTTATTATGAAGCATATTGATGATCATTGGCAGGCTGATTTAGTGCAAATGGATAATTATATATCATCAAATAAAAATTATAGATATCTCTTAACAGTAATTGATACATTCTCTAAATTCGCGTGGGGTAGAGCTCTGAAAACAAAAAATGCTGAAGAAGTCGCTAAAGCAATGTTGAGTATTTTTAAATTAGGACGGTCACCCAAGAATTTACAAACTGATGATGGTAAAGAGTTTTTTAACAAAACATTTAAGCAATTAATGAAGCAATATCATATAAATCACTATTCAACATATAGTAGTTTAAAAGCCTCAATTGTTGAAAGATTTAATCGAACTATTAAAGAAATGATGTGGAAAGAGTTTAGTTTTAATGGAGCATATCATTGGATTGATATTTATGAAAATTTAATTGACAAATACAATAGGAAGATTCATCGAACAATTAAAATGCCTCCTTGCGAAGTAAATCAAGCAAATGAGGAAGAATTGTTGAGTACTGTATATAATAATAGAAAAATATTTACTGGCTCACGATTTCATGTGGGTGATTATGTTCGAATAAATAAATATAAACATGTTTTTGAGAAGGGTTACACCCCTAACTGGACAACTGAGATTTTCCAAATAGCACAAGTGCGGAATACAAATCCTACAACATATTTATTGCAAGACTATGAGGGGAAAGAAATTAAGGGTGGATTCTATGCCGAAGAACTTAAAAAAACTCAATTCCCTGACACATATTTAGTTGAAAAAGTTATACGGAAGAAGGGGGGTAAAGCATTCGTTAAGTGGTTAGGCTTCTCAAACGAGCATAACTCGTGGATAGACGAAGGAAAAGAAATGAAAATAAAACAAAAACAAAAATGATAAGCATACAGATAAAGAAGCATGATGAAATCAAAATGCTGTTGCTGTTTTCAAAAAATTATGAAATGTAGGAACCAGAATGCAGTTCACAATGGTAAGATATTATTTAAATGTTAATATAGGATTTTCAAGCTACTCATTCATTTCTTAGTACTCGAGACGATTGGTTATACATCTACCGCAACTAAAATGCTGAAAATAAATATTCTGCTCCTCTGGACAGTTTTACTTATTCAAGGTCAAGGCTCTTTAACAATTCCATTGCCAGTACAAATTAGTGCGAACTCAAGTGTGAAAGATGTTGAATTTTACATTAATCTCCCAAATAATGAGAGCGTTAAAATATCACTTAATATTAAATTTTTAAAGCAAAGTGAAAAGTTGCCTGAAGGATATCCTACTTCTGATCCTGAATTGTCGGAGAGTGCAAAGCTAGTTTCATTGCAGGATGAAGATGATGAATGGGAAGAATATTTTAAAGATGTAGTAGCTCTACCTCCAAGAACAACAACAACAACAACAACAACAACAACAACTACTACTACTACAGCCGCTCCTGCAAAGTATCAAGAGTATTTCACTCCAGAACAAGCGATTGAAGCATTCAGGAAAGATCTTCTGATAAAGGAGCGTAATATAGCTGGAATGATTCAAAGCGAAAAACCATTCTATCGCCACTTTCTACTTCAATATAACAATTTTGATTTAACTATTAGATGCACATATGAAAGCAATTATTCTATTAGAACACTGAAAATTAGTTGTTATGAATATCATGAATATCAATCTGAGCGTAATTAATTGGGAAAAGCCTCAAGAGATTATTCCCAAACATATGATGGAATATAGTAATATATACACAATTGATAGTGATAGCAGTCTTTTGCGGAATTACATTACTTCTAGAGAACGAGAAGAAGAAAATATTCGTTTAATGGACTCAATGTTCAATAAATTTGATGATGTTGAAGTAGACTCAAAATAAAGACAAATTTGATAAAGAGTGCTCTAACGCAAGAACAAATTTGATAAAGAGTACTCTAACGCAAGCTGAAAATAAACCATTGATAAGCCATAAAATATTCCCACACCACACCACATCCGCTTTAGGACGCGCACATTCATCCTCCAACTTATTTATCAAATTTTCAAACCTAATTGTAAGCTGAGAAATTTCTGCATAAAAGGCGTAAATTTATTGGAAGCTAAATTAGTAAGCATCTAAGCTTCGCTTAAGAGAACCAGCACAAGAATAATAAAAAATGGAAGGAGAACTGAAAGAACTGCACCACTCGAAGCAGAGCCGCAGATCCAGACAACGTCTGGATCTAACAGTTATTGAAGCAACTGATGATGCTCAAATGCAGCAATTACTTCAGCAGCAGCAGCAACAACAACAGCATCAACAACAGCAACAACTGCATCAACAACAGCAACAACAGCAACAACAACAGCAACAACTGCATCAACAACAGCAACAACAGCAACAACAACAGCAACATCAACAACAACAACATCATCATGAACAAGAGTTGATTTCAGATAACTCAATTCATGATGATTTAACGTTGTTGAATCAATTCAATGACTGGTCAAATAATTCGTATGATGGGTCTTCATTGCTTACGATATTGAAAATGCAGACAAATGTGTCGTATCAAATCCTAAGAGGCTGGCGAGCGCAAACCAGATATGGTGAGTCCATTGCAATGAAGCTCCCTGAGCATGTGTTATATTTGACTAAAAATATAACACCATGATCAGTGATGCATTCATTGATCAATGGAGTAACCAGCGGTTTGCCGTTATCAAAAGAATCCGAAATAATCAGCATTTGATAAATATAATTCCACTTCCACAAACCATGTAACCATGTATTCATGTATAAATAAATAAAATAAATTTATAAAAAAATTGATTATCTTCATTGGTGTTTGGGTTTTCTTTATTTCAGTTTTCAAATTTCAGTAATAAATAAGAATTCTAAAGAAAAAAATTATTGTTTTTTTATTGGGGTTGTAGTTTTCTTTATCTACTACTATATATGTATATGGATGATACGAAAATTTTATTTCATATACATTCGTAATTGAAGTAACTTGTATTTCCTCATAATATCTTCTGCTTTCTGTATTTGTCCAAGCACCAAGTAACATGCGCAAGTATTTGGATTTTCTATGTTATCGTTATAGAGGCAAGCACAATAGTTGAAATGATTGTTACGATCCAGTAAATAATATTGAATATCATTCAATGTCTCACAATCCTTTACAAAAATGACTCCTTCAAATTCAAATAAAAACTGCTTGATTCTATTAATGTTAGAAGAAAGCATTTTTTAAAATATATCTTAATTATCCGATTTATTGAACTTGTTATTAGCTATTATATCTTAATACAAAACACAGTCCTCATCATAGCACACTCCACACGCGCTCACAGCATACTCCTTATCACAGCACGCTCCACACACGCGCTCAATACACTCCTTATCACAACATAAACGCGCGAGTCATTATTTTTTCCCACGCTACAAAAAATCCTATCCTATCAACAATTATGACTAATTTAACAACATTTCACAAGCCCTATAAACATATATATATATATATATGAAATGGTTTAAATGATAAATAAAAAACTTTTTTTTTTCCAAGGTCAAACATGATTTTTTTTTTTCCCACGCTACAAAAAAAATATAAACAACCTTATCAACAAATATATATGTATATATGAAATGTATATATGTATATATATATGAAGTGCTTTAACAATAAACAAAAAATTATATGTAGATTTCTCCCCAAGGTCAAGCATTTTTTCACACAGTCACCACAAATAACATGACCTTGAACTCACACAACCCCTTATCACAACATTCCACAAAAACCACATCCTTATCTGTGACGTCATTTCCTGGTCCAGAACAGACATTTACTATCTACTCATATGGACCGACAATTATTTGAAAACGTCTTATTTGTCGTGTACTATCCATTATGTGAAGGAAGGTGTACTGGCTGACCGACTAATTGCCATGAAGTCTATGAAAGACACGTCGTGCACAGGTTTATCTACACTTGTAATCGAAAGGTTATTTTAATTTTCTTGTCTATGTTTAGGCCTAAATATTCGAGCAAAAATGGATGAAATACTCGAAGACTTTGGCTGTCAAATTGAAGTGGACAATCCCGTAGTTGTGACAGACCGTGGATCAAATATGGTGAAGGCCTTCCAAGATGTAGACAAAATGCATTGCGTTGATCACCTAATTAACAACGCTATTGAAAAAGCCATCAATGCTGTGCCCGAGATGGGAGTATTATTACAATTTGCAGCAAATTGGTTAAGTACTTCAAAAAATCAGGAATGAATTCAGCATTAGGTTTATCTTTAAAAAGCTTTTGTCCCACTCGATGGAACACCGTTTATTACTTGCTGAAATCTATTGAAATGAATTGGATAGACCTTACAACAACGCTAATAGATAAAAATCAAACAGCCAAGATTGATGGAATTAACATTAATCATTTAAGATGTATTGCAACCCTTTTAGAAGTTTTTGAGAGTGTGTCAAAAAAGCTCGAGGCCAGTAAACGACCAACTATACATTTAGTTTTGCCGAATATAAATAAACTAAAAAAAGCATGTCAGTCCGATAGTAAAGACATTGAAATAATACAGTCCTTTAAGTCCGCTTTACACAGCCAAATTCTGACTACAGTTAACCCTAATTTATCTAAGTTTCACAACATTGCCCTTTTTCTTTTCCCACCGACAAACAAATTAATTCAATTTTCTCCCACTGAGAAAGAATCTATTTTCGCCGAGTGCATAAAAATGATGCAAAGCTTTGATAAACATAACCCAAACCCAACAGAAATTGATTCGCCTAGTGATGAGTTTGCTGACTTCGTTGAGCCACACCATCATGACACAAATAGGGACCCAATAGAAGAAGAAATTAATGGGTATTCTAATCTTAATGTACCATATACAACAAATTTTGATGTTTTAGCTTGGTGGAATACGAACCAACAATTTTTCCCTTTGTTATTTAAGGCTAGCTGCAAAATATTTTGCATTCCAGCAAGTAGCGCTGCATCTGAGCGTGCATTTTCTGCAGCTAGAAATTTAATTACAGATAAACGTTCACTTATCACCACAAATCCAGAAAACATTAATAAGATTATGTTCTTACACTCTAACATACATTAATTTAATTATAATTAGAATATAATGTATACATATATAATAAAATAATAAATATAAAAACACAAATTTTGTTTTGCATTTTCCCTTTTTCTTCTTCTGCTTCAAGCATGACAAAGCCAAAAAAAATTCTCACTCATTCAATTCGTCTATTGTCGGTTAAATGTCGTACGACCGAGTCTTTCGCGAGCGCTTTCACTCACTCAAATTCAAGACGTTTCGCATTCAATTCAATTCAACTCATTTCGAGCGTTGTTAATTCGAATGTGCCTTTTTTGACATTCATGCAGCTCTCTAGTAGCTATACGGTGACCTGTTATTCGGATCGCAAAACTCCTTGCTATACACGTCGGGTCTACGGTTAACAATCCAGTTTTCTTGACAGTGACACCATGAATATTATCGTCACAGGTCACTGCGAGTTCAATTGGTCTGGTGGTGGCAAAAATACACTGATTTTTGTGATACATGTAGTACCACACGAATGACCAATTTGTGTGTTGTATCTGACAAGTTGATGATTTTGTGTTTTTGAATAGTTGGAACTCACAGTTGCTATTAGCTGTAAACGTCGCTTGTTTATCAAAACAAATATATTGCTCGTTGTTGAGCTGATGGCATTGTTCCAGATCTGCTCTTGAGAGCCCAATGTATTGATTTTGTTCTTTGTTGACAGCAATAATGTGAATTTTAATGTTCATGATTATAATCCCATGAGTTCCAATTGCTGGAATGGGTATCATGTTATACAATTGCACTGCCTGCGTTGCCACCAATGGAAACGTGACTTTAAATATCACAGGATTGTTTACGATTGTGCTTTGTGCCTTTATCGAGCCATATAATTGCAAGACGTCGTTATCTGGAACTGGCAAATCCAAACCATCAGTTGGTTCAGATGTTCCCGAAGCTGGCCAGGTGATAGTAGTAACGGGCTTATTTTGCTATGATGGGCATCTGTAAATATTCGGGAAATCTCGGTTTGAGTTCGAATTCAAATTCCCTGCAGTCACTGTCATCTGGGTAGTTAGCGTGATATACCAACGCAATGCTTTTACCGCATTGTCCTGTACCTTGGTTATGTCGTTCATTTGTTGTTTCATTACTTTCATCTGATTTTCAATTGTGGCTTCGTCTCGCTTAATGATATTTATCGTTGAGTCAATGACAGATGTCTGGTTTTGCAGCAAATTCAATAAGTAGTCTTCATTTGATTTAACCTTTCGTATCGTGCCTGACATCTCTGTTGCGTACTTGTTTCCTGTCCTTAGCTCTGAGTTGACATGCTCGAAATGTCTCTGCATTGCGGTGCAAGCCTCTGGAACCTTCGTTACCACGCATATTTCTCCAACCTTTACTACTCCGTCTGAAAATGTTTTCAGGTCGGCCCAATATGGTTCGAGATCGTAATATGCCACAATAGTCTAGTCAGACATTGCCATCCTTCCTGTGTCAATACTTTCATAAGATGCCTGGTTTGGGGTTGAATCGAGTTATGCGAGTCGTTCGAGCAAATGCTATAGGAAGTAATAACATCATTAGGCAGATCGTCATTGCCAATGGTGTCAGACCGAAAGACAACCGTCTTTTTGTCTCTGGTTCTGCAGTGTCCTCGATACCAGAGTTTTCTTTGGAATTCGATTCTGGGTCATTTGTCTTGATTTTACGCCAATTTATGGATAGCCCGCTTGTAGGTGCCTCTGGCTGTTTTAATGTCCACCACACGGACGTATCCATCCAGGCCAGGATATAATTTAACAATTTGTCCAGTCGGCCACTGCAAGATTGGCACATTATCCTCCTTTAGAATTACCATCATGTCTTCTTTGACGTTGTTATATGGTTTCTTCCATTTGGATGTACCCTGCAATTCCTGTAGGTACTCCTGAGACCATTGTGTCCAGAATGTATGCTTAAGTCGTTGCACTAATTCCCATTGCTCTGGAATCGATCGTTGTGTTACTGGCTCTGCATCTGGTTGAGCTACTAATAGTTCTCCAATTAATAGATGGCCTGGGGTTAAAGCTGTGAAGTCTGAGTTTGGCGTTAATGGAGGAGAGTTCAACACTACTTCAACATGATGACAATGATGGTAAACACTTGTTCAAACGTTAAGTTTGCTGTCGATACGTTGTGAGGAACATAATTATAACAATAATGTCCCACACAACAAACAAGTAATTAACAAGAAACAACTCACTGAAAATTATACGCAAAGACCAGGATTCGTGGTGTTCAGCAACACGTTGCTCGCCCTAAAAGATTGAAATTATCCTAAAGAACGAAAAAGGATCGTTACAACTGGCGCCTAACGTGCTATACTGGTGAAAATTTAAACGAAATAAAAAGTGTATACTAAAAAAAAATGGGTAAAAATTGGATCTATCACATGAAGAAGGAGGATCCGCTACAGACAGGCCAAAGAATCGGAGTCAGCATGAACGGCACGGTAGAAGAGATGAGAAAACAGCTAGGCGAATGGGTAAACAACAACGAGTCTGATCCAGAATGGAAAAAAAAAAAGCAGATTAGAAGACAAGTTCACAAAAACGTCCAAGCAAAAACCAGGAACAAGCGCAGCACAGACAGGCGAAAATGGCAAGAATAAGGAGGCCGAGGCGCTCCATAAAATAAACATGGCTACTCTGACGATTCCCCCATTCGTACCACCAAGATGGGGAAGTGAAGGAGAGAAAAATAAACAAAGAAGACAAAGAATTGAACCCACAAAAATGGCGCAAAACACATCAAACAGGACTACCGAGTATGCCAAGGTGGCTAAACAAGTAAGAGAATG
Source organism: Drosophila tropicalis (assembly GCF_018151085.1). Lineage (NCBI taxonomy): Eukaryota > Metazoa > Arthropoda > Insecta > Diptera > Drosophilidae > Drosophila > Drosophila tropicalis. The sequence goes on along the minus strand of NW_027172727.1, from coordinate 248,091 downwards.
GACGTTTAAGTTCGATGGCAACTTGAAACCGCAGGAATTTCTTGAAGAAATAGAGTGGTCAGCGGACATGTACGGCATAGAACTGGATATGATACCAAGGGCGATGCCAGAATTGCTAAAGGACAGAGTGGCCCCCAATGGCCGTCATGGAAAGAAGTTGCAGCATGCTTCAAGAGATATTTTCTGCCAAAGGGATTTTTCACCAAACTGGCCGATCAGGTCAAGGCACGCAAACAAGGCAACAACGAATGCTTTAAGGACTACATGGTAGAAATGCAGACAATGATGAGGCCTCTAAAAATCCCACAAATTGAGCAACTAGAAGTAATTCTGGAAAATTGCACACCAGACTTGAGAATATTTGTTCGGCCACACAACATCACAAATCTGGAGGCGCTGATGCAACTAGCGGAAGAACATGAAATGCTGGAGCAGGAAAGAGCCGAATTCCACCAAAGAAATAACTCACGAAGAGATCACAACAGCCAAGTAAACCACAGATAAACAACTACGGACCCCAAGAAACACAGTGCAGAAGATGTCAAGATACCAGTACGCAAAACCAGAATCGAGCACATAACAACATACGAGAATGGAGAGTCATGAATCCGAACCAGGCATGCCGGAGGTGCGGTGAAGCAGGACACTGGGCCGGAGAATGCAACAATAACCAGCTAATTTTCTGCTGGCAATGCGGAAAAATCGGAACAAGAACGAAAGAATGCTGTTGGAGATCTGGAAACGGGCGACGGTCCGGCCTACGAGGTCGGAGCAGAAACCAAGTCAACAAGCGCCTCAAAATTGATAGGACAGCTAATAGAGGAGGAGGACCAACTGTCAGCAATGATAGAAGTAGCAGGAAGAAAAATCATGGCGACAATAGACTCTGGAGCCACGAGCAACTTTATGAGCAGACAGATGGAAGAAACTCTAAAAAACGAAGGAGATCGAGAGACCACTAACAAGCAAGTATACATGGCGGACGGGAAGGTCAGAAATATCAACGAACAGTGGACAGGATACGTTCGATTCGGAAACAAGGAAATGAACGTAACATTTCTCATCATGCCAGACGGAATAGATGCCTTAATCTTAGGATGGAATTTCTTAAGGCTGATGAACACCGAAATAACATGCGGAGGCCACAGGATAACAATTCCAACGGTGAAGAGGATACAGGGAAGGATAACCGAACGTATATCAATCATGGTGACACAGAAGGAAGACAAAACAGAAATACACACGTTTCTAGAACACGAACTGAGGGAATTGGGAAGAATCAGAGGATGCACAGGATCAAAATGAAGGACGACATCCCGATAAAACAACAATATTATCCAAAAAACCCCAAGATGCAAGCGGAGATCAATGCGAAAGTCGATGAGTTGCTGAATCTAGGATGCATAGAACCATCACAAAGCCCATACAGTTCATCCATAGTAATGGTAAAGAAAAAACAAACGGGCAAATGGAGATTATGCGTGGATTCTAGACAAATCAATGCGAGGTCCATAAAGGATGCATATCCGATGCCACGCATCGACTATATACTAAATCAATTGCGTGAGGCAAGGTTCATAGGCAGCTTGGACTTAAAAGATGGATATTGGCAGATACCACTGGAGGACAGAAGCAGGCCGATGACAGCATTTACTGTCCCAGGGAAAGGACTATTCCAATGGAAGGTAATGCCATTCGGTCTCTACTCAGCTTCAGCAACTTTTCAACGAGCACTAGACCAAGTTTTTGGCCCAGAGATGATGCCGAACGCATTTGCATACCAAGATGACATAGTAATCGTAAGCAAAACAATAAAAGATCACAAACAACACCTGCAAGAAGTTTTCAGAAGACTAAAAGAGGCAAACCTTAAAATAAACTCAGAGAAGTGCCAATTCTTTAGAAAGGAATTAAAGTTTCTGGGGCACGTAGTGACAGAAAATGGTATAGCCACGGACCCGGACAAAGTAGCAGCAATAGCCCAGCTAAAACCGCCAACATGTGTGAAAGAACTACGCCAATCTAGGTGTAGCGTCATGGTACAGAAGATTCGTACCAGGATTTGCGATTCTAACGCACCCACTAAACGCACTACTGAGAAAAAAAAACAAGGTGGCACTGGAATGAAGCCCATCAGGAAGCATTCAACGCAGTGAAAGAAAAGCTAACGAATGGACCAGTGTTAGCATGCCCGGACTTCACAAAACTGTTTGTTCTACAGACAGACGCAAGCAACATGTGACTAGGAGCAATCCTCATACAAAACACCGAAGAATCATATCTATCTAGAGAACTAAATTCGCGGAGAAAAATTATTCGGCAACTGAAAAGGAGTGTCTGGCGATAGTATGGGCCGTACGAAAACTGAGGCCATACCTCAGGTCGAATAGCAAGATGGGCACTGGAACTACAGCAGTACGACTTTGAAATATCATATCGGAAAGGCAAGCTGAACATAGTAGCAGACGCCCTGTCGAGGCAAACAATGGAGAGATGCAACCACATAACAGACAACGGTGCTAGACTACGACAAGCCAATAAGGAGTGTGAATGGATTCAGGATATCAGGATATAGGAGCAAAATCAAGCAGCAGCCACAGAAATATTCAGACTATGTGGTGGAAAACAGCCAATTATACCGAAACATACCGCACAGAGCAGGAGAAGAGGAAGTGGTGACATGGAAAATGTGTGTGCCAAAGAGTCTACGACATCAAATAGTGGAGGAAAACCACACGTCAGCGACGGCCGGGCATACGTGCAATCGGCGAACAATTGCTAGGACCGCCGCAAGATACTACTGGCCGGGAATGCAAAGAGACATCAGAATCTTTGTCGGGAAATGCATGACATGTCTACAATTCAAACCTAATCAACAACAAGCGGCAGGAAAACTGTTAACCCAGGTGCCTGAGGGACCGTGGGCGACAATATGCGCAGACTTCATACCCATGCGCAAGGCAACTGCGGAGAACTTAATAAAGGCCTTCACAGAAAGGATTTTATCAAGATTCGGAACACCAAAAATCGTTATAACGGATAATGGAGTTCAATTCACGAGCAGGATCTTAAAGAAGATGCTAGAAGGATGGGGAAGCAGCCACCAATTAACAGCGCCATATACGCCTCAGGAAAACCCGAGCCGAGAACCAAGAGTGCCGGGAGCCATATACGACAGCGTCACAAAGGGCACAGGAAAAGAGCAAGGAACAACAGAGGAAAAGGCCAACCAGATAAAGGAACTTTTCGAACTCATCAGAAGGAGCATGGAGACCGCGACACAAGATCAGGCACGTCATTATAATTTGAGACGGCGCGAATGGAGGCCTGCGATTGGATCTACGGTATGGGCGAAGGAGCATCACCTATAAAACGCAGCAGAAGGCTTTGCTGCAAAATTAGCACCCAAATTTGGAGGGCCATACACGGTACAAGGGTTCATATCTTCAGTCATATGCAAGCTACGACATGAAGTCACAGGAAAAAGTAGACAAGCACACATTAGCCAGCTAAAACAACAAAAAGATGCGGAACGAGCCATAGGAAGACTATAAAACGGAAAAGATGCCCTAATCCGCCACAAACTATAGAAAAGATACTCAGTAATCGCCAACATGGAAAAGATGCCAAAAGCCAACAAAAGATGCGAGCTGAATCTAAAAAAAAAAAAGCAAACAAAACCAATGAAAAACCAAACAAATTAAAAAGATCGAGGGGCGGCAAATTGCTCCAGAAGAAGGGGGGAAGTGTGAGGAACATAATTATAACAGTAATGTCCCACACAACAAACAAGTAATTAACAAGAAACAACTAACTGAAAATTATACGCAAAGACCAGGATTCGTGGTGTTCAGCAACATGTTGCTTAAGATCACTCTTAGCAACATGTTGCTACAATTAAAACACGCAACATTACGATACGACGCAACATGTTCGATCGAACCACATACGACCAACAGCAAATTTCGATGCGTGGGAGGCAGAGAGTGAAAGAACTAAACGGCTGGAGAGCATAAGAGAGGGCCACTGTGCTCCAATCACAGTAGGGCATGGGCCCTATACGATACCTAAGAGAAATTATGCATGAATATATGAAATCTAGTAATACATGCGTAACACACCTACGCTATGCGTGTGAAAATTGAGCGCGGGTACCGGTGGATGATGCGAGAGTACTCTATCATGCTGGACAGTGGAACATATTGGGAGAGACAAGCAGAGAAACAAAAAAGGCCAAAGTGATGGCTATGCATGTCGAACGGGGGGTAGTGGGGGGCTGTGTGCATACCAAGCAAATATCGTCGATCAAGTTCGATGGGCAAAGAGGGGTATGTGCAAGCCGAAGAAAGGGGGAATTGGGTAGTGGGGAAGCCCTGTCTACGAGACGAATAATATATTGATGACGTAGATGAACGAATTTAGTTAATTTTGACTTGAATTAACTAAAATGAAATAAACGAAAAACAATATATTATTCTGATGAAATAAAACATTCATAAAATTGAAAATAGCAACAAATTAATCCGAACTGATGAAACAAACAGAGCAAAGAAGGACATTGGAGAGAACAGCGTCGCCTAGCAACGAGAGAGGACATGCGAGCAGAGCAGAGAAATCAACTAGTGGAGATAAAAGGATGGAAACCCGCATAGCAACAGAGACGCTACGAGTAAGCTTAAGAGTATTTGGAGCCCAGCTATCTACAAGTACGAGCCAATTATCGAGTTATAAGGCCTTACGAGTAACCTCACAGACTCCACAATCAGCAACAAAACGAAAATATAACCAATAATCACGCAGCCAGTATTGACGGCAACCTAAATCAGAGTAAAACATTACATAAACATTCCACCAAAACCCAAAGTATGCAAATAAACTTTATGATGGATCCAGAATGGTCCACAATAGTCTACTCCGGCGTTGAGAAAAGGTCTATTCTGAGATACCCGGTGCTCAGGTAAGTCACCCATGATTTGTTTAAAGAACATGCTACGCAGCCCTGGATCACACTTCGAATCATCGGTTTTATCTAAATGATGTGGTACTGTTACCGAGCTATCCCGCGTAGTACCTCATGTCCACAATGAAGATTCTCTTCATGAAGTTTCTGCAGTATCATTTTAACCACCGGATCAATATACGGTAAGAGATATGGATTCCTTGTTTCCGTTGATACTGGTGCTTGTTGTAGCCGAGTTGCTACTCGTATGATTGAATGTTCATCCAAAATTAGTGGCAATGTTTTCACCATGCTTTTGCGATCCAGCGGTTGATCAGGTCGTTTCTTTAAGTGTCGTAGTTCATATGCAAATCCAGTTTTTTGAATTGCTTGATGATTATTCTTCTTGCTTGTTCCAATTCTTCCAACTCTAACTGAGTTGTTGGTTTTCTATTCTGCTTGTGACAAAAGCGTCGCACATACGCCACTATTCGCTGTAGCAGGTAAAATGAATTTCTGTAATTTATCGCATACTTGTGTTGTTTGCAGTGGCAGCCACCATGCTAAATACCTTGGTTTTCTTCTCAGCGGTATCCATCGTGTGCTCTGTAGGCTTAAATGGTGCTGGCCAGCCACGTTGTGGTCCATGCAAAAATAGAGGTCCATACAGAGGGCTGCTGATATGCCTCGAGATAGAACATCAGCTGCGTTGAGCGCTGACGACACATGACGCCATTGCCTTGGATGTGATACTACGTGTGAAAATATGATGCCCGTGAGTTATTCCAAGAGAGTACTACTGTTGGGTCTGACCAGATTCAACACTTTCTGATCCTAATTGGAGATCCTGTCGAACTCTATCTGTGAGTTCAGCTCCAAGCACAGCTGCACATAGTTCCAGCCGGGGTAGTGCCACTCTCGACTTGGCGCACAACAATTTGACCGAAATTTGGCCATTTTTATAGGTTGATCGGACATAAACAGCCGCTCCATACGCCTTTTCTGATGCATTAACAAATGTATGCAGTTCCTTTGTAGTGGGGACCTTGCCATCAAAAATATGCCTTGGAATTTTCATGTGGTTTAATGCCTGTACATCTTCTCTGTAGGCTTCCCATTTCTTCTCCAAATAAGGCGGCAGGTCATCATTCTTCTAAATTTTCTCGGTAGCAACATGTTGAAGAAACATTTTCGCTTTTACCTCTACTTCAGATAGCACCACTCGTCTGGGTTGGGTGCCCATATGATTCCCAATGTTTTCACACATGTTTATTCCAGTGTGTCACCGAGATTAATGTCAGCAATCGTGTCTTCCTTTGGGATTTCCCTTAGAGGTTGACTGCTATTCGAACACCATTTTCGTAAGTTGAAACCCTTAGGCCTAAGGATTTCTAGAAGCTCTTGTCTTATTTGCAGGGCTTTTGGTAAACTGTCTGATCCTGTGAGACAATCATCAACATAAAATTCATTTTTTAATGCTAATGCTCCAAACCACAGTTTTTCCATGTTTTTTATGGGGCTTATGTGGTTCCATAAGTCCATTAATGATAAAACTTTAGTTCTTGACTTGGATCCTTTTTCCACACAATCATCTGATTGAATTGATCGGCAGGGTTTATCCAAACATGTCGATACATTTTTTCAATATCCGCAGTGAAGCTTTACAATTAGTCGATTATCGGCCGCCATGTGTAGGTTATCGATGAAGAATTTTTCACAATACGCTTACTCCGGACTCCTGTACTTTTTTATTGGCTCTAGTGTGTCTAGCTGCCAGAATATTTCTAGAGATTCCTCTGGATTTGTTTTGCCTACCATACATGTGATTGCGGCTGACGTTGCCATATTAATTCTGCCAGCAACAATCCATCCAAACTCTGAATTTTTTTATGTTGGACGGTTTCGATTGCCCCGTCTCCTTTCTGGTAGCAATATAACATAGTGGTCATCAGCTCCCAACAGCATATCAATTTTTCCTGGTTTATTAAATGTTGGGTCCGCTAATTGAATGTTGTCTGGTAATGTGACTTTCTGCGTTAATTGTTCTGTGGGTTTGTCACCTATTATGTGTGCCAATACAAATGCCTCAACTAGCATTGCGAACTTGTTGTATCTTGACCTTACAACCAAGCTTACTCGCGTTTTGCTTATCTGTGGTTGACCACCCACTCCATTTATGTGCACATGAGTCTCGTTAATTTTTAACGATAACTTCTTTACCAGTCTTTCTGAAACGAGATTTACTTGTGAGCCGCTATCCAAGAGTGCTCGAAATTCTCCTCTCCTTTTATTGATCCCTTTTACCACTACCTTGGCCGTTGCTAACAGGGTGTATTTTCTGCCAATTCCATGCGCAGAAGCTGCAGAAGCGGAGGTAGCAACTTGGTTGCCTGTTTCTAAATGCAACATTGTGTTATGTTTTTTATCGCATTTAAAGCATCCCCTCCACGAGCAATTTTTTGCCATATGGTCCGGCTTAAAGCAATCGACACACAATTTGTGTCTCTGCACCCAATTAAGACGCTCTGCTGCGGATTTGATTTTAAACTTTTCACATTGGAAGAGTTTGTGCTTTGCTTTTTCGCAGAAAGCACACAATGTACTGTTTGTCCCAGATGCTGTTGCGCATGTCTTCTTTGGGTTTAGTTTTTTTCCGACTGCGATTTTCGTTTCTTGGTTTCCCAAACGCCTCTTATGTTAGGAAGCGCTGTTCTAAGAATGTAAGGACATCCTTTACTTCTTGCAGATCTCTTGTGTTGGAAAGAGATTGCTCATATAGTGCCTGGTTGAATCTATCCAATTTTAATGTTAATGTTTGAATCATTGCAAGCCTTAAAAAATGAAGGCGTTTATATGGAATCATCAGATGCTGTCATAATGTTTCATATGACAAGAAAATTGGATAGATTCATGCAAATTTTTTATAGAAGCTGCGTCATTTCCCACATTTGGGTGATCAAACAGCTTTGTCAGTATGGCTGTTACTAGCAGTAGTTTATTATTAAATCGTTCCTGCAATATTGACCAAGCAGTGTTGTAATTGGCCTCTGTTAATTTCAGGTGTCGTATCAATCTCTCTGCTTCTCCAGAGAGGTTTGATTTTAAGTTCCACATTTTCTCTATTGTGTAGGCATTTGACTCATGAACCACCTTTTTATAGATATCATGAAATTGTTGCCATTTCAGATAATCCCCATCAAATTATGGAATGGGAATTTTGGGCAGTTGCAATGATTGTATCGATTGCAACACAGGCCGTGATTGTTTCACTACATTTTTTGCTGGTGCCACACAGAATTTCAGCATCGGATTTCCTGCGGCCACAAACGTATGTATATTATATCAGACTTCGGCTGGATTTTCAGCTAGCCGATGAATCTCATAATGGATTTCTTCAATTTGCGTCCATAGTTTGTCGACTACCGATTTGTTATTCATCTTTTCTTCAGGCACTATTTGTCTTAATGTCCAGGACAATGAATCCAGCAGCGCAGTTTGCTTGCACATTAGTGGTTTGATCATAACTCGCTCTTCCTCTCGTTGGCGAGCTTGCCTCTCTAGTTGTATCTTTGCCAAATGGTCCTTCCAATCTTCCATTATATTAGTTACAACCTCCTTCATTTTGTTGAAATAGTCCGTTACAAAGTAGTTATCTTCTGTTGGCACGTTATTTAATTTGTCCATTAGCTCCTGATGACTTTTCTCGAAGTTCTCCCACATGTATTCCAGGAGCTCAAGTTTCTCCTCGAAATAGGATGGCTTCGTTTTTCTGGCGATAGAATCCTTTTTGCTATTCCGAATGAAGGTCTTAATTGCCTCTCCTCTTTCTGTCTGCTGTTTATAAAACTCCTCCATGTTCTTTTATGTTCTTATGTACTTGCTTATTTGTACTAGTACTTGACTTGATGGGAGTTTATTTATTATGTCAAAGACAGGGAACGCTCCGACTCGTTCTTAAAATTGGTCAAGTCTAGCACAAATAAGAATAACAAAGAAAATAGAAGTCGCCTTTTCTTAAGTGTTTATCAATAGTTTATTTCCAATATACTTATTCTTTTACACTGATAAACGCTACAACAGTGAAAACAATTTTATTTCAGTACCCTCGTACCCTCGCTTAGGATTGTTCTGTGTCAAAAGCGTGCAAAGAAAGTAGTCGCCTAGTTGACCAGTCCCTTGTTGTTGAGAGTTTGGTCGCCTGAGTTGAAATATTCTTCTCGATGACGGTTTCACCAAGTCTGTTACTCGTTCAACTTAGAGCCACCTATGTCGGGGTCACCAAAATGATCAATGAAAGACGTTAGTATTTTTTGAATTAATTAAATATTTATTTATTTATATATAAATAGGCACTAGCACATAAACCAGTAAATTGGGTGGACTTCGGAGTGAGATTACAAAGGTAGTGATGGGGACCAAAGACACAGCGATGTACACCCGATGTAACAACAATTGGTATCTGATCTTACTAAGAATAATGCATTTCTTTAATAGTAAAAATGGAGAGCTCACCAGTGCATAGTTCGACATAGTGTTACGTCAGCAAAATACGTCTTTACTGATAATCGCTAACCATAACAGCTTAATTAACTAGGTCTTTATCGTTACTGCTGACCATATCAGATCTACTTATGACTGATGAGCCATCGCGATCTATAATCGAGTTACATACTTATTTTGACATACATCTCCATTTGTTCTACATTAAATATAATTGTCTTAATATTACATATATGCGCGAAAATAATTATTATTTGATTAGGAAAATCAAGGGCAACAATTATATGTACATATGTGAGTATGGGTACGGATGCTGGAGGCATGTACATGTACTCATTTACATATAATTTGGAAAAAAATACTAAGCTTGAAATATGAAATTCCACCGATGCAAATGGTTTGAGAGGAGGTTCTTTTCGTGGGAAGAGCGATGGGCATCATCGAGAGAGCGGCGCGAGGTGAAAGTTCCCACCTCCCTTAACCCTTGTGTTGCCCGTTGGGCATCAACAGTGGCGAGCCCAAACTAGGTATGGGGAATTAATTGCAGTGAGACTGCCTGATCATGTCTTGTATTTAACTAAAACTACTACTATTCAATGATCAGTGATGCATTCATTGATCAATGGAGTAGTCAACGCTTCTAAATTATAAAAGTTAATCATAATAATCCATGTAATACATGAATAAATAAAAAAAAAATTAAAAATAAAAAAAATGGATTATCTTCATTGGAGTTTGGGTTTCCTTTATTCCAGATCTCAAATTTAACAACAATAAATAAGAAGAATTAAAAAGAAAAATGTAATTTCCTTTATTGAGTTGGGGGTTTCTTTATTTCAGTCTCAAAATGTAATTTTCAGCTATGATGTGTATTATATGAATATTCATGGAAAATATGAAAATTTTTTTTCATTAACATTCGTAATTGAAGTAATATGTATTTTCTCATAATATCGTCTGCTTTCTGTATTTGTCCAAGTACCAAGTAGCATGCGCAAGAGAGCAATATAGAGGCAGCCGCAATAGTTGAAATGATTGTTACGATCCAGTAAATAATGTTGAATATCAGTCAATGCTGCACAATCCTTTAGAAAAATGACTCCTTCAAATTCAAACAAAAACTGATTGATTTTATTAATGTTAGAAGAAAGCATTTTTAAAATATATCTTAATTGTCCGATTTCTTGAACTATTGCCCTGCTAAACAGGGGTAATCAAAATACATAATAGAGCCTAGCGGGTTATTGACTTCACCTTTGTCAGCAGCAGCATTTTTCGGCGCACTTCCTTTTGGAAAATCGGCGAATTCTACACTGCTAGCGACCATGAGGCGATCCTTTTCGAGATCGGAGGATCAATTAGTCAGCGAGATGTGGCATGTACAACCTACAAAGCGGATACACAGAACGTTACCGAATTTACTGCCGCTATAACTGGAATAGAGTTGGCAACGGAGTCGGCCCAGAGTATGGCAAACCAATTGGCTGAAAAGTTAGACGAGGCGTGTGGCAAAAGCATGCAGCAACGTGAAGCTTACCGAGGCCACCATAGATCGGTATTCTGGTGGAATGACAGCATTGCAGAAGCACGGCGGGCTTGCTTTAGGGCAAGACGGTGTTACCAACGGAAGCGAAAATGAATGATGGCAACTGACCTCCCTTCATATAGTTTTTGCTAGAACTCGCAAGGCATTAAAACGGGCTATACATTCCAGCAAACGGGAATGCTTTCTTGAGCTGTGCGACTGAGCAGATAAGGACCCCTGGGGCAAGGCCTATAAAATTGTAGTGAAACGAGTGTATGCAAATAAAAAAACTGCACCAACATATCCGGAGCAGCTGCGGGATATAGTAGAATCACTGTTTCCACCTAGAAGTGATGCCCTTACGTGCAGAAGACTGATGCAGACACATTTTGCCGTCGATGAAGTCTTAAATGAGGAGATAAAGGCTGCGGCTGGACGCCTCAACCCTAACAAACCTCCAGGACCAGACAGGATACCAAATCGCGCCGTAAAGTTGGCAATGACCTTGAATCCAGCGATATTTGCACAGGTCTATTTCCAATGCCTACGGGAGGGCTGCTTTCCAGACATATGGAAGCTGAAAAGTTGGTCCTGCTGCCAAAACCAGGCAAAAGTCTACATGAGCCATCAGGCTACAGGCCAATTTGCCTTATTGACACCATAGGTCCTGGAATCAATCATATGTGCGAGGCTAGAGTCAGCCATTAGGTTAGGCGGCGTTCCTGCCCACATCCATGACATCACCTGGAGCTACTTCGGAAGGAGGCAGCTGCAGTATAGATCCGATGCTTGAAGCGTGCTGTATTCCATATCTGGCGGGGTTCCCCGAGGATCCGTTCTGGGCCCCATGCTATGGAATATAATGTATGATGGCGTCCTGAGATTGACACTCGGTGATAGCTGTCAACTAATAGGCTATGCAGATGATGTTGCACTAGTCGTTGTTAACAAAGAAATTCAGCAAGCAGAGGCTGCAGCAAACATGGCCATCACAAAGATAGTGGAATGGCTCGGCACCGTGGTACTTAGATTAGTGGCACAAAAAACAGAGGCCGTTATAATTTCAAGCAGAAAACTTGTTGAGACAGCACAAATTACCGTTGAGGGGACTACGGTTCAGTTCAAAAGAGCTATCCGCAATCTTGGCGTGTGGATAGACACTCGACTAAACTTTCGCGAACACCTAGCGAACATCCAGGAGAAAGCATCTGTATGCGTGCGTTCGTTGACAAGGATTCTTCTAAACACTAGGGGCCCAAAACAAGAGACGAGAAAGCTGCTGATGACAGTACACAGCTCCACTGCTCTTTATGCGGCTCAGATCTGGAAATCGGCTTTGTTAGTAGAAAGCTACATCAGGGGCATACGGTCAACACACGGACTATGTGCACTCAGAGTCTGCTGCGCGTTTAAAACGGTATCTGACGACTCAGTATTAGTGTTAGCTGGGATGCTGCCAATTGACATTCAGGCGGATGAAGACACAGCCGTAGCTGCAACACCTAGAGACAAGCCTTGTAAAAAAATGGCCCGCGCACAGGTTAGAGGCAGAAGTCTAATAACATGGCAGAGAAGATGGGACGCGTCACAGAAGGGCAGATGGACCCACCTGCTGATCCCAAATGTGGAGAAGTGGATAGGCAGAAAGCATGGGTCAGTAAATTTCTACCTAACCCAGATACTAAGAGGTCATGGATGCAATATCTCCATAGTTTTGGGCATAAAGAATCGCCTATGTGTACAGTCTGCAGCGAGAATAGCGAAGAAGACGCACAACATATTCTTTTCAGGTGTCGGCGCTATGCGTCAAAAGAAGCCGCATAGAACACATTGCAGGGGATGGATTAACGACGAACAACTTGGTAGATGCAATAGTTGACAGCCCAGAAACCTGAGAAGCGGTCAACAGCTTTGCAGCATACGTAATGCGGGATCTTCGACAATCCGAACGTATGAGACAGCCGCTGACCCTAGGAAGGACGTTCCCACGAAGACGTCCCCTAGGATCAAGCTCCCTTTAGTCAATAAAGGAATAAAAAAAAAAAAAACAATACCGATGACGTCAACACAGTTCCAAGCACAACCTTATCAGTGACGTCAATTCCCCGGCCTTGAACAGACATTTTCTATCTACTAGTGTACAGCAGGTAGAGCAATGGGCCGAGTACACTGCCTTGCGGTACACCAGCTTTGATTTTAAAGTCAGCAGAGACGGAGCCACTACATCTTACAGCGAATTTCCTATTGTAAAGGTAAGATTCCATGAGTTTGTGGGTGTACTGTGGGAGTTTTTGCCGGATTTTGAACATCAGAACCTCCAGCCAAACTCTATCAAAAGCCTGGGCAACGTCCAGAAAGACAGCCGCACTGTATTCTTTTAGTTCGAATGCTGTTCGTATTTCGGATGTTATGCGATTGACTTGTTCAATTGTACCATGTTTTTCGCGGAAGCCGAACTGGTGTGAAGGGATTGTGTTATCCGATGCCAGAAATGAGTTAAGTCGGATCTGCAGGACCTTTTCAAAAAGCTTTGAAAGACATGACGGCCAACTAATTGGCCTATAGGATGATGGCTGGGTTTTGTCCTTTTCCACTTTATTAATCATGATAATAGTGGACCTTTTCCATGCTCTTGGGAAGTAGCCAATTCTTATTATAGCGTTGAACAGTTTGCAGATGTATCGTATAGCAATGATAGGGAGTTCTAGGATAATTTTCGGTGTGATTATAAATAACTGCAGTCATCTCATCCGATTGGAGTTCCGAGTATTCACTATCCGTTCATGTGCGCGAAGGGGGAAGTACAAATGAGTTTGATGTTGGATTTGCCTGGAAAACCATTTTAACATGTGTGTAAAATACGGATGCCCTCTCTTCTTCAATGCGGGACCCTCCACCGATTGGACCCCTTATCGGTGAAACTGTCTTTGTAGGAGCGCTTAAAGTTGGGTGGGCTTTCCACAGAGGATGTTTAGTTCTGGTTGGACTGAGCTTTTCTATGTATATCCTTTGAGCAAAGCTTTCCTATTGTCTTTACTCCTTGGATGCATGCCTTAGGCGAAGTTTTGCTGCTGGTGATCGAGTGATTACTCAGATCCGCCATTCTCTTCTTAGACGTCGTTTTTCTGTTACTAATTGTTCTATCCGACGGTTCGCAGTACATTTTAAATTTAAGCCAATTTGTTTTGTTGTTTGTAAGCCTATATGGGCGATCAAGTACTTGAGGTCTCGTTAATAGTGTGAATAGCACCGGTGAGTGATCGGAAGTTAAATCTGGCAGTGTATCCGAAGTGATCCGATTACGTGGAATCCTCTTGGTTACTGCGAAATCAATCAAGTCAGGCATTTTCTGTGGATCTATGGGCCAATAAGAAGGCCTACCCGGTAAGACGCAATCCATCTTATTGAGACGGTTGACTATTGTGTTGTACAACTGCTTGCCTTAAGGATTCACCATGCGAGACCCCCAGTGCGTATGTTTGGCGTTATAGTCCCCTGCTGCAATGAAGCGACCTCCGGGTGTGTTAAAGAAATCGGTAAATTCCTTTTCAGAGATTGAGAAGCATGGTGGGCAGTACAGGGCAGCCAATGTAGTGTTGCCGCAGCTGGTTTGGACGGTTACAGCAGTTGCTTGTAGGTGCTGTGTTTCAAATCTGTTGAGGAACGAGTGTTTTATACGGTTTGGATGGTTTGTTGCGTAGAAGGAATATTTTGATATTTGAAAATTATTTTTTGATATTAAATGTGTTTCCGATATCAGAATCTAGGAATAGTTGCAGTTCGTTTTTGTGCTTGCAGATGCCGTTAGCATTCCAAAGACATAGACGTAGGGAAGCCATTATTTATTCTCGATAAGCTTCTGGATAGGCAGGTTTTGATTCCGCATCAGTTCTTGCATACAGTTTTGCATGAACGTCACAAAAGCGGTCATGTTTTGAGATCAATAGGGCCTCTTAACCACTTGGAGTTTGCTGGCCAATTTCTGGTGCCCCAGATTGCGGATTCTGTAGATGGTGGAGTGACGGGGTCTCTTTCGCGGGCTCCGTCTGTCCAGTTCGGAGCACACTATCGAAGGATACACTAGGACTGGTATGTAGCAGGCATGTTAGATGATCTAACAGACTTGGCAAGGAATACCTCCGGTGTAGTTTTAGAGGCGTTGAAAGTGATTTTTGGTCCAGCTGGGGGTTTGCGCCCGTTTAAGTGTGATTTAAGATCTTTGAAGACAGGACATCCTCTGTAGTTGGCCGTGTGGTTCCCTCCACAGTTACTGCATAGTCTTAGTGCGACATTGTTTCTGTCCTTGGTGCAAATGCCATCTTTATGATATCGCCACAGCCAACACACACTGACCTGAGATTGTAGTTGTTAGAGGTGTGGTTGTATTCCTGGCAGTTTTTACACTGCGGTGGTTGGTGTCTCATATGGGGCTTCTCTACGGTGATTCTTCTGTGCAATAGGAGCTGAAGTTTGTAGATTGGGTGCACTTCATTTGGCGTCAACCGGTTTGCATCTGGTTGGAGCTCGATTTTAAAGAGCGGCTGTGCGACTTTGTTAATGTTGATGATGTTGACAGCAGACCTAACCGCAAAGTTTTTTTCGGCCAATGCGTCTGCTATTTCCTGAGTTGGGACCGATGGCTCAATCCCCTTTAACACAAGTTATTTGCCCCTACTGTTATTACTAGCTTCGAAATCAGGGCGCTTCAGTTGGCTCCACAGATGTGTAAAGGGGGTGGTCTAGCCGTTTTAACTTTATCTACAGCGCCAGCTTGATCGTCTTGCAGATCGGCAAGAATTTTAAAACGATTCCCGCTTAGGAGTGCTACTCGTTCATTTGGTTTGGTTATTTTCGGCGTATTGCCACTTTTTTTCTTTTGCGGGCTTAGCTTCCATTCCAGTTTGGACAGAAGGCGTTGGGTTTATTATTGTGGCTGACTCTGCGCGTCTTGCCGTTGACGGCTTGAGGTAGGTCAATACTTCGGCAGACGTTGCAGTAGTTGCTGTCAACGAGCTGACGGTGCTGGTCGGTGCAATCGGTGACCCAGTTATCGATATTGACGGAGAAGCACACTGCTCTCTCCACGGTAAATTGCTGTTGATTGCTGAGTGGCTTGCACTTTCTGTATTATTGCTTACGGTAGCATTCAGTGGGGTCGGCGACACTACTGAAAAGTATGCTTTGTTGCGTTGGAAAGAGAGTCGACGCTCACGTTGTTGTTGTACAATTAGTTCTTGTAGCTGTTGCTGGTGGGGATCGAGAGAGCTTGGCCTCAAATTGGTGGACATGGCTTTTCCAAAAATTACACACTTTGTTGTTTTTAACTTAGTATTTATTGCTATTAGAACAAACTAATAGCAATATGATTGTAAATGGGCGTCTTTGAGGAGTCTGAGAGCCCTACACAGTTTTTTGAAAACGCGACCTTTTTATTTTTACACGAAATTCTGCGGAGTGGTCGCTGGCGGTGTAGAAATTTCCATGTGTCCAGGTAATTTTATGATAGAGGCACTCTCACATGTGCTCATTAAGGCAAAACTGGAGTAAGGTTAGCTAGTTTCCGTTATCCCTAATTGTCTCTCCTAATATATACATAACATAACATAACAGAAGTAATTAAAAAAAAATTATAAAAATAAGCTAGAAATGTATGTTACTAGAATCGACACTGTGTACCTAGAAAACGTTACGTAAGCGATGAAATAATTAACAAAACTACCGGAAAAGTCAGTAAATAATTGAAGGCTGATTTCGTTGAACTTAAAAAACAGCCAAGAAGTAGTCTAAAAATAAGCTTTATTTAAAAATATTTATGAAATTCCGGAAAGCTTTAGAGCAACAACAGCAAAGCATTTATATAGAATACCAAGGCTAAGTCATAGAAATGATAGTTAACATCATCACCATCATGATTTTCAACATCATCAGCATTTTGATATATGTTTTCATCCAACCATTTGCCAATTTCAATAACTTTGCTCCAGTTTAGAAACTCTTTGTACCCGTAAAGACCACAAATAGTCGCTGTCAGATATCATCGATTTATTAGTTGTTAAACAAACCGAATAAAAAGCTTACCTTGCTCTAAGTACAAATCTCGATACTGTTTTGGAAGTCCCATTTTTCGAATAGCTATCTGTTCGAGTTGTACTTTTCTGCAATATTTTACCGCCAATACATCGAAATTAAGAGCTGCACTGAAATAGCTGGAACACTCGTGGTGCTCCAGAATGTATAGTAAGAGTACTCTGTATTAAAATCAAAAAATTATATTTTAAAATGTAGACAAATATGTCACAACTGGTATACTTACTGGTGTGTGCGTTGATAACCATAAGTAGAAACATCACTTTTTAAAATATTAAGACAACCGATGTTTAGATTGCAGTTGTTAATACCCAAGCTGACTAAATCTCTCATGCAAAAATCTAAAAGAAGCAAACACAGTTTCATACACTTGATTATTTCGATATTAACGTCAGTCTCAGAGCTTGGCTGATAGTTGTTTTTCACTCTTGATTGTGTTTGTTTTTTTTTTTTTAATATTTATTTCTTTGCAAGCATTCTAATCGGTTTGATTATCATCATTTTTGGCTTGCTCTGCGATAATCTAATACATTTTAAATGTGCTGGGCTTGACAGGGACTATTTCTGTCAATTTTTTGTTGCAAAATACCGATGAGCTGACTCAGTTACAATCGACAGCTCTGTCCCTTATATCCTTACATCACTAGATCATGCTGGTGTAATAAAGTATTGAATGATCCTATGATATTACAAAAAAAAATTGAACTTAGGCTAAAGCCGCAGAGGCAGAGGGTATCACTTTTGTCGCTGAGGGCGGCGGCAGAACAGGAGTACATAGCATATCGGATGTATTTAAGTGCATATGTAACGCTGACACTTGCCTGGCACAGATGCATACTTTCAGGAATGAATGTTGCCAAGCAGGCAAGTCCGCAAAATGGGTAGGACACTCAGATAAATCTTTAAATTAATATAACTATCAGCTCAACTTTTGAATTAATCCATGTATAAGAATTGATAGCAAGAGCTATCAAACTCTATTTTATTTGCCTCTGCATAAGTATGTTCAGCTCCCGAATCGGGAAATAAATCGCTAAGTCTTGTTCATACGGCGAGAGGGAAGCAGGTAGTGGAAAAGACGAATCAGCACGAAATTATTTGCACCAAAAAGAACAAAACAGCTCATTGCGTGGGCTGCGTCAGCGAACTAACTAGAACCACTCACAGTACATTAAGAGCAGGCGTCCGGGAGTAACATGTTTTCTTCATTTTTTTTTTGGTCAACTGAAGATCTACAAGGAGAAAAAGAGATTCAGGCTAAGGTGTTAAAAGGAATAGGTAATCCATAAACATGTATCTGTATCTGAAAAAAACTGATAACTAAAACAAAAAAAAGTTGCATAGTGCATTTTTGAGTTAGAATAAAAAAAATTTACGAGGAAAAAGTGATGATAGACAGAAAACAAATAGACCTGTAAGTTCTTTTTTGACGAATATCAGAGTTGAAAACAATTAAGAATGGCTATTCCATGTTAATTTTATTATATTCTTTTATGTTTGTTTTGCACAACCATTTATAAACGTTTTTTATTAAATTTAAGTTTCTGGGATTAAAAGCCAAATTAGGAAACTATTTGAAGTCCTGGCCTTGAAAAAGATAAAATATGAGAAAGGTCTCGTCAGAAGATTATTTCAACCAATAGTATTTGTTTGAAATTGAATAAATTATTTATAATGTTTAACCAGAAGATTTTTTCTTTGGCTTCCGCTAGCCTTGTAGTTGTAGGGATAGCCACCCAGAGGGGCCATAGGAAAATTGGCAATCTGAACGAAATTGCCAATGTAATCAGAAATGCCGCAGCCTCTTTTGTGGTTGTTCTTTCTATCCTTTTCATATCCTTGCAAAAACGGTATATTAATTTTGGTCAGAAGTGTGCAACGCATAGAACGAGGCATCTCCGACCATACAAAGTATATATATTCTTGATCAGCACGACGAGACGAGTTCAACTAGCCATGTCCACCCTTCCGTCCGTCCGTCCGTCCGTCCGTCCGTCCGTCTGGATCAACGCAAACTCCTCCTAGACCGTAGGAGCTGCAGAGGTGAAATTTCGCACGTAGGCTTGTATATACTGCAGGCGTTGTATATTTCGGACTCAGCCGGATCGGACCACTATATCATATAGCTCCCGTACAAACCCCAAAGTCACGAACAGTGACTTTTCTCAATAACTTCGTTATTTTCTATGTTATTGTCTTGAAACTTAATATTAGAGAGTTTATTATTTACGCTTATAAACGACTGTGCCAAATTTGATCAAGATCGGGTGACTATATCATAAAGCTCCCATAGGAACGATCGGTCGAAAACAGTGACTTTTGTAAATAACTTCGTTACTTTTACCGCGATTGCTTTCAAATTAAACATTTGTTAGTATAGTATATCTGTTAATGACTGTGCCAAGTTTGATCAAGATCGGGTGACTATATCATATAGCTCCCATAGGAACGATCGGGCGAAAACAGTGACTTGTGTAAATAACTTCGTTACTTTTACCGCGATTGCTTTCAAATTAAACATTTGTTAGTATAGTATATCTGTTAATGACTGTGCCAAGTTTGATCAAGATCGGGTGACTATATCATATAGCTCCCATAGAAACGATCGGTGGAAAACAGTGATTTTGATCAATATCTTCGTTATTTCCTACGATTGTAGGCCCTTCTTTCGCATTCTTTCTTTTTAGATAAAACGTTCTTCCACATTGATGGCTAATAGGTAAGGAAAGAGTTACCAAAAAAGTTGCAAGGGTATACAAACTTTGACGCGGTCAAAGTTAGCCCCGGCCCTCTGGTTTTCTATTATTGTTCCTATTGGTTTAGTCATGCTTTTTTCCGATCCGGTGACGATTTGTTAAATCTTGCACGCTTATTTTATATTTAAATTTAAAGTATTCAAAAGGGCACCTACGAGTCGAGAGCAAGACCACCATACCAACTAGTACGTGAGCACTCAATCTGCAAATTTCACTACGCCCGATTATCTGATAACTGTAGCACTTCACATATATGAATATATATATAGTATTATATCCACCACTCCATCTACCCACACCACTTAATTTCCCACACCAATCACCCACATAACTTCACACTTCGAGTCTTACCAATCCAAATTTTTTTAAATTTATAAACGAAAAAAGATATCAAATCTGAGGTTGCCTAATAAAGAAGTCTTTTTATATCAATTAATAAGTAAATGTGCGAAACTTACAGATATCAAATCTAAAGTTGGCCCGTGATGGACATTTTTTGTGCTAAAAATAAATAAAGGAGCTGTAAGCTACTAAAGCCCAAAGCCCTCGAAAAAGAAAAAATAAAATAATAAGGAGCTGTAAGCAATTAGGGCCAAAACAAAGGAAACATTTTTTTAAATTTTACCCTCAAATGAACCTTCGTGCAGTCAAAAGCGCGACATCGAATCTTAAAGCTTTAAATATGTTCTAGTCCATTACACTCGAACTATCAGAAGCTCACATGAACCAGGCACTCACCGTGATTAAACAGATGCTTACTTTCTATGTTAACGCTTTGATCTAAGCAAGTTCATACGGAGAGTTATCTATATTTTATAACTCTTCCCGACGAGGCACGTCCGCCAACATAATTTGATGTACGGCACCATAGAGTTGAAGCTTACTGGAGAAGCACAGCGGACATCATAACTAGCGCACGCCAACAATTGGAGCGAGTTGCGGGACGCCCTGATCAGCGAATATAAGGTGCAAGCGCCCTTTGAAGAATAACTAAGACGGCTATATTATACTTCCTTTGAATCGTAAGTTTATTGAAGATTTAGAACGTTATTTATTCATTATAATTAATAAGTTACGATAGAAAGCGATGCCGCCAATACCATTTTATACACATATTCCATTAATAAGACAATCAAAGAAACCATTATAAAAAGATTACCAGACAAGCTTTATATGACATTAGCGAAGTTTGATATTTCAACAGTGTCTAATTTAAAACAAGTAGCCCAGAGAGATGGTCAATATGAAAACAGCTCCACAGAGAAACCCAAAACTAACAATCAAAATGATTCAGGAAATTCGAATTACAAATCAAACCAAAACAATTCAGGGCAGAACTATTATAAGCAACACCACCAATATAATAATTCAAATCATACCAATTCCCAAAATAACCAACAGCTTCGAGAAGAATTTCAACAAAATCTTAATCAGGGCAGACACGAAAATCCCCTTAATTATCAGATTCAGAATCAACCTCAATATCAAAACCCTGTGGTAGATCAACCCACTAAAAGGCAAAGAGAGAGTACCAGTGGTCAGAGTAAAATGGAATGGTCCGAAAATTTTCAGCAATCAGCCTCGGATCGGATAGCTCAGACAGAACAGTTGGATCAAATAGATCAACCGAATACCTCCAATCAAATCCCTATGTCCAACTAAAAATCAATAACATTCCTTTAAAGTACGTTATAGATACAGGCTCTTCAATAAATATTATCAACGAAAATTATTTCAATTTTCCAGAAACATCAGAAAATTTAAATGTTCAAACAATAAAAGGAATAATTGAGCTTAACAAAAGCGTATCTTTTGCACCAAGCAAACTTTGCCCCAACCATCAAAAATTTTATTGCCATAAATTTTCATCAATATATGATATACTATTAGCTAGAAAATATCTCAAAGTATGTTAGACCGTTATTAATTACGAAGATAATAGTGTAACATTATCAAATCACAAATTCTATTTCAAATACACCAATAAAGAAGAAAAAGAAGAATACCTTATCCTCCCTCAGAGTTCGAATATGAAGCATTCGCACATGAAATAAATAACGGTATCGAGGAAAGAAACGAATTTAGACTTGATCATTTAAATTCAGAAGAAATAGAAATGTTAAAGAAATATTGCATGAATTTAGCGATATCCAGTATAGGAAAGTTGAAAATTTGACCTTTACCAGTACAATAAAACACAACGTCAGAACTAAACACGAAGACCCAATTTACAAACACCCATACAAATACCCACAAATCTTTGGCGAAGAAGTCAATAAACAAATAATGAAATGATAGAACAGGAAATCATTCGGAAATCGAAATCGCTCTATTGTTCACAAATCTAGTTCCGCCTAGTAATCGACTATCGTAGTCTAAATGAGATTACTGTCGATGACAAGTTCCCAATACCAGTAATGGATGAAATATTAGACAAACTTGGAAAATGCCAATATTTTACAACCATTGACCTCGCCAAGGGATTCCATCAAATCCAAATGGACCCTAAATCAATCGAAAAACCCGCATTTTCAACTAAACATGGTCATTACGAGTACACACGAATGCCATTTGGACTAAAAAATGCACCAGCAGCATTCCAAAGATGTATGAACAATTTATTAGAAGATTTAATCTACATATAAAGATTGTTTAGTCTACTTAGACGATATTATTGTTTATTCCACCTCATTAGAAGAACATTTGGCATCACTAAAAAAGGTCTTTACTAAATTGCGCAATGCTAATCTAAAACTACAATTAGATAAATGCAAGTTTTTGAAAAAGGAAACAGAATTTTTAGGTCACGTCATAACTACAGAAGGAATCAAACCAAACCCAGACAAAGTCAAAGTTATTCTAAAATTTCCAATCCCGAAAACCCCGAAAGAAATAAAATCATTCTTAGGCTTATGCGGATTCTTCCGTAAATTTATCCCAACTTTTGCCCTTGGATTAAAGAAAGGAGCTAAGATTAATATAAACGACCCACATTATATTTCATTCTTTGAAAAATTAAAATGCTTCCTTATGAACGATCCCATACTTGCATATCCCGATTTTAAAAAACCATATTTTCTAACCGCTGATGCTAGCAATATAGCTTTAGGTGCTTTCCTCTCACAAGACCATAGACCTATTTCTTATGGTAGTAGAACACTAAACCAACATGAACTTAATTATTCAGCCATAGAAAAGGAATTACTATCTGTCGTATGGGCAACCAAATATTTTAGGCCATACCTCTTCGGTAGACATTTTGAAATCCTAAGTGATCATAAACCCCTTGTCTGGTTGGATAATATCAAAGAACCTAACATGAAATTACAGAGATGGAAAATAAAATTGAACGAATTTGATTACAAAATAAAATACTTACCAGGAAAAGAGAATTATGTGGCAGACGCCCTTTCCAGAATAAAAATAGATGAAAATCGTTTAGGTGATGAAATAAGTAGTTCTAGACCTACAGTACATAGTGCTCAAGAAGATAATGAAAACCTTATAGCCATTTCAGAAAAATCTTTGAATTTCCGCAACCGTCAAATAGAATTCAATAAATGCAACGAAAATAAAGTCAACGTTACTCACTATTTTCACAAAACGAAGATAGAAATATCATATGTATCATATGACCAATCAGTTTGCTAAAGAAATAATTAAGGAATATTTATGTTCAAAGAATAACCCACTTTATATTCAAGCCGACACAGATTCTCAAAAACTCCAAGAAGCCATGAAATAATTAGTCCAGACAGCCAAACAAAAACATTAAGAACCACTCACAAATAAAAAGACATTCCCACTTATGCAGAATTCATAAAAAATATTTTAAAAACCATAAATCAATACTTCATCCAGGTATCACTAAATGTCAAAACTTAAAGAGAAATACTATTATCGAAACTATCAAAAACTAATTCAAGCATCATTGAATGCCATATACATAAGCAATTTATCAAAATCAGATAATCGAAATATTAAATCAACTTGTAAAACCACCCTGAGATATTTAACGCTAGAGAAAAATACGTGTTCTATTTAATAGACAATTAACAATTTTTATCTTGTATGGATAATTACACAAAGAACGCGATTTTAGTTGAAGTTATAAGTCAAAATTGGCTTGGAACAAAAAGGGCCCAAAAATCGAAATTGGTAAACTCTAAGAAATCAAAGCAGATAAGGACTCAGCTTTCGTTTGCATAGCACTTTAAAATTGGCTTCAATCGGAAATCGTTAATATAAGTATAACATCGAGCAAAAATTGTGTTTCAGACGTGGAAAGATTCCACAGGACTGTAAACGAAAAACTAAGAATTATTAATGCAGAGTCTAGTATAGAAGACAAACAAACTAAATTTAAAACTATCCTTTGCACATATAACCATAAAACTAAACATCTAACGGCAAATAGAACACCAGCGGATATCTTTATTTACGCAGTCACACCTCTTTATAATACACAAGCCCGATCGATTAGATCGAAAACGACAGCACCCTAAAAAGAAAACAGGAGAAATTACCCAAGTTGACAACAAACATCCAACACAGAGTGTGGACGCATGTTTTGTTTGGGTTTTTAAGCCATACTTGATATATGAATCTGTATGACCTATTTTTGTTTTATGTTTTGAACATTTCGTTGGTTCATCTGGTTTGGTGAAGCCATTTCAGATGAACACGATGTTTATTTTTAAACATACATATACTTAAATCAAAGCCTACAACAATACTTGTATTAGTGGTGTTGTTGTTTTGCTTATCTCTTTTGCTTTTGTGTCTTTACCGTTCACGTTAAGTGTGCAGGTTACACAGGCAGAATCAAGTCTATTGCTAAAGGTGGTGGCTTAAAATATGGATGTGATGCTTGCCGTGAGGTCGAGAGTGAAATGCGCTCATTCATGAGGCGGATTAGA
This sequence comes from Drosophila tropicalis, assembly GCF_018151085.1. Lineage (NCBI taxonomy): Eukaryota > Metazoa > Arthropoda > Insecta > Diptera > Drosophilidae > Drosophila > Drosophila tropicalis. Next base: position 223,365 of record NW_027172727.1, on the reverse strand, counting down.
GACAGTTTTGACACTTAAAGGGCAGGTTTTAACAAACTCCAACCGGAGTTTACTGTGGTGGAGACTCAGTTCAGAAGCTTATCGCTTATGAATGAGTCCCAAAAACGTAAAAGAACCAGTCCTTGGAGTGTTTCTGTATCTGTAGATCCGCCAGCGTACAGCAATTAATATCGTTTAAGAGCCTGGTTGTGAATGCGATTAGTAAGGAATTACCGGTATCACCTGTGAATGATCTCTTAAAAACGATGCCAATCGAATTGTCCAATGTGTCCTGGCAATTACCCATGTAAATTGCGGATAGTTCTAAAATTATCAAGGGCCCCGTGAACAAGTTGACTGCTGCAGTGGGTGACTTGTCCAACCTCTCGTTGTCATACCACCAAAGAAACATATATTTCTTTCTACGCTAGACCCTGTTGTCACATCTGATGATGTAATAGAGTATATTCGGAAGAAGTCTCGAAAATTGCGGTGGAAAAGTTTAAATTTTCTTATTCTCGGGAGATTTCATCGTTTAAAATTAGTGTTTCTACCAATATCTTCGACATTATATGTCGAGAAGATTTTTGGCCGAAACATATAATAGTTAAGGAATATACTGTCAACAACAACAACTAATACTATTCCTGCCTCATCAGCATCTGATGGTGTGTCAAAAAACTAGCTTCGTCCCTTAACCTGGGTTACCAGAACGATAGAGGACTGAAATCAAAACTTCCTAATCTCTATGTAGATAGTGTTTCTTTTGAACATAACATTCTAGCTTTTACAGATTGCTGATGCATCGGTTTTCTCCACAAACTTATCTATATTCAGACGTTACCGCATTTCTCTCGTAGGCGGTGGCGTTTTGATAGCTGTTGATGCTGCTTTATCAACTGAAATGATTCAATTTTCTAGTATGCAGGAGATTGATTTTGTCGGTGTTATAGTAAATTTTAAATCTTTTAATGCTTTCATTACTTGTTCCTATATTCCACCATTCTCAGACATGGTGGTCTTTTTAAATCATTAAGAGGCAATTCAGTTTGTCTCCTCTTTAGTTTCCAGTCAAGACATGCTCATAGTTGTAGGTGATTTTAATTTACCAGCTTTAGCATGGTCACCAACAGATGAATCTATCATGTTGCTGCCCTCTATGTCACATGACTTTTTTGATGGCCTTCTAGGCTTATCTTTATCCCAAGTCAGTCCTGTCTTAAATTCTAATGGAAAATCGTTAGATCTTATTTTTTTATTGGATTCTTCTTATTGTAATGTTTCTAGGATTGAACCATTTGTTCTTCCCGATGACAAATTTCATCTTACATTAAATTTAAAAATTGATCTGCCTTTGCTTTCACCATTACTTGGTTCAAATGAGTTACCTCTAACTAGGTGCTTTCGTAAGACTGACTTTGCCAGCCTTAATGAAAATATTACTACTACCAATTGGTTTTATCTGTACAATTGTAAAAATATGACCTCAGCTGTTCGCTAATTTTATGATACTCTGAATTCACTCTTTGATATTTGTGTGCCTCTTGGTATACAGGAGCGGCTTAACAAACCTCCCTGGTTCTCTCAAGAGTTATCCAATTTGAAAAATGTGAAGACTCGATATTAAAAGAAGTTTCAAAAAATACGTCGTTCATCAGATTATGCTCTGTATACACTCGCTCGTTCAAAATTCATGATGCTTAATACACAATGCTATAAGAATTATCTCCAGCGGTGTAAGCTTCAGTTTTCTTCTGACCCTAAACAATTTTATAACTTTGTGAATTCTAAACGTAGGACCTCTGTGCACCCATCTTTTTTGTCCTTTCAAAAGAAAAGTTTTCTTCTTGAAAGTTCTCTTCTTAGTGAATTTAAACTGGTTAAACCTGTGCCAGATGGTCTACCTGGATGTGTACTCATGTTCTGTGCAAACGCATTATGTAAGCCCATTTTAAAATTGTTTTTATTGTCTGTCGAAGAGGAAGCTCTTTTCCATCTATTTGGAAGGAGTCGTATAATAAAGTCCGAAAATGGTATAAAGTCTGAAGCCTCTAACTACAGTGGCAACATTTTTGCAGCTCTATTATGTCGCCACACCAACATGGGTTTGTGAAACGTAGAGCTGCAACCACTAACCCTTTAGAATTTACCTCTATAGTTATCAATGGGTTCAAAAATGCTAAACAAACTGATGTCATATACACTGACTTCAGCAAAGCCTTTGATTCTGTTAATCATACTCTATTACTTTCTTAACTGAACGACATTGGGTTTCCACCTCTTTTCCTTTCTTGGGTTCGAGAATATTTAACAAATAGAAAACATAAGGTACCTTTTAAGACTTCTTTTTCCAATTCGATTCCCGTGACATCTAGTGTACCTCAAGGTAGTCATATTGGCCCTCTGCTTTTCACATTATTCATTAACGATCTTCCATCAGTCATTGTTTATTCGCGGGAGTTTATGTATGCTGATGATGTCAAGCTTTGTCTTACTTATAAATATACAGATTTATTTAGTCGGCTACAATCTGATCTTAAAAACTTTTAATCCTGGTGCTAGATTAATTTATTAAATCTTAACACTACCAAGTGTAAGGTAATGACTTTTTTCCGTAACTCTCCTACACTGGTCACTTATTTTCTAAACAATAGTCCTTTAGAATGTCTTAATTATATGAATGTCTTGGGCGTACTTATGGACAATAAGTTAATTTTTAACACCCATATTTCCACCACGGTCGCAAAGGCAATGAGTGTTCTGGGTTTCATTGAAGGATGATCAAAAGAATTTGACGACCCCTATACAACTAAAGTTCTTTTTACTTCGCTTGTCCGTCCTATTTTAGTGTATGGATCTTGCGTTTGGTCACCTCAATATGAGGCGCACCAGACTAGACTTGAATCCGTTCTAATGCAGTTCCTGCTATTTGCTCTTCGCGGCTTAAGCTGGGATGGTAATGTCAATTTGCCTTTATATTCTAGTAGACTTCTTTTGATTAACCTTTATGCACAAGCGTCTAATTGGTGATAATGACACGCCTGAGTTATTAGCTTAGGTAAGTCTGTCGGTACCATGTAGACGGAGTAGACATCCTTTGATACCTTTATCCCTTAGTCGTTGTTCTTCTAATTATGCCATGCATGAACCTTTTAGGGTCATCTGCTCTGATTACAACCTTCTATCCTTTTTTTGTTATCGTTTCATATATATTTGTTGAATCTACTCTTAAATTACAGCTTAACAACAAGTTTGAGATATTTTTCTTAATCTAGTACTTAAGATAAATCCTAAGGATATTGCAGGCGGCCCTAATTACTTATTATTGGGTTGGTCTGTCCCTGCCCTATGTATGATTCCGACATTGCTCGTACTTGCATTTCCCCGTAGTACGGCACCGTAAGTCCAGATGGGTTTCATTACGGAGTTGTATAGGAGGTCTTTATACTCCAGACGTTGAGGGGACAGAGCATTGATGATCCAATCTAAGCTACTCGCTTTCATTTTAAGCTGTGACTTTTTTGCTTCGATGTGCTTGCGCCAAGTTAGTCTTCTGTCTAGGTGGATGCCAAGGTAAGTGACATCCACGGCTTGAGGAATTGGTACATTGTTACAGTGTTGTTGCATTAGAGCTGGACAGTTTCTTCTGTTAAGCGTAAATGTAACATGTTTGCATTTCTGCTCGTTTACCCAAATACGCCAGGCTGCTAGCCATTCCTCTACCACCTTGAGGTGTTCCTCTAATTTTGCAGAGGCTTGTATTGGGCATTTGGATCTGCTGAGGGTTGCCGTGTCATCGGCAAAAGTGGACGTTGTAAGTCCTAAACTCGTTGGTAAGTCCGCAGTGTACAGCAGGTAGAGCAATGGGCCGAGTACACTGCCTTGCGGTACACCAGCTTTGATTTCAAAGTCAGCCGAGACGGAGCCATTACATTTTACAGCGAATTGCCTATTGTAAAGATAAGATTCCATGAGTTTGTGGGTGTACTGTGGCAGTTTTTGCCGGATTTTGAACATCAGACCCTCCAGCCAAACTCAATCGAAAGCCTGGGCAACGTCGAGAAAGACAGCCGCACAGTATGCTTTTAGTTCGAATGCTGTTCGTATTTCGGATGTTATGCGATTGACTTGTTCAATTGTACCATGTTTTTCGCGGAAGCCGAACTGGTGTGAAGGGATTGTGTTATCCGATGCCAGAAATGAGTTTAGTCGAATCTGCAGGGCCTTCTCAAAAAGCTTCGAAAGACAAGGCAGCAAACTAATTGGCCTATAGGATGATGGCTGTGTTTTGTCCTTTCCCACTTTAGGAATCATGATGATAGTGGACCTTTTCCATGTTCTTGGGAAGTAGCCAATTCTTATTATAGCGTTGAACAGTTTGCAGATGTATTGTATGACAATGATAGGGAGTTCCAGGATCATTTTCGGTGTGATTAGGTCATGGCCAGGGGCTTTTTTTGGCTTTACGTGGTTTTTAATAACTGCAGTGATCTCGTCCGATTGGAGTTCCGAGTACTCACTATCCGTTGGTGTGCTCGAAGGGGGAAGTACAGATGAGTTTGATGTTGGATTTGGCTGGAAAACCATTTTAAGATGTGTGGCAAATACGGATGCCCTCTCTTCGTCACTGCGGGCCCATCCACCGGTTGGACTCCTTATCGGTGAAATTGTCTCTGTAGGAGCGCTTAAAGTTGGGTGGGCTTTCCACAGAGGATGTTTGGTGCTGGTTGGGCTGAGCTTTTCTATGTATTTTCTTTGAGCCCAGCTTTCCTCTTGTCTTAACGCCTTGGAGAGGTTGCGATTAGCATGCCTTAGGCGAAGTTTTGCTGCTGGTGAGCGAGTAATCTGCCATTCTCTTCTTAGACGTCGTTTTTCCGTTACTAATTGTTCTATCCGCCGGCTCGTAGGCCTGTCAACAGGTTTAGTGTAAGAAGAGGCAGGTGGAGTAGATACTCTTGCTGCAGCTGCCATCATAGACTCAAGTGCAGAGACGCACATATCAATGTCCTCTGCAGCATCCAGTTTCGGCGAACAGTCAATGTGGGCACTCATGTACATTTTAAATTTAAGCCAATTTGTTTTGTTGTTTGTAAGCCTATATGGGCGATCAAGTACTTGAGGTCTTGTTAATAGTGTGAATAGCACTGGAGAGTGATCGGAAGTTAAATCTAGCAGTGTATCCGCAGTGATCCGATTACGTGGAATCCTCTTGGTTACTGCGAAATCAATCAAGTCAGGCACTTTCTGTGGATCTGTGGGCCAATAAGTAGGCCTACCCGGTGAGACGCAATCCATCTTATTGAGAGGGTTGACTATTGTGTTGTACAACTGTTTGCCTTAAGGATTTACCAGGCGAGATCCCCAGTGCGTATGTTTGGCGTTATAGTCCCCTGCTGCAATGAAGCTATCTCCGAGTGTGTTAACGAAATCGGTAAATTCCTTTTCAGAGATTGAGAAGCGTGGTGGGCAGTACAGGGCAACCAATGTAGTGTTGCCGCAGCTGGTTTGGACGGTTATAGCAGTTGCTTGTAGGTGCTGTGTTTCAAATCTGTTGAGGAACGAGTGTTTTATACGGGTTTTGATTAGGATACCAGTCCCGCCATGAGCTTTTCCGTCTGGATGGTTTGTTGCATAGAAGGTATATTTTGGTATTTGAAAATTATTTTTTGATGTTAAATGTGTTTCCGAAATCAGCAAAACGTCGATTTCACTTGAGTCTAGAAATAGTTGCAGTTCATTTTTGTGCTTGGAGATGCCGTTAGCATTCCAAAGACATAGACGTAGGGAAGCCATTATTTATTCTCGATAAGCTTCTGGATAAGCAGGTTTTGATTCCGCATCAGTTCGTGCATACAGTTTTGCATGAACGCTAAGCCACTTGGAGTTTGCTGGCCAAGCTCTGGTGCGCTAGGTTGCGGATTCTGTAGATGGTGGAGTGACGGGGTCTCTTTTGCGGGCTCCGTCTGTCCAGTTGGGAGCACACTAGCGAAGGATACACTAGGACTGTATGTAGCAGGCATGTTAGATGATCTAACAGCCTTGGCGAAGAATACCTCCGGTGTTGTTTTAGAGGCGTTGACGGTGACTTTTGGTCCAGCTGGGGGCCCGTTTAGGTGAGATTTAAGATCCTTAAAGACAGGACATCCTCTGTAGTTGGCCGTGTGGTTCCCTCCACAGTTACTGCATAGTCTTAGTGCGACATTGTTTCTGTCCTTGGTGCAAATGCCATCTTTATGATGTTCGCCACAGCCGACACACACTGACCTGAGATTGCAGTTGTTAGAGGTGTGGTTGTATTCCTGGCAGTTTTTACACTGCGGTGGTTGGTGTCTCTTATGGGGCTCCTCTACGGTGATTCTTCTGTGCAATAGGAGCTGTAGGTTGTAGATTGGGTGCACTTCATTTGGCGTCAACCGGTTTGCATCTGGTTGGAGCTCGATTTTAAAGAGCGGCTGTGCGACTTTGTACCCTTTTTCGACCAACGCGTCTGCTATTTCTTGAGTAGGGACCGATGGCTCAATCCCCTTCAACACAACCTGGAGCCCTTTACTGCCTTTTAGTTGGTAGGTATAGAAGTTGATGTTAGCATTACGGAGGTACTTTTCGATGATGCGGAAATTGTCCTCAGTTTGGGTTTGACATTTAATTTCTTTAATGTTACCCCTATTGAGAGGGGTTACAACAAAGTTATTTGCCCCTACTGTTTTTACTAGCTTCGAAATCAGGGCGCTGCAGTTGGCTCCACGGATGTATAAAGGGGTGGTCTAGCCGATTTAATTTTATCTACATCGCCAGCTTCAGCTCCCAGTACCGCTCGCAACCTTTATAGGATGCTGGGTGACCATGCTTTTTGCATAAGACACAGAAGAGTTTTTCTTTTTCATCTGGATTTTTCGATGTTATCGAGCAAGCACCTTCATGATTTTTCCACATTTCACGCATATGGACAAGAGGTGACAATTGGCAGCGCTATGATAAAAGCATTGGCAGTTCCTGCATTGGGGGATATCCGGTCTTCGGAGGGTTTCCCATTTGACATGACGGTAAAGTAATCTACGGCTTTCAGTTTCTTGATGTTATTTTCCGGTCTTTTGTATCATAAATATTGGTAGCACGGAGTTTTCGTCAATGGATTTTTTTGGTTTTAAATGCGGTTACTTTTAGGATTTTCAATGTTTCTTTTTCAAATGTTTTTAATTCGGGCAGAATTATTTGTGGGTCTGTATTGCCACCCAATCCTTTCAAAGAGAAAGTTTTTGTTTTAAGGCACTTAGGTGTGCATGTAAAGAACTGAGCTTTAGCCTTTTCTAGGTGACCTCTTACTTTTGTGTAATCAGCTAGATTAAAGAGAAAAACTGACAGTTTACTTTTAAATTCTTTGATTTTGAACAGTGTGATTTTAAGACCATCTCTTACTAAACTGATTATTTCATTTGCATCTATATCAATAAGCTTTCTGCTCTCTGACGTGACGGTCGTGTTTTTGCATAGCTCCTGAGTTTTTATTAATATTTATTGTTTTTTCTCAATTTTTAATTGTGCTTAGTTTGTTTACACTTCCGCTGGTGTTGTTCGCTTGACTCCCTTGTGTTTTATTTCCATAATTCGCCAAATTAATCAGTTAAAACAGTTTTTTTCTTTTTCGTGATTAGTGTTTGGTGCATTTACATATTTTTTTTTTTTTTTTCTTTTTCTTTCGTCATTGCTTCTGCAGTTGCTCCCCTCATCGCCCCCATCATACCATCAGTGCTAGTGGCTTTGTTGTTCTCTCTGCTTTGTGCTTGTGCTTAGCTTCTCTCCCGCGTAATCACTTTTGTAAGGCCGCCTCTCAAAGCTCGGCTTATAACTGTTCTTGCACTCTCTGTTGTGCTGTGCACTCTAGCTGTCTCTTTGTTTTATTTGTAATTATTGATTATTTTATCAATAATTATCTTTGTGCTGTGAATTTAATTTTTCTATATATTCTTATATATATATAATTTTTTTGCCTTTCTTTCGGCTTTTCAATGGCTTGTTGTCTACCTAATTGCAAACATTCTGATCGTTTTGATGATCAGTACAGAGCAATATCTTGTTGGCTCTGCGATAATCTTATTCACTTAAAATGTGCTGGCCTCAATGGCCGCGACTACGACAAATTTTCTGGTTTGTCTGTTTCTAAGCCTGAGCTTGGCTTAATGCGCTGGACTTGCCCATCTTGTGCTAGCCAGCAGCTTGATTTTAGCCGTATGTATAGGGATCTTCGTTTAAGGTTTCTTTCTTTAAACAAACTGGCCAAACAGCTGTCAAACGAGTGTGACTCTAGCGTTCAATTATTGTCGCAATTCAAATTTGTTCCACCTTCTGAGAAATTGCACAAGAAATGTACCCTTGAGTTGCCTCGTAAGCAGTCGCCAGCTCTCTCTATTACTTCCTCTCCGATTTTACTTTCGCCTACACCATCTTCTTGTCCCTCTTTATGCTCTTCTTTTCAGATTGAAGTACCCATTACAAGCCCTGGTGTACCTCAATCTATCCCTCACGGGAACTCTGATCAATCACAGGATCATGCCGGCTCTCAATCACTTGCGGATCCCAATGCTCCTCCGCCTCCACTAACTGTAGTGCCTCATCGCAAACAATTATTTATTTCTAGGCTTGCTCCAGATACTTCTGAGTCGTCTGTGGCAGCTTACATTGGTAATATTTGCCCTGCTAAGGTTTTAATTCAAAAGTTTAAGTTTTCTAGGCCTCGCGAAATCTCCTCTTTTAAAATTACAGTACCAAATGAGTACTTCTCAGCTATGGTTGACCCTAATTTTTGGCCAGAGGGCCTAGTTGTACACGAGTTTGCGCCCAATAAGCGCTCTCGTCCGTTGCCTGTCCACCTTCCTACTTTATCTTCTGCTTCAAAAAACTAATAACGTCTAGTCTTTGCATTCATTATCAAAATGTAAGAGGACTTCTTACCAAGCTGTCGAACCTTTTCTGTGATAGCCAAACCTTTTCGGCTGACATATTAGCTTTCTCTGAAACTTGGCTTAACTCCTCTGTTTTAGATAATGAAATTCTTTCTAATAATTTTATTTCTTATAGGCTTGATCGTGTTGGTCGTCGTGGCGGTGGAGTACTCATTGCTGTAAACTCGAATCTGTCTTCAAGTGTGGTGCCGATTGATCTCCCCTTAGGTGTTGAGTTTATTTGCGTCGAAGTTACATGTTCTAACTTTAGCCTATATATCTCTTGTTCATATATTCCTCCAGCTTCTGATATCATGATCTACGTGCACCATGCTGATGCTTTACGAACTATTTTTGGTCGTCTTAAAGATCGTGATGTTCTTATAGTTTTAGGTGATTTTAACTTGCCTAATATTTCTTGGCTTGTTGATGATAATCTATCTTTCTTAATTCCTTCATCTCAACATGTTTTTCTTGATAGCCTACTTGAATGTCCACTATATCAGTTGAATTCTTTCCTTAACTGTTCTAAAAGAATCCTTGATCTTGTTTTTGTCTCTGATCCCACTGTTAGTGCTGTATCGCAAACACAGCCACTAGTGAAACCTGAAGATCCTTATCATCCTACCATTGAAGTTACTATTTCTTACAATTCCGTTACTAATTTATTTAAAAACATTTCAAATTCTCGTCGTAGATGTTTTCGTAAAACAAATTTCAATCTTCTTAACAGCCTTATTTTCTCTTTTGATTGGTCGTTTCTATTTGAGTGCTGCGATATAGATTGTGCAGTGAAGTTTTTCTATTCTGCTCTTAATTCTCTAATTGATAAATGCGTTCCTTATGTGAATGTCTCTACCGTCTCCAGCTCGCCAGTCTGGTTCACACGTAGGCTCTCTAATCTTCGCAACATTAAATCGAGATATTTTAAAAGATTTAAAAAAACTGGTTCGCGACTTGACTATACAAATTATTGTATAGCTAAATCTCAATTTTGTCTTTTAAATACTCAATGCTACAACAATTATCTCGTTCGCTGTAAGGCTGAATTTTATAATAACCCCAAAAGATTTTACAACTTTGTCAATTCCAAAAGACGCTCTAATGTCCTACCTTCCACCTTCAGACTTAACGATCAGTCTGCTAATAATGATTTAGATATTGCAGATCTGTTTGCTAAATTTTTTCAGTCGACATATTCTACTACTGCTTCGGATCCCACACCCTATCCCTTTTCAATCCCACATTTAAATTGTATGTTTTTTCCTAGTATTACTGAAGACTGTATTCTCTCTAGCTTGTCATCTATGAAGTCTTCCTTCGTTCCCGGGCCTGATGATATACCTAGTTGCATCCTTAAAATGTGTTCTATTTCCCTATCTAAGCCTTTAGCTCGGTTATTCTTTATATCGAGTGAGACTTGTAGATTTCCTGATATTTGGAAGGAGTCATTTATTATTCCGCTTTTTAAAAAGGGTTGCAAATCGGATGTTTCCAACTACCGTGGCATTGCCAAACTTTCGGCAATACCTAAACTGTTTGAGAAAATTATTACGTCTTCACTTCAACATCTATCCAGATCCACTATTTCTCCTTGCCAGCATGGTTTCATAAAAGGTCGTTCGTCGCTTACCAACCTTTTAGAATTGACTACCCTAGTACACCATGGCTTCCGTAAAAAGTGTCAAACTGATGTTATTTATACTGACTTCAGTAAGGCTTTTGATACGGTTGATCATTCTTTGCTTCTCGCGAAACTTAACATCATGGGTTTTTCACCAAAATTATTGGCTTGGTTAAAGTCGTATCTTATTGGCAGAACCCAAAAGGTGTCTTTTCGTTCCTCGATATCTAAAACTGTTCGAGTTACGTCAGGTGTACCCCAAGGCAGTCATCTGGGCCCACTATTATTTACATTGTTTATAAATGATTTGCCTTTGGCCTTGGCTCATTCACGCGTGCTCATGTTTGCGGATGACGTCAAGATTTGTTATTCCTATAATGATCCTTCTTTCCAACAGTACTTGCAATCAGATCTCGATGCGTTCTGTGATTGGTGCCACGTTAATAAATTACACCTTAATGCCTCTAAATGTTCTTTTATGACTTTCAGTCGTTTGTCTCCGCTCCTAGCTCATTACTCCATTAAGTCTGTTCTGTTAGATTGTGTTCCATCATTCAAAGACTTAGGCGTTATGTTTGACCCTAAACTTTCATTTAATGTTCATATTTCTTCAATTGTCAACAGAGCTAGCAGCCTTCTCGGCTTCATTAAACGTTGGGCCAAAGAATTTGATGATCCCTATGTAACAAAGGTTTTATACACTTCGTTAGTTCGCCCTACTTTAGAATATTGCTCGCCAGTGTGGAACCCGCAATATGATGTTCACCAGCGTAGTATTGAATCGGTACAGAAGCAATTCCTTAAGTTTGCGCTACGCGGTCTAAATTGGGACCCGGGTCTTCGCCTACCTTCTTATTCTGACAGACTTCTTCTTATTAATCTTCCTTCACTTTATAACCGTAGGCTTGTTTTTGGCATTCTCTTTCTCCATAAACTAGTCAACGGCGAAGTCATTTCTACGAATTTACTAGATACGCTGTATTTTTGTGTTCCCTCACGTCGGACCAGAAACTTTTTTTCCTATTCACCTTAGTAGATGTCTGACTAACTACTCTCTTCACGAACCTCTTCGTGTTCTTTGCCAATCTTTTAACAACCTTTCTCACCTTATCTCTCCTCATCTTTCTGTCACTTCTCTTCGCGCTATACTTTTTAATCATCTACAGCGAAACCAATGAAAATATTCTGGACTTGGATTGGCTGCAACTCATCCCTGGCCACATTGGCTGTGAATCGGGGCATAGCTGGCACCTTGTGCAAATAAAACACCTCCACCGGGCTGGGGATGTTTAGTTGTATATAAAGCTAAGCTACCTTCTTCATTTAATTACTATCTGTCTTTAGCTTAAGCTTTTTCGTCGACTGCTGTGTTAGTTGACGTAAATAAATAAATAAATAAATAAATAAATAAATAAAAAAATATTTATTGTTTTTATGCCCTTGCAGAGGGTATTATAAAATTGATCAGATGCTTGTAACGCACAGAAGGAGACGTTTCCGACCCCATAAAGTATATATATTCTTGATCAGCGTGAGAAGCTGAGTTGATATAGCCATGTCCGTCTGTCCGTCCGTCTGTGCGTACGCGTTTTACTCAGCCGTCTTAAGAGCTATCGGGCTGAAATTTTTCCACTATATAATAGAAGAACTAGAAGAAACATTTTCATAAAAATCGAGTATGCTATAAAATTTACATATGTGATAATATGAGAGTAAAATTGTTTTGTTTGTATATTGATGAATTGAGTTGCAGAAAACAAATTTTGAACATGTAAAATTATTTTTACCAAGGACTGCAAGGGTATACAAAGTTCGGCATAGCCGATGTTAGCTTCTTTGATTTTTATTTTTTGACATTGTGTCTTTAATGTGTTTCACTATTATTATTGCTCACTGTTGTATTATTTTGTGTTATTGCTTCTCCTTCTTTTTTAAGCTTGTTCACAAACACTTGACTTTCGAATTTTTTTATTACACTTTCGTCGCATTCTTCGTCTGCAGTGCCCAGAATAGCGTAATAGTTGTTTTTGTGAGTCTTCGCCATTGTAGTGGGCTGATCGTTTTTTATTATTATTTAGAAAACAAGGCTCATGCAATATTCCCATTTTAAAGGCATTTCTTCTTCGGCATTAGAAAGCATAGTATTGGTAAGGATTCTCCGTTTTATATTTTGCTTGCCCAAGCACGGTACTTTTCTAGCACTATATGCCTTTAACCCAAATGATACCAATCTTGTACGGATAATTCTACTCGTTATTGAAGCATCTAGCTTGTTTTTAAGCTTTTCCGATGAAAGAAATGGGTTTTTTTTTCGCTTCTCGCAAGATGACCTCGTCAAATTTTGATGTTGTGCCACGTTTTCGACCTTGATTTTCTTGTTTATATTTTAATGAATAGCCGAAAACAATTCTTTATTTTGAGCAATTCATTAATTCTGCAATTTCCGCCATTGAATGACCAGAGTTTTTTTAGTAACGGATTGCAGTGCTGAGAAGACGGAGTGAACCCAAAAACTTGGGAAACAAGACACATTGTTATATACAGCAGATTCAATCGGTATGCATCCTCTAATTTATTCAAACATAATGATCTAACCATGTCGGTAAAGCTCTTAAAAGAAGAGCTAGTATTGCGAAGTCGAAGGAAAGTCTTACTTTTGTACTTTGACAAAACTCCATATGAATCTTCCTACAGTCTTGTTTGGTGGTCGATATGAATATCCAAAGCCAGCTTAGTTGCCGGATTGGTAACCCATTGAAAATGTATAGGGTAACATTCAGAGAATATTTTTGATCAGCACGACGACTCACTTGATCCGGCCGGATCATCGTTTTTTTCTGAGCTATTATCATGAAATTGAATATTGGTGAGTTTTTTACACGTATTAAACGACTGTGCACCCTCATCATTGACCTTTCTATCAAGTTGGCTATCCTTAATTCAATATTTCTATTATGCACAATCCAGTATTTGATTTCTTTATACTTTAGATTGCTTTCACCTCTGATAATGAATAAGTTTAGAAATGGAATGTACTCTGGTGTCTTTTCTTAATTACCTTATTATGCATTGCATATAACTTCAAAGCCAGATTTGTGGTTACCAATATTAAAATAGCTAACAATAGTATCCCTATTTCTTCTAAATTTTCCCAATAATCTATTATTTTCACGCTGTTGAATCATCTTACAAAAAAAAAAATTTTTAATTTTCGCTGGTCGTTTAGACCTGTTTTCGATTATTAAAGAAAATGTTTGAAAGGATTCCCCAAGTTTTGCCGGATTTTGCTACGGGTGTGGAAAATTTACGAGCCCTAGGAGTATACGCAAAATATCTCCTGGAACTGGAGCAATTTATGAGGAGTACTTTAATTTACCAGTGATTAGAGACGTAAATTGGGCAACAAGCAATATCTGCACACAATGCAATAACAATTTGCAGAATTGAGCTTTAACTACGTAAGCCTTTTATCGTTATTCTACTGATATCGGTGGGTACTTATGAGAGCAAATATTACCTCTACTGATCGTGTAAGCGTAGATGTTAATCGTAATTTTGACTTGCGAACAAGTCTCCCACAAGTTTTGCCGGATTTTGCTAATTGTGTGGAAAATTTACGAGCCCACAATGCAATAACAATTTGCAAAATTGGTCGAAAAGGTTGCGCCCAAAAAATGAGTTTCCACATTCCAATGATTTAGATAGAGTCACAATGGCATCCTACGGATAACTGCTACGAATGCCAGAATAAACTCGCAAAACTAAAGAAGAGTTCTATTGTCTATAAAAGTGTTCAATCTGCACAGTTGCCAGTACCTCCTTCGAACAACATTCCAATTCCAAGATGTAAAAGCGCAACAGAAGGATATAATCCACCAACATTTGGCACCGAACCTGAAGAGTTACTTTCAATGTAAGACAACTAAAATTGTCGCAAAGGCAAGCGATCTCTTTAGCACATCATTTACGATCTTTTAACATTTTGTCTAAGGATGTAAAAGTGTACGGGTATAGGAAATAAACGGCAATAATACGTTTGCATACTGCAAAAATATCGTTGGGTTAATGAAACATATGAATTGCACGTACAAACTAAAGGAGTGGCGATTGTTTATCGATTCAATGAAACTAATTTTGAATTGTGTTCAGTATAGAAAACATCAATGGAAAATATGTACTGACCTCAAAGTTGTTGCTCTACTCACTGGCTTGCAAGCGGGTTATACGAAAAACATGTGCTTCATTTGTCATTGGGATACCAGATTATACCGACTGTATAAATATTTTCCAAAAACTAAAGAACTACAGTTGGTTTAATTTTGTTAACATTTCTAAAAAAAATCAATTTGATTATGTAGTTATATTATAAATCGTAAATTATATAGGTCTGGTGTCTCTTCTGCTGCCATTGAGCAAAATAAATTCTCATAAAATGATCACACTTCAAATGGAATAATATAAATTTCAACGAAATGCGAGAAAGAAAACATAAAAAAAAAAAATAGGTTCACGCTTCTATTTTTTTTTACATTTTGTCACAAATCTCGGGAACGGACGGATTTAGAGGCTATATGCCTTCCCATTATTTGTAGCCCTTTAAATTCTAAAAAAAGTTTTTAAAAAAAAATGAATATTTTAGTAGTTAGAAGCAAATAAAAAAAAATCCTTTTCGAAAAAATGCCAACTTTGATGAAAAACTTCAGAAAAAAATGTTGTATGAAACCATCGTGATAACTTAAAAAACTAATGATGCAGTTTGATTCGCAGGACCCGAAATAGGGTGAAACCATCGAATGTTGCCATGTATTTTTTCGACTATAACAGTGTAATCAGTGAATTAGTAACGGAATTGTAGGAAATAAGAACTTTAATGGTAGGGTGATAAAGATCTTCAGGCTTCACAAGAGGCTGTGTTTGAGACACAGAAATAACAGTGGGATTCAAAACAAAAACAAAAACAAGATCAACGATTCTTTTAAAAGAGGTAAGTAAAGAATTCGACTGATATAACGGATCAATTAGACTAATGAAGAACATGTTGAGATGAAGGAATTAAGAAAGATAGATTGTCATTAACCAGCCAAGAAATATTAGGCATGTTTAAGTCGGCGAAATATAAGAACAAGAAATATATAAGCTAAAGTTGGAGCATGTTAACAAAAAGCTAATTTGTCAGCCGAATAGGTTTGGCTATCACAGAACAGTTTCGACAGCTTGGTAAGAATTTACATTTTGATAATGAATGTAAAGACTAGATGTTATTAGTTTTTAGAAGCAGGCAACGAAGAAAATAAATTTGAAAGCTATGCAGGCAACGGACAGGAGTGCTAATTTATATAAGCACATACATATAAAATAAGTATTCTGTAAGTTACTCAATATGTAAATTCAGTTTTACTTTATTGAATTATCTTTTGAGGTTTACAATTTTGTTTTCCCTCCTTAACGTGAGTTTCTAAACTAAACTTAACCATTCCCCAAGTTCTGCATAGCAGGCCTTAGCCGTTGGCTCCACCTCTCGCGACGTTGGTGCTGGCTCAGCACATTACGCATCCGCTTGGTATCGCGTTACATTGGGGACCCTCATGATGGACGTTTTGTTAGCAGGGGCTCTCACTATTCTGGTATTTTTCTGGTGCAACAACGCTGACCTTGCAACTAGTGCAATGAGAAAGGGTGCACTTGTCGATACCCTCTACTTTTGGACATTGTCTTGGGGATATGCTTGGTCGTGTGTTAACTGGCCCCCCTTAAGTTGAGGGCCGTCCTCGGTCTTCTTGAAACTGCCCACGGCCAACCGAAGAATTCCCGGTTCCTTATTGCGGCGCAACCAGCCCAGGCAGATCAGCACTCCGCCAAACAACAGCGCTCCAACCCCTGCGGCAAACATGGCCAAAGGTTTTTTATTGATCGTTATGGCCACTTCGCTGATGTGAGCGGTGTTCTCGTCGTTCAGCCGGCGCAAGTAGGCTAGGCTGAGTACATCGTTGTGACCGGTGATATTTATTAGCGGAGCTGCGGCAACACCCGGAGAACGTTTGGGAATGCCATTTCGGTTGATCATTTTGGTGTCGTTGATCGATGCCGCTCTTTCGAATGTGATTAGGAACGTGCCGTTGATCTTTTGCGGGGCGGCCCCATCCACTATTACCTCGGCTGCTCTGTTGTTGACGATGACGAAACCCTCTTCTACCTCATCTATGGGGGAAGGTGGCTTGGGCGTGTCTTACAATGGGCTATGCTCCCCTCATGCAGCTGGTGGGCGCAAGTACTAGCCCCGGCTTCCTTGCAGAAAGTGTGCGAAGTCGTTACTTGGCAGCTATCCATCGGAACTATACGGCCGCTGCAATCCGCGATGATATTGGTGCCCTCTAGATCCAGTACAACTCCTCTGTGTTCGACGGGGACTATGGTTATTTTCTTACAACTACTCTTAACTTCAGGATATGCTATGATAAAATGGATAATGCTAGTATTTAACGCAACTTTAATGGTGCCAATTTCAAGGATTTCCCTAACGCTGATGTTAGTGGCTCGACTGTTCAATATTTCATCCACATCGGAGGAATCTAAAATCACGGGGTTAATCAAATTTACCCTTGCCAAGGTTATCGAGAGTATGACGTTTTCAATTTCGAGGCCAACGATTCTATTTCTTGCCAACAGTGTTTCAAACAAATGCGCTGTATCAACCGCCTCCTTACGGACGTTCTCTATTAATTTATTTACTCGATCGGTCAGTTCATTTAGTTGGGCCGTGGTGCGATGGTTTATGGCCCTCTGCTGGTTGCTGGCATGGATCAATTCTGCTTCGATTAACCTTGATTGTTCCATGTCATCATGATCCGGCGTGCCGGATATTATTTTCAGCGCTGACCCCAAAAAGTTCAGGCTCCTGGCAGTTCTATGGTGGACATTTAACACGGACAGCAGGGTTTCCAGGTGACCCCAATCGGACTGCAACAGCATTCGCATGTGCGAAAGTGGGAAGAGCTCGGACAACTTTTTAGTTTCGTCAATGATTTCATAATATTTGGTTACGTTAATTGTATGTCTTAAATATTTGAAGCTGTCCCATATAATTACCTCACCCTCTACTATTGGAATATAGTCTGCGTGAGAGTAATCATTTATACGGGCCCTCGCAGCAGTAAACACTAACATTACCCCCCAGATGGGCCTGTAAAGAAAGGAAAAGATAAAAATAAACGAATGGGATCTTAACTATTTTTTGGCTTATCTAATGTTGTCCTTATGGACACTCCTCCCCCCTTATTAAGACCGTCGTCCCGAGGTCCGCTTCAATAGTTTCCTCCGTGTATAGTGGCGTCAGTTTATTTCCTAGTCTTCGATTGTTCTTTACCCACACTTTCTCTCCTACATCGAAAACTCTATTGCGCCTACCAGGGTTAACGCGGTTGATTAAATTGTCCTGCGCATCTTGCACTTTGTGCGCAATTTCTAGGTGTAAGTCAGGGTCTAAGGGTAACGCGACGTCTACGGGCCTCTTTTTTGTTACCGAATGTACTGATCTGTTATATTCCCTTGTGGCGCGTAAAATAAGCTCGACCGTGTCGCTTATTTGATGTTCAATTTTCAGGCATCTGGCTATTTCCAGCAGCGTGCTATGAAAGCGTTCTACCTGCCCATTAGATGTGCTGTGAAGTGGGGGAGCATTTACTACGTTCACCCCGAAACTGTTCGCTAACAACGATGTAATTGTTTGGGAATTAAAGGCGGCCTCATTATCACAATAAACCGTTTTTGCTCGTTGGAAGATGTTCATTATTTGTAACAGGGGTGTTTTAACGTCCTCGATAGTTCGAGATGCGATTGGCTGCACTATTGCGAACTTTGACAACTTGTCAACGCAAGTGAGAAAATATTTTTTGTCGGTTGAAAAGATGTCTATATGTAAATCTTCGCCCACTTGTGCTGGAATTGGCGTCACACCCAGTTCTTGCCGTATGGGGTGTCGGACGTACTTGGCCCTGGTGCACGTTTTACAATTCGCGACAATTTCATTGGCGAGTTTTGTCATTTTGGGAAAAAAATAGTCTTGTAGAACTTGCCTAACGTTTTCCTGTGCTGCCCTGTGTGCGCGATTATGTTCTGCCGTCATTATTTCCCTTCTCTCATTCGTGTTAAAAATGTCTGTAACGAGATTCTTGCAATGCCAAAACTTCGTTGCCGGGAAATGTCTGACGAGATCGTTCTGAATTGCAGCCAAAGTGTGTAGGTCGCAATGTATTGCGTTAACTACGTCAGGATTTATTATTTGCTTTAATTCATGAAGCAACTCTGCTGCGTCAGCGAAACGTAGCTTGTGTCGACGCTTTTCGCCAAATAGGACAAAGGTTTGTTTGGTTGGGGACTCTGCTTCTTCCAGAATCAACTGGTTTCTAAAACAATTTAGGGGCTTGTCTGTCGTCTCGATCGTGTACGTGAGCGACAGTTCGCTATGGACCGTGGCGGCGTCCGACAGCTCTTCTGCTTCTATTGCATTTACGACTTGCCTGGACAACGCGTCCGCCACATGGTTTTCTTTCCCTGGCTTGTAAAATATCTTGGCATTGTGTTCGTCAATGAACGCTTTCCATCTTTTGATCTTTGCGTTAGGGTTTCTATCTGAAACTGCAAAGGTCAGAGGCTGGTGGTCGGTGTAGATGTTAATATCCTTAGTGCCATAAAGATATTGCCTTAGTTTTACTAATGCCCACTTTATTGCTAGGAGTTCTCGTTCGTTTGTGGCGTAATTCATCTCGGGGTCTTTTAATGCCCTAGAAATCATTGTGATAGGTTTACCACCTTGTGACAGGACCGCGCCGATGCCGTCCGCTGACGCATCGGTTGTCAAGTCGAACGGTTTTTTAAAGTCCGGGTATACTAGCATGACGTCTTCAGAGGCTAGGATTCTTCGTAATTTTTCAAAGGCGGCACGTTGCACAGTGTCGAATTTGACTTGTATCTTCTTCGACATGTGTTTGCTTACCGTGCCGTTTTCTCCTTTTAAGATGTTAGTCAGTGGCTTTGCTATGTCGGCAAAACCCCGAATAAAGCACCTGTAATAACTTGCGAGGCCCAAGAACGAGCGAAGCGAGAAGAGATTTTCAGGTTCTGGGAAATGTTCTATGGCCTTGACCTTTTCAGGATCAGACTTAGTCCCGCCTCTTGACACGATGAAACCCAAGAATTCCACACTTTCTTTAAAAAAGTTAGTCTTTTCCTTGGCGATCTTCATATTAGCCTCGTTAAGTTTTTTAAGACCCAGTCGATGTGTTTGACGTGGTCGACTTCGTTTTCTGAGAATATTATTACGTCGTCTACGTAGACATAACAGCACTTGCCGATTTGGTCTCGTAGGACGTCATCGATTGCTCTTTGGAAAATGCTGCCAGCATTTTTTAGACCAAAAGGCAATCGGCAAAACTCATACTTTCCGTTATTTACCGAAAAGGCAGTTTTCTCGCGGTCGTTTTCCGCTAGGTAAATTTGATGATAGCCTGACTTTAGGTCAAGAGTCGTAAAGTACTTGGCCTTTCCCAAATTAGCCAGGATCATGGGGATGCTGGGCATTGGGTATTTATCATCAATGGTCTTTTCATTCAGTTTCCTGAAATCAATGACCATTCGTTTTTTCTTGTTCCCCCCCTCGTCGTAACCTTTTTTGTCCACTATCCACGTGGGGCTGTTATACGGTGATTTCGAGGGTCTTATTATCCCATTTCTTAACAACTCTTTTATTTCGTTGTTTACAAAATCAGTCACCCCCATCGGGTGATTATACAATCTTGTGAAAATGGGTGTTTCGTCAGAGGTGCGTATGGTGGCAACCACTGAAGTATTAAAAGGCAAAGTTTCGCCGTTCGTGGAGAACGCTTTCGAGTTTTTGAGCATTATTTTCCTAAAATTCTCCTTCACTGCTTCGGGCACCACTATTTCACTCACGTTAGTGAAGTTGACGTCGCGGCACACATGCCTTTTGAGTTGTTCCACGTGTGGACCAACTTTTATCGTTCCTGCTGAGAAATCGATTTTCGCTTTGACTTCCTTTAGGAAGTCATGGCCCATGATGGCATCAAAGCTTTCTAATATAGGGAATAAGAAAAAGGTCCCTGGTTTACCGAAAATTTGCAACTGACATTTCCGATCTACTGTGCTAACTCCGTGCACGGAGCTAACTTGAAAGGGGAGTCAGCCGCCACTATTCCAACTAGCTCCTTTAGGGGCTTAACATAGTTTTTGGCTGCTCCACAATCTATCAAGATTCTTATTGTTTTCCCCGCCAGCTGTCTCTCGATGAACAGCAGGTGGGACCGTTCCCTAAAAAATTGACTGAGTCTGCCTCACTTTCATTTTCGTACTCATCTTCTAATTCTTTAACCTCTGGGCCTGCCTTGTTCTCATACTGCTCTGCTGACGGCAATTCCTGCACTAGGTTATTGATTCTTTGCCGCTTTTGTCCGGAGACTCTGTCAGAGGCGTACCGGTTTTTCTGATTTGCTGCTGACGTTCCCGCCCGCACGCCGCCCGAATTGTTATGATAAGTGGGCTGTTTGTATCTGGACAACGAAGGGTCGACATCCATAGGCTCCGGTTGCTGAGACTGTGACCCGTTATGATTCCTGGGTTGCCCCTGCCAATTTTTGTTGTGTTTGGCTGAGCCCTGACTTTTGGTATAGTGTGGGTTGGCCACACTCGCATCGTGGCCGTCTTTATTTCGTGGCCTGTCATACTGTTTGTTTTGTGAAAGCTTTGGGCCATCAGCCCTTAGTGCCTTCTCTTCAACTGATCGAGCATAATTTGCGGCGAAAATGCTTCTTTCTATGCTTGACTCCGCCTCTCTGGCCAACGCCAAGGCTGAGGGCAAGTCTTTGGGCCTGGCTGGAAAGACAACCGCTTTCAAAGGCCTTCTTAGCCCATTTATGAACGTGTGGAGAGCATCGTCTCTAAATTGTTCATTAAGTACCGCGGCTGCTGCCGCGTCGTGCGTCATGATGGTTTTGTTTGTTATAAGAGTTAAACGCTTTTCGACTTCGTCGTAAAACTGCATCAAGGACATTTCGCCTTGCCTACAGATGCTTAGCTCTTGCTGCAACACACGGACCGGAGTTTTGTCAGCGTACGTGAAATCTAGGCGGGCTATAATAGCGTGAAAATTTAATACTGTGTTGTATGAGAACAAATGGCTTTTGGCGGTGCCCTTAATTTTATTTTTTATAATTGACACGGCTTGAAAATGTCGCGAGCTACCGTCGTATGGTGCGAATAGCTCATAGGCATCCGTAGCGGCTTGTCGCCATGCTACATATTCCCCTTGGGCACCTGTGAAATCCGGGAGGGATTTTACTATATCTAAGGGCTCGTCGCAGGTGACGTCTGGCCTAATTTTGATTCTTTCAAAGGTTTTAATTTCGGGAGCCACCGCTCTGAGACTGTTTATTTCCCCCATAAGTACGGAGATCTGTTCTTCAAATTTACCCGCTAACGCGTTCATCAACGCATGTACCTGTCCTTCGTCCATCGTGGGCGCTTCTATTTCTACCCTCTTTTCCGCACCTTCTACTACCTCGCGGATCTCTGCGTCCGAGTCACTTTCCTTCTCCTGTCTATATTTTGTCCAGCTCATTCGGCGTGCCGAACTTATGATATAGGGGCAGCTGAAATTAGCTCACTTGGCAAGAAAGAGGACAATACGAGAGTTGGGTTTGAATGTTCTTAAGGAGTAAATGGGCCGATTTATTTTGTGAATTGGGCAAGGGCGGTACTGTGATTGACCCGTGTTGGTTCTTTGGATTGTAAAAACATATAAAAAATTTTGATTGAACAGTCGACTCACCAGTACATTTTGCTAATTATGTAAATTTTCCTTGTGTTGATTTTGTTGTTTTTGTGTTTCACACTTTTTATTTTGGCTTGGTCTGCACTTTTCTTTTTTTGCTTTATTTAAATTTTAATTAAGCTTTAGTTTAATTCGTATTTTATTACACTTTAACTTCGACTTATTTTAATTTTAACCCTTTGTTTGACAAGATTAATTAAACATTTTTTTTTTTATATCATTGGTTTTGGTTAGCTTTTTTTTTGCTTTATTTAAATTTTAATTAAGCTTTAGTTTAATTCGTATTTTATTACACTTTAACTTCGACTTATTTTAATTTTAACCCTTTGTTTGACAAGATTAATTAAACATTTTTTTTATATCATTGGTTTTGGTTAGCTTTTTTTTTTTTTTTTTTTCTGTTTGAGTTATTCAAACGAGAAACTTTCGGGAGTGAGTTATCAAACCCGTTGGGCGCCAAATAAGTATTCTGTAAGTTACTCAATATGTAAATTCAGTTTTACTTTATTGAATTATCTTTTGAGGTTTACAATTTTGTTTTCCCTCCTTAACGTGAGTTTCTAAACTAAACTTAACCATTCCCCAAGTTCTGCATAGCAGGCCTTAGCCGTTGGCTCCACCTCTCGCGACGTTGGTGCTGGCTCAGCACATTACGCATCCGCTTGGTATCGCGTTACATTGGGGACCCTCATGATGGACGTTTTGTTAGCAGGGGCTCTCACTATTCTGATATTTTTCTGGTGCAACAACGCTGACCTTGCAACTAGTGCAATGAGAAAGGGTGCACTTGTCGATACCCTCTACTTTTGGACATTGTCTTGGGGATATGCTTGGTCGTGTGTTAACTTATATACACATAAGCAATGTGTAGGTTTATCCCACCAGTGCGGTCGCGTTCTGTAGTCGCTCGGTCAAACGAACCTGAATTCGTGTGTGTTCCCTGCAACTAACAAAAGGGAATGCTAGTAGAGGCTCATTGAGGAGGTATCGCTCGTCTGGCACCAATACCAGCTGGGCCCATCCACCGTGGTGGAGTGCAACCGGTAACAAAATATTCTGTTTGCCTTAAAAATTAGCCGTTCCAATCGGAGCTGGAAGTCCTGGAACTTTCTCCTTCTCCTTTGCCTTGTCGATCTCCTTTTGTTGCTGCACTTTCTAACAGCTTTCGGGAACAGCATTTGGCCGCCAAAATTAAATTGGAAATCGCCGACTGAACTACATATCTTCTTCTTTTCTCTCATTTTCTTTTTTCCCTTCGGGAAGCCCCAAATCCGCATAGCGTCTGTCCTCATATTGAGCGGTTTATGATCTGCGTCTGCGTCGCATCGGCCGGCAGCATATTAACGAACTTTCGTACCTGGCAGTAGGTATAAAATGCATCATAGTTTATAAAAAAAATATGGCTGAAAAAAACCACAATGCAACAAGCAGTAATGGCTGTAAAATGCCAGCGGGAGCAACTGCCTTATCTCGAAGCAGCTTAATGGCCAGAATGCCGCCAACAGCTACGCATTCGGCTCCGACGGCCATAAACTTGAAGTCTCTGCCAGCTTTTACACCAGCAGCAGTTGCCACAGTAGAGGATACGCCAAAAAGAGGCCGGGAATTAAGTCCACCTGCCGACGAATCAGAAGCGGCACCAACAGGCCTCCAGACAGGTCTAAAAGAACAGATCACTGAACTTGGAGCACTTGTCGACAAAATAGCTGTAATGTTCGCTATTTCTACACCAAGCCAGCATCCAATCGTAAATTGTGGCATGAAAGATGAATTGGCAATAATGAAGACGGTTTTGGTTGGTGTAAAAACCCAACTACAAAGCAGACCTCGGGCCAATAAGCCAAAACAGGAGATGCGGCCACTGACGTTTGCGGCTATTGTGGCCAAAAGTGCTACACCAAATGTAGCAGGTACAAGGCAGAGGCCAAAGGAACGGAAAGCTGTCACACGGCCCAGCGCGGCGCTAAGATAGTCAACCACCCAAAATACGTCTGCTGCTGAATCGGCTGAGAGTACCATCCCCTTACCAAAAGTCGCCAACAAATGGGAAAGTGTCAAAAGACCTAAACGCAAGAGTTGAAGACGGCCTGATGCTTTGATGGTGCAATGCAGTGACCCTGCAAACTATGCAAAAGTACTGGAGGCAGTCCAGATTGACCCTGCCATGCCCTCACACAAGGAAGGAGTTTGCGGAGTGCGTCGAACAGCAGCAGGAGAACTTCTCCTGGAGATGAAAAAGCATGTCGACGGCGGTACGCTAGTACTACATAAGGCGTTTCAGCAAACGCTGGGCAACGAAGGACGGGTCAAGCTTATCACTGAAAGAGTCACAATCGAAATCAGGGATATACCGTTCTATTCCAAACTCGAGGATGTTCTTGATGCAGCCGCCAAATTAATGGAGGAAACTCTGCCAGAGGAATCGTTTCCCAAGATGCGGAAGGCATATAGAGGTACGCAAACTGCAACAATGCTGCTGAATGCCAATCAGGCATCGAAAATGATTGCTGCCATAACGGTTCGCATTGGTCTTGCAGAATGTAAAATAAGAGCAGAGATAGAGCCAAGGAGGTGCTACAAATGTCTCGACCTTGGGCATACATCAGCTAGGTGCAGGTGTAAGAAGGAGCACGATCCCGGCAGCCTATGTTTCAACTGCGGAGAGAGCGGTCACCCATCTAAAGACTAGGCACGGCGAAAAGAACGCGGCACATAACACTCTGAACAGAGGATGCCCGTTGTGCAAAAATTAAGTTTCTACAACTTTATATAAACCATTGCAGGGCTGCACAGGATTTGCTGAAGCAGACTGTTATTGATCTTGGCAACGACATAGCGCTTTTGTTGGAACCATATGGGGTGAAACATCACGCGGACTGGGTCCAAAACAACATCATGGGCGCAGCAATATGAAGTTGCGGACATTCTCCGTTACAATTAGAGTGTGTTGGCAGACACAGAGGCTACACCAGGGCGAAAACGTGAGTTTACTAAATATCGGCAACACACAAACATTCAGCAGAGCAAGACGTAACTCAATAATCGATGTTACTTTTGCAAGCACGAGCCTGGTTCGGAATGCTACATGGATAGTCTCTGACGTATATACGCACAGTGATCACAGTGCAGTGTAATATTCGAGTGTGGTGGCCAAACAACGCGCTTGGCACGGCCTAAGTTCTCGTTATGGTCACAAGAAACCCTAAGCGAGGAGGCAATCTTCTTCATGATGAACAGCGCACAGCAGACGAGTGCATGGTCATGGGTGGCAAACCAGTGCCTTGGTGGAGCCATGAAATTGCAGAAGCGCGAAAAGAATGCCTTAAAGCCAGACGCAAGCAGCAGCGGGCCAGAGGGAGTCCCTCGTTCCAAAGGGCAAACTTGCCAAACGCCCATCCCCCACAGATGGAGTGCTAGTCGCAAACATCGTAAAAACGCTATTCCCAGAGCGGCCAATATTGCAGCATCCAGTTGCAGGAGCCCAACAAGAGACTAATCCCAACTATATTAGTGATGAAGAAATCGTGCTGGCCGCCAAGCGGATCAAAAGCAACGAATCGCCTGGCCCTGATGGATTTCCTGCTGGTGTCATCAAGCTCATCGCAATTAATCAGCCCTCGAAACTGGCCGATGCCAAGGAGTCTTTCCAGCAAGATGGAAAAGCAGAGGCTGGTACTACTCCCAAAAGGAGGGAAAACGGTCGACCCTTGAGCGTACAGGCCGCTCTGCATGATAGATGTGCTGGGAGAATGCAATCATTCATGTTGCAGGATGTGTCATCCACCCCAATCCGGCAATAAGATATCTCGGGGTGATGGTCGACCATGGGCTAACATATAAGCACCATCTGCAATCTCAAAAACCTCATAATTTAACTGCCGCCGTGTACAGACGTGTTTTTTAATGCACTTACAATCATATTGCTATTAAATTGCTCTAATAGCAATAAATACTAAGTTGCAACAACAAAGTGCGTAATCTTTACAAAAGCCATGTCCACCAATTCGGGCCCAAGCTCTCTCGATCCCCAACAGCAACAGCTACAAGAACTAATTGTACAACAACAACGTGAGCGTCGACTCTCGGTCCAACGCAACAACGCGTACTTTTCGGTGGTGTCGCCGACCCCACTGAATGCTAGCGTAAGCAATAACACCGAAAGTGCCAGCAACTCAGCAATCAAAAGCAACTTACCGTGGAGAGAGCAGTGTGCTTGTCCATCAATAACGATAACTGGGTCACCGATTGCACCGACCAGCACCGTCAGCTCGTTGACAGCAACTACTGCAGCGTCTGCCGAAGTATTGACCTGCCTCAAGCCGTCAACGACAAGTCGCCCTGAGTCAGCCACAATAGTAAACCCAACGACTTCTGTCCAAACTGGAATGGATAGATATATTAAAATAACTAAGCGGAAGCTAAGCCCGCAAAAGAAAAAAAGTGGCAACACGCCGAAAATAACCAAACCAAATGAACGAGTAGCACCCCTTAGCGGGAATCGTTTTAAAATTCTTGCCGATCAGCAAGATGATCAAGCCGGCGCTGTAGATAAAGTTAAATCGGCTAGACCACCCCCCTTATACATCCGTGGAGCCAACTGCAGCGCCCTGATTTCGAAGCTAGTTGAAATAGTAGGGGCAAATAACTTTGTTGTAACCCCTCTCAATAGGGGTAACATTAAAGAAATTAAATGCCAAACCCAAACTGAGGACAATTTCCGCATCATCGAAAAGTACCTCCGTAATGCTAACATCAACTTCTATACCTACCAACTAAAAAGCAGTAAAGGGCTCCAGGTTGTGTTGAAGGGGATTGAGCCATCGGTCCCTACTCAAGAAATAGCAGACGCGTTGGTCGAAAAAGGGTTTGCGGTCAAATCCGTTGTCAACATCATCAACAGGAACAAAGTCGCACAGCCGCTCTTTAAAATCGAGCTCCAACCAGATGCAAAGCGGTCGAAGCCAAATGAAGTGCACCCAATCTATAACCTACAGCTCCTATTGCACAGAAGAATCACCGTAGAGGAGCCCCATAAGAGGCACCAACCACCGCAGTGTAAAAACTGCCTGGAATACAACCACACCTCTAACAACTGCAATCTCAGGTCAGTGTGTGTTGGCTGTGGCGAACATCATAAAGATGGCATTTGCACCAAGGACAGAAACAATGTCGCACTAAGATTATGCAGTAACTGTGGAGGGAACCACACGGCCAACTACAGAGGATGTCCTGTCTTCAAGGATCTTAAATCTCACCTAAACGGGCGCAAACCCCCAGCTGGACCAAAAATCACCGTCAACGCCTCTAAAACTACACCCGAGGTATTCTTCGCCAAGGCTGTTAGATCATCTAACATGCCTGCTACATACAGTCCTAGTGTATCCTTCGCTAGTGTGCTCCGAACTGGACAGACGGAGCCCGCAAAAGAGACCCCGTCACTCCACCATCTACAGAATCCGCAACCTAGCGCACCAGAGCTTGGCCAGAAAATTCCAAGTGGCTTAGAAGCCCTATTGATCTCACTCAATCAAAACATGACCACTTTTATGACGTTCATGCAAAACTGTATGCAAGAACTGATGCGGAATCAAAACCTGCTTATCCAGAAGCTTATCGAGAATAAATAATGGCTTCCCTACGTCTATGTCTTTGGAATGCTAACGGCATCTCCAAGCACAAAAATGAACTGCAACTATTCCTAGACTCAAGTGAAATCGACGTTTTGCTGATTTCGGAAACACATTTAACATCAAAAAATAATTTTCAAATACCAAAATATACCTTCTATGCAACAAACCATCCAGACGGAAAAGCTCATGGCGGGACTGGTATCCTAATCAAAAACCGTATAAAACACTCGTTCCTTAACAGATTTGAAACACAGCACCTACAAGCAACTGCTATAACCGTCCAAACCAGCTGCGGCAACACTACATTGGTTGCCCTGTACTGCCCACCACGCTTCTCAATCTCTGAAAAGGAATTTACCGATTTCTTTAACACACTCGGAGATCGCTTCATTGCAGCAGGGGACTATAACGCCAAACATACGCACTGGGGATCTCGCCTGGTAAATCCTAAAGGCAAGCAGTTGTACAACACAATAGTCAACCCTCTCAATAAGATGGATTGCGTCTCACCGGGTAGGCCTACTTATTGGCCCACAGATCCACAGAAAGTGCCTTGAGTCTATGATGGCAGCTGCAGCAAAAGTATCTACTCCACCTGCCTCTTCTTACACTAAACCTGTTGACAGGCCTACGAACCGGCGGATAGAACAATTAGTAACGGAAAAACGACGTCTAAGAAGAGAATGGCAGATTACTCGCTCACCAGCAGCAAAACTTCGCCTAAGGCATGCTAATCGCAACCTCTCCAAGGCGTTAAGACAAGAGGAAAGCTGGGCTCAAAGAAAATACACAGAAAAGCTCAGCCCAACCAGCACTAAAAATCCTCTGTGGAAAGCCCACCCAACTTTAAGCGCTCCTGCAGAGACAATTTCACCGATAAGGAGTCCAACCGGTGGATGGGCCCGCAGTGACGAAGAGAGGGCATCCGTATTTGCCACACATCTTAAAATGGTTTTCCAGCCAAATCAAACATCAAACTCATCTGTACTTCCCCCTTCGAGCACACTAACGGATAGTGAGTACTCGGAACTCCAATCGGACGAGATCACTGCAGTTATTAAAAACCACATAAAGCCAAAAAAAGCCCCTGGCCATGACCTAATCACACCGAAAATGATCCTGGAACTCCCTATCATTGCCATACAATACATCTGCAAACTGTTCAACGCTATAATAAGAATTGGCTACTTCCCAAGAACATGGAAAAGGTCCACTATTATCATGATTCCTAAAGTGGGAAAGGACAAAACCCAGCCATCATCCTATAGGCCAATTAGTTTGCTGCCATGTCTTTTGAAGCTTTTTGAAAAGGTCCTGCAGATCCGACTAAACTCATTTCTGGCATCGGAGAACTCAATCCCTTCACACCAGTTCGGCTTCCGCGAAAAAACATGGTACAATTGAACAAGTCAATCGCATAACATCCGAAATACGAACAGCATTCGAACTAAAAGAATACTGTGCGGCTGTCTTTCTCGACGTTGCCCAGGCTTTCGATAGAGTTTGGCTGGAGGGTCTGATGTTCAAAATCCGGCAAAAACTCCCACAGTACACCCACAAACTCATGGAATCTTACCTTTACAATAGGCAATTCGCTGTAAGATGTAATGGCTCCGTCTCGGCTGATTTTGAAATCAAAGCTGGTGTACCGCAAGGCAGTGTACTCGGCCCATTGCTCTACCTACTGTATACTGCAGACTTACCAACGAGTTTAGGACTTACAACGTCCACTTTTGCCGATGACACGGCAATCCTCAGCAGATCCAAATGCCCAATACAAGCCTCTGCAAAATTAGAGGAACACCTCAAGGTGGTAGAGGAATGGCTAGCAGCCTGGCGTATTTGGGTAAACGAGCAGAAATGCAAACATGTTACATTTACGCTTAACAAAAGAAACTGTCCAGCTCTAATGCTAAACAACGTACCAGTTCCTCAAGCCGAGGATGTCACTTACCTTGGCATCCACCTAGACAGAAGACTAACTTGGCGCAAGCACATCGAAGCAAAAAAGTCACAGCTTAAGCTGAAAACAAGTAGCCTACATTGGATCATCAATGCTCGGTCCCCTCTACGTCTGGAATATAAAGTCCTCCTATACAACACCGTACTGAAACCCATCTGGACTTACGGAGCCGTACTATGGGGGAAGGCAAGTACCAGCAATGTCGATATTATACAAAGAGCGCAGTCGAAAATTTGAAGATCAATCACGGGGGCCCCGTGGTACATACGGAACGACAACATTCAAAATGATCTAAATATACCTAGCGTAAAATCTGAAATAGGTAGTCAACAACTAAAATATTCTGCGAAACTGGATGCACACCCAAATGTTCTTGCCAATTCCCTTACGCGAACTAATAATAGAACTCGTCTTAAAAGACATGACAGACCAACCCAATAACAAGTGATTCGGGCCGCCTGCAATATCCCCAGGATTTATCTTAAGTACTAGATTAAGAAAAATATCTCAAACTTGTTGTTAGGCTCTAATTTAAGAGTAGATTCAACAAATATATATTAAACGTTAAAAAAAAAAAAAAATCTGCAATATGTAGCCGACAAAGCAGCAAGGGCAACATCAGCCTTAGCAAGGATAATGTCCAATCACGGTGGCCCCCGACAGAAAAGCAGATGGCTCATCACCACGGTGGTACGATCCGTACTCCTATATGCAGCAAAGATATGGGCTCCAGCGATGGCGATCCAGTCATACAGCCGCGCCTGCAGATCGCAATACAGAGCCTGTGCGTTACGAGTCATATGTGCGTTCCGAACTGTATCCGAAGATGCTTCCTTAGTCATATCAGGTATGTTGCCACTTGATTTTGTTGCTTTAGAGGCCAGAAGCAACAGTACAGCAGCTCAAAAAAGAGAGGTGTCCATTCGAACATGGCAGGACCGCTGGCGCCATTCTTCCCACGGACGCTGGACAAACCGCCTTATACCTAATGTGCGGGAATGGGTGAGTCGGCCACACGGCCAAACAGATTTTTATTTGACGCAACTCCTAACGGGACACGGGTGTTTTAAATCATATTTGCATAGATTGAAGCACGAATCTAACCCCTACTGCACATACTGTACGGGGCCGATTGAGGACGCAGAGCATGTCTTTTCTGTCTGTCCGCAATTCACTGCTGAACAGGAACAGCTAAGCCAAGGCATTGGACTTGATGGATATCTTACTTAGCTAGCAAAACAATTGGCTCCCAGTTAGCCACCTAGCTGCAGTGATCATACAGTCCCTGTGTCGCGCTGAACGTCAGCGCACCCAGAATTCAAACTCTAGATAAGTATCTAGATGAGGCCTTCATGCCATCTCCCCCTCGTGAAGAAATAACTTCAGCGTTGGTTCCGCGAGAGGTATACGGAAGTAGGGTAGGTTTTAGTGCGGTGAGGTGGCCTCTAACCAAGGTCAATACCAAGTCCCACACTTTTCGGCTTTCAATGTTTTCCCGAGTACCGGGCTCGCAAGGGGAAACCTACACCTATAAAGAAGACACCACAACAAGGAGGCCAGGTACGTAAGCTACTCCAAGAAAAGAGACTGGAAGAAGACTTACTATGTTAATTATGAGTTAGCGTTCACACGCTTTGATTTTGAGGGGGACAATTGGTATTGCAAGTGGCCAATTGTTAATAAAAACGGATGTTTACTTTAACGTTATGAATTTTAGGGGGCGAAAAATTTATATGTTATTGGGTATTGGAGTTGAATATATGACTCCCCCATCCTAAAGAAAATAGCCTGTCCTCAGGCGGATACATTGGGAAATAGCGAGGGGTTTTTCTCAGCTGTATAGATTTTAGTATCAATTTTATTTATAATTTGGGACTCAATTTTTTCAATAATTGGGATTTCAATTTTTTCTGTGGGAGCTCGATTGTCATTTGATCGAAAATGCTTAATTATTAATTTTTGTGGCATTGTCTTAAACTTATAGATTAAGTATGTAATCAAACTTATTATAGTAAGTACAAAAGTGGTTAATGTAATAGTTGCAAATACAGTATAATTTTTGATGTGTTCGTTAATTATCTCTTTTGTTTGGATAAAGGAAACAGGTTCTAGCCTGGTTATATTGTCTGTTACATAAATGCTTTGGCTATAGTCAAGCAATGAATTTATTATTGATATTTCGTTTAATTGTAAGGCACAATCGTAAATTTTTATTATGTTATTGCCTTCTATTATTAAGTCGTTTTTTACGCAATTTTGATTAAGTTTAGTTTTTTGGTAAGTTCCATGTTACAATTATGTTTACATAATTGTTACATTGAACCGTAATTAGTTTGAAAATTCTTATATGTTTTAGTGTATTTACAAGTGCACAGTGGTTGGGCTTGTATGGTGCGAGCGGCCAAAAATACTTCTAGTGGAGATAAAATTCAGAAATTTTTTCCGAAATTCTATAAAAATACGGTAATTGTTAAAAGATATATAAATCTTCCGTAAGTAAGCCCTTTCCGATATGCCACCCATGGCCATGGCCTCAAATCCCCATTTTTAAAAAAGTTGAATATATTTCAAATTTGTTGTAATATATTATGCTAAGTATGATTAAATATAAAATACTATTCTAACAAATCAAAAACAGATTTATTTAAAATTGATTTTTTTTTTTTTTTGGGTAACTTTCGCTGTTCTGTAATAAAAGGATCTGACGTCAGCAATAGTCGATTAAATAAATCTTCATTTGTTGCCTGACGAGAAATCTTGCGGGTATGTTGCAGACGATATTTTTTAATGTCATTATTCCTTGACTCAGCAGCTTCTTCTGACAACTCTCCAATAGAAAGTAAAGCATTTTCTATTATGTATGGGCCGTGAATTAAAATTTTATGAACGGTAGGTGGCAGATAGCACCAATAATATGTCCTTGTAAGATCATTCGCTATATTAATTTGGTAACCAGAAGAGAGGGCTTGTAATATTGTCCCACATCTTTCAATAAGGTCTACATCCAGGCCAGTTATTTCATCCGAAAGGCACGCATTATTAAAAAAGTGTCTGGCAGTGTTTCCATCATTCGATGATCCAGACCCTCCAACTTTGGGCTTGTCGACTAACAATCCCATTTTTAAGCGAAATTCTGTTTGGATTTTTTTTTTCGCTCATTGACTTGCTCCTTTTCTTCAATGCATCTAACTTGCCAGACTTTGACATCAAGTCTATAAGCCAAATGAACAAAATATTCAAAAAATCTTATGTATGCATGAAGTGGAGACAATCCGAACTCATATCGATCCTTCTGAACTTCCCTTTGCATGCTTTCCTCTATGTTGTTCATCTCTGTGGGCTTCGCGTTGCATATATAGCATTTAGAGGATGAAGTTTGAGTTAAGGCATTACATATTTTGCCATCAACCATTGTTAATTGCAGCACATGATGAACATATACTGTCTTATTTCAAATAACAATATCTGTTGGAAGGAGCTTTTCTATTTGATTCTTAAAGTACTTTTCCTCTTCAATGCTCACTTCACTTGATTCCTTTTTCAACTGGAATCGCACAGGTCGACAATATCAAGTGGATGATGGTCGTGGATTTTTCCAGATAATCTTTGAGCTGTCTTCACTAAGTATCAGGGCAAGTGGGACATATGAAATGACAAACATGTGGCTGTCTTCCAAGTTATTGTTCTCCACTTTCTGCTTATATTCACTGTGCCCGGAACTTCCGTCGAAGCCCCATTTCCCGATAAGTTTTAAGTTGTTCACGGGTTTACTGAGAGCATCGTCTATTACATTATCCTGCAACTTAACTATTCTCTTCGTGGTGTGGTCCAACAAACTTTGAAGCTCCACTTCAGCATGTGACTCGCTTACTGTTATTTTTTGGGGATAACATTTTTTTTTTTCATTTAAGACACTCTCATAACCGCACAAGAGCTCTGCAGAAATTTTGCTGTTAACAAATTCTCTAATGAGAATATATTGATGCTTCGTTAAATTGGCATCCATGATTAGGGAGACAACTTCAGCAGCACTTGCAGGCACAATTGTCAATTGTCCTTGGTCAGAAGAGCGCAGAACGTCAGCAAACGGCTCATCGATTTTGGCTATCTCAGCGATCCGTCTTCTCTTTGTTCGGGATGAGCAGTCTGAATAATTTGTCTTCGGACGACCACGGTCAATATTGCTTCCAGGTGGAGTATGCAACTCACATTTAAATTTAAATGAGTCATTTTTTCCAAGCCAATCAGACTGCTTTTCCAAAACGAACGATTTAATTCGACGGCATTCACGCCAAAATGTTGATATTTGTTTGCAACAGTAACTAACGCGATTTTGTAATTCCTCCAAGTACGTAGATCCAATATTGTATCCTTCTTTTTCAATCATTAATTTTAAAGATTGAGATATGCGCCGAATCTTCTCTGGATTTGTACCGGTCTCGGAACACCACTTATCAAATATGAACTTACGACTCAATTCACATTCAAAAAAATCTCCTGTACAAAAATTTAAAATAATACAAATTTAAAATAAAAATACAAAATAAAAACAAACAAAAAGAACAAATAGAAACTCAGACATCAATCACAAAAAAATTCAGCATAACGCAGAAAAGAGACGAAGACGATAATCACAACACACAGCACAAGAATGCACAGTTAGACAGACAAAAAAAGACACCGAAAACGTCGAAGTCGCATAATTCTAGCAGCTAAATTTTACATATTATAATCTTTAAATTTGGACAAATTTATTGAAGTCAATTTGATTGTTAGCTACGATTAGCTTCATAACTAAAACCTTAAGTGAAATTTAAGTATACACACGAATTAGTAAAGAAATTTAACGTTTAATTCTTTTTCTGCCTATATTACTTGTTCGTATATTCCACCACAGTCCGACTTGGCAGTATACACTCACCATTTGGAAGCTATTCAACTTATATCCTCATATCTCTCTGACAAAGACTTGCTCGTTGTTCTGGGAGATTTTAATTTACCTGAGATTGCCTGGACCCTCTCATTTGATTCTTTATTACTGTTGCCCTCCTTGTCACATTGTTTCATAGATGGTCTGCTTGAGTTGTCCCTAACTCAAATAAATCCTGTCCGGAATAGTCGTAACAGATCACTAGATCTGGTATTTGTGTTGGATTCTTCCAACTGCGATATTTCCAGGACTGATCCCTTAGTTATCCCCGAAGACAACTTTCATCCAACTCTGGATATAACCATTAACCTTCCTTTTAGTGTTATGTATCGACATAATAACTCGATGCCTCCAACCCGATGTTTTCGAAAGACAAACTTTACTAAACTTAAAAAACTTTTGTTAACTAATGATTGGACATATCTGTATACTTGCACGGATATGGACTCGGCCATTTCTGTCTTCTATAAAACTCTTGAGTCGTTCTTTGATGTTTGTGTCCCGCGTGTGAGTCTAGGATGGTCTGATAGACCTGCTGGGTTCTCACGTGAGTTATGTAACTTGAAGAACGTAAAATCGAGATGTTATAAAAGATTTAAAAAATCCGGTAAATCATCGGATTTTTCCCTATATGTAGTTGCTCGATCAAATTTTATGGTGCTGAATTCACAGTGCTATAAGGATTATCTTCAGCGATGTAAACTCAGGTTTTCTCGCGATCCTAAGCAATTTTATAAATTTGTAAATGTTAAACGTAAGACATCGGTGCACCCGTCTTACTTGTCTTTCGAAAACAATAAAGCTGACAATGATCAGGCAATTGCCGACATGTTTGCTGATTTTTTCAAAACAACTTATTGCTCTTCGATTTATCAAGCAAATCCTCCTTATCCTCATCACTTGCAATCGGCTAATTGCATTTTAGACCCTGTGTTTGATGAAAGTTCGGTTCTTAGCGTGCTCAGTTCCGTCAAACCAATATATGCACCTGGCCCTGATGGAATACCAGGCTGCGTATTAAGGTTTTGCGCGGAGGCCCTATGTAAGCCAATACTTAAGTTGTTTACACTGTCCGACACATCTTCCGCCTTCCCGCCTATCTGGAAGGAATCATGTATTATTCCTCTTCATAAAAAGGGGAAGAAGTCCGAAGCCTCCAATTATAGGGGTATTTCTAAATTGTCTGCCATACCCAAAGCATTTGAGAAAATAATAACATCTCAATTGCAGCATTTCTGTAGTTCAATCATTTCGTCATCCCAACATGGGTTTAAAAAACGTAGATCGACAACTATTAACCTATTAGAATTTACATCTCACTCAATCAAAGGGTTCAAGACTGCCGTGCAAACTGACGTCATTTATACTGACTTCAGCAAGGCCTTTGACTCCGTTAATCATACTCTGCTTCTATATAAATTAAACGCACTTGGCATCCCCAGCCTTTTGCTAGATTGGATTCTTCAATATCTTTCTAAGCGTACACAAAAGGTCCTCTTTAAGTCTTCATTTTCTAAGACCATCCAAGTGACCTCTGGAGTACCTCAGGGTAGACATTTGGGTCCATTGCTATTCACTCTTTTTATAAATGATCTTCCCATGGTAGTGTCACATTCTCGGGTGCTTATGTACGCGGATGATGTCAAGCTTTACCTCAGTTTTAAAGACACATCGTCTTCTTGCCTACTTCAATCGGATCTTAATGATTTTCAGAGTTGGTGTGAAACAAACCTATTACATTAATATTTACAAATAAAAGTAACTTGCAGAGAACATAAAAATAATTTTAAATAATAGCTAATACCTTTATTAACAACATTCAAAACTTCCATTGTTATAAATCGACTTTTTAAATACTTTATTTAATTTTAAGTTTTCTGTTCTCTTTGTTGTACTCACGCTGCAAAACGAGTAAAATTTCATGCTTTGTGTTTAACAGTTATTTTTGAAGAGAACAGCTAGCACAGTGTCAAACAAAACAAAACAGCTGATTAAAAAAGTTTGATCTATTTTGAAATAGAGTTGCCACATTTTAAGCAAAAAATTTAACTTTTTTTTTTTTTTTTTTTGGCCTATGGGGCAGACCACTGTGAAGTGGTTGGGATTTGATTTAAAATGCCAATTATACATTCATTAGTTTCTATTTGTTTTGTATTTTTATTAAACAAATTGTTGTTGTCAAAATAATATTTTTCGTATGAATTCTCTCTTAAAATATTTTTATTTTCATCTGGATAAGGAAGGATCTCAAAGATAGGGGTTTTTATTATTTCTTGAGGAATGTTTGAAATGATAAATATCTCGTTTGAATTTGGTTTAAGCCAGGTGGAAGTTTTTGCATTCAATAGTTTTTTCGAATTAACATGACTTAAGTGATTATGTTTTAGAAGTTTTGGGTTGAAAATTCCTAGTCTAGTGAGCTGCATGCCAAACTCTATGTCTTCAATGTATTCTGTGAAATGCTCAAAATTAAAGATTAGAACTTCTAATCTTACTGATTTTTCTTTTTCTGTCTATTACGTAATTTAGTTCGTTTGCTTGTACGCTATTGCTTTCAAGATTATTTATTTTTTCTTTTAGTTCATCTTTTTCGTCCTGATCAAGAGTACCAAAAAGATATTTGTATATTGAAACAATCCCCTTAATTAGTCCTCGTTTGTTACGTTTTACAATTTGTATTCCATTAATTTCCTCTACTTAGTTTTTCTGTTTAGTATTGAATATGGATTATGTTGTTAAATTCCTGTGCTTGTTGCATTAAATTGTTATATGTAATGTCTATTAGAGTTAAATTCACTTTGAAATAATGATATTCAATGTTTGTCGGTATATTCATGGTTCCTGTTATAAATATTAAGTACCCGTTTGGTGCTTTTACTGGGTTTATGTCAATGGATTGGCTGCATGTTGTTATACCATACACCCAAAGGGTGAAATGGTATATTAAAGTCGCCAAAATGTATGTAACAGGCAGAAGGAAGCTTCTCCGACCCTATAAAGTATATATATTCTTGATCAGTATCAACAGCCGAGTCGATCTAGCCATGTCCGTCCGTCCGTCCGTCCGTCCGTCTGTATGAACACGCAGATCTCGGAAACTATATGAGCTAGAGCCACCAAATTTGGTATGTATACTCGTGTATTATGCACATTTACAGAGTTAATTGGAATTTCGGCCACGCCCCCCTACGCCCCCAGGAATCACATAAAACTGTTTTTCTTAAAAAGTATGACAGCTAGAGACATCAAATTTAGTTTGTATACCCGATTAGTTAGCGCGCAGAAACTAATTCTTCAAACTTTTTGCCACGCCCCCTTCCGCCCCCGGAATTTACATAAAACTGATTTCGTTAAAAACTATGATAGCTACCGACATTAAATTTAGTATGTAGACTAGCTTAATAGACGCGCAGATATTGGCTATTTAAACATTTTGCCACGCCCACTTCCGCCCCCGCACATTAAACAGAACTGATTTTATCAAAAACTAACAAAGCTAAAGTCACCAAATTTAGTATGTATACTGGCATAGTATGCGCGGAGAATTTATATATTTTCACATTTTGCCACGCCCACTTTCGCCTCCATAATTTAGAAAAAACCGATTTCCTCCTGTATTTTTTTGACTATCGCTATCAAATTCGGCAGACTAATTATTGTTATCTATTTCTATCAAACTACCAAATTTTATTGAAATCGGACTAGAAAGCGAGAGTGAGCGAGATAGCACATAGTATAAGACATGTAAAAACAATTTAATAGACATATGTACATTTTGTTTTCGAAATTTGAAATATTTGTTTCACCTGGTGTATGGTATACCCAAGTCGACGAGTCGACTTACTTGCTTCATTTTTAATGTCAAAAGTAGCATAATGCACAAAAAAGTCATCTTGAGTCGTCGACCTGTAATTAATTAATTGTCGTATTTGCTTTTATTAACTTTCTTTTTCTTCTTGAATTTTGATTTGTAGTGTGTGACTTTTTGTCCTCTATTTCTTTCTTCAAAATGTTTCTCGTCTTTTTGAGTGGATTTGTCGTTTTTGACTTTACTAATTGTGCTTGTTTAAATCTAGTGTCGATTTCGAAGTCGTGACTATCTTCATTTAAATTGTTTATTTTTTTTTTTTTTTTTACGTTTAATATATATTTGTTGAATCTACGCTTAAATTAGAGCCTAACAACAAGTTTGAGATATTTTTCTTGGGTAGTCATGAGGGTCTTAATTTCTCAATTGAATTATCAATGTCATGAGGGTCTTAATTTCTCAATGTCGCTCGAACGATTTCATTGAATTTTTTATTTCTTTTGAGCAAGTTCCACTAATTCTTTTAAGCCCCATCCCGAAAGATTTTTTTGCTTTAATAATATTAGTAACGAGCCAAGCAGCAGTCTTTTCCCCCAAATTACTATCAGAAGCGTTTACTCGCTCCAGCGCTTTATCAGCTAGCAGTGTATCAGCAATATGTCGCTTTTCAAGATCTTTGTTTTGTGAATAAGCGATATCGTGTTCTCTGCAAGCGGCATCCAATTGATTGTTTTATCACCAAGTTCTAATCGTTTTTTTAGCTTTGTCCCAGGTCCACAAAACTGATATTCCGGAAGATGTAATTCTATGGGTAGATTATTAATAAGGCTGTTAATTACACCTCCACTACTACCTCCGTTACGATAGGCTTTCCGTTTACAACTGTTTTTATACCCTTGCAAAAAGGGTATATTAATTTTGGTCACAAGTGTGCAACGCATAGAACGAAGCATCTCCAACCATACAAAGTTATATATTCTTGATCAGCACGACGAGACGAGTTCAAATAGCCATGTCCGTCCGTCCGTCCGTCCGTCTGGATCAACGCAAACTCCTCCTAGACCGTCAGAGCTACAGAGCTGATATTTTGCACGTAGGCTTGTATATACTGCAGGGGTTGTATATCTCGGATTCAGCCGGATCGGACCACTATATCATATAGCTCCCATACAAACCCCAAAGTCACGAACAGTGACTTTTCTCAATAACTTCGTTATTTTTTATGTTATTATCGTGAAGCTTACAACTAGAGAGTTTATAACGCTTATAAACGACTGTGCCAAATTTGATCAAGAACGGGTGACTATATCATATAGCTCCCATAGGAACGATCGGTCGAAAACAGTGACTTTTGTAAATAACTTCGTTACTTTTACCGCGATTGCTTTCAAATTAAACATTTGTTAGTTTAGTATATCTGTTTATGACTGTGCCAAGTTTGATCAAGATCGGGTGACTATATCATATAGCTCCTATAGGCACGATCGGTCGAAAACAGTGACTTTTGTAAATAACTTCGTTACTTTTACCGCGATTGCTTTCAAATTAAACATTTGTTAGTTTAGTATATATGTTAATGACTGTGCCAAGTTTGATCAAGATCGGATGACTATATCATATAGCTCCCATAGGAACGATCGGTCGAAAACAGTGACTTTTGTAAATAACCGTTACTTTTAACGCGACTGCTTTCAAATTAAATATTTGTTAGTTTAATATAAATCTGTTAATGACTGTGTCGAATTTGATAAAGATCGGGTGACTATATCATATAGCTCCCATAGGAACGATCGGTGGAAAACAGTGACTATGATCAATATCTTCGTAATTTCCTATAATTGTAGGCCATTCTTTCGCAAACATTAGCCATTGATGGCTAATGGGTAAAAAAAAGCGTTACCAAAAAAGTTGCAAGGGTATACAAACATTGACGCGGTCGAAGTTAGCCCCGGCCCTCTGGTTATTATAAAAATGTACAGGCATTTTTATCTGAAACTCAGTGCATGAACTCACATTACTAAATGCGGAAGCGTAAGTGTTTGAAGGTTTTAAATATGCATCTTAAGAAGCAGCAAAGCAATATCTAAAAATTAGAATTTAATTTTTCTTGTTTTTCCCCCAACTCAATTAGAGCATTAATTGTTGGACCAAGTAATTGTGGAAAAATCTAATTCTTAGCTTGATTGAAAGTCCAAATGGACTGAAATTTAAAAATATTTATCTATACTCAAAATCACTATGTCAATCGAAATATGAATATTTAAAAACGTTGATTGCTCCAATAACGGGTATGGGTATGCTAAACATTTTCAGAAAACGAGTCTGTTATACCTCCTAATAAAGCGAAAAATAGTTCCATAATGATTTTTGATGATGTTGCATGTGAAAAACCGAAGTATATAAGAACAATGTAAAGGTATACAACTATGTATGTATGTTAGAAGACATGGCACGCTTCGCTGTGGCCCCGCCTGATTAGGAATCTTTTCCCAGTTTGCCACCACCTCCACAATTTCTTTTTTGACCAAACGCATTAAATTGCTTCGATTGTGGAGAAGCTCCAATAGCTGCGAAATTATGGACCTGCTTACGGAGGTATATGTATATTCTAGATCGTGCATTGGCTTCGTCTCTATCATCACCGATCACTATCTGGGAAGGGGAGCAGGGCGCCAGCTTTGTGATAGATTTGCCCTTTGACTTTAAAAGTCGGCGTGAATTGGGCAGCCACAATTTCCGCACCAAATGACGTCATTTGGAAGCAGGAATTATATTCCCTAATGTTTAATAGGAAATGATTCGATTCAATAGTGGATCCGAAAAGTAGAGTTCACAGTGGCTCTGAAGGTGCTTCAAGTTGAGGTAATTTGATTTTGCTGCCAGCACAACACATTCCTTTCGTTTCAATTTTGAACTTCAGAGCCTGACAGTAAGTGCAGACATGACTGTTTTGGCCAATGATGCAGTTTACTTCTTTGCAAGCGAATCAATTGAATTGGTGCAGACGGCGACTCTCGGGCTCGCAAACGCTCATTCTCAATCCTGCTGCACGCCTTTCGGCTGGTTCCAATAAGAATCATCTGCTTTGCCTTAGCCGCTACGCTTTCAGTACCAATTCCCGCTCTTCTTCAGTCTTATTCGAAACATTACAGCTAATTCTTTCTGCGTTGTGAGTACGACGACCCAAATTCGCTTTTTTAGGAGGCATTATTTCATTAATAACTTTTCGTTTGTAACTAAAACAGGAATAAATGAATTTCCTACAACGGGGTTTTTTTTATTTATTTTTTTTTAACGTTTAATATATATTTGTTGAATCTACTCTTAAATTAGAGCCTAACAACAAGTTTGAAATATTTTTCTTAATTTCTTAAGAATCATCTCTTTGCCTTAGCCGCTACGCTTTCAGTACCAATTCCCGCTCTTCTTCAGTCTTATTCGAAACATTACAGCTAATTCTTTCTGCGTTGTGAGTACGACGACCCAAATTCGCTTTTTTAGGAGGCATTATTTCATTAATAACTTTTCGTTTGTAACTAAAACAGGAATAAATGAATTTCCTACAACGGGGTTTTTTTTATTTATTTTTTTTTACGTTTAATATATATTTGTTGAATCTACTCTTAAATTAGAGCCTAACAACAAGTTTGAAATATTTTTCTTAATCTATTACTTAAGATAAATCCTGGGGATATTGCAGGCGGCCCTAATCACTTATTATTGAGTTGGTCTGTCTTTTCTTTTAAGACGAGTTCTATTATTAGTTCGCGTAAGGGAACTGGCAAGAACATTAGGGTGTGCATCTAGTCTGTCTTTTCTTTTAAGACGAGTTCTTTTATTAGTTCGCGTAAGGGAACTGGCAAGAACATTAGGGTGTGCATCTAGTTTCGCAGAATACTTCAGTTGTTGACTACCTATTTCAGATTTTATGATAAATATATTTAGATCATTTTGAATGTTGTCGTTCTGTATGTATCACGGAGGCTTGTATTGGGCATTTGGATCTGCTGAGGATTGCCGTATCATCGGCAAAAGTGGACGTTGTAAGTCCTAAACTCGTTGG
This sequence comes from Drosophila tropicalis, assembly GCF_018151085.1. Classification (NCBI taxonomy): domain Eukaryota; kingdom Metazoa; phylum Arthropoda; class Insecta; order Diptera; family Drosophilidae; genus Drosophila; species Drosophila tropicalis. The sequence continues at coordinate 180,587 of NW_027172727.1, read as the reverse complement.
TAAGTCCGCAGTGTACAGCAGGTAGAGCAATGGGCCGAGTACACTGCCTTGCGGTACAGCAGCTTTGATTTCAAAGTCAGCCGAGACGCAGCCATTACATCTTACAGCGAATTTCCTGTTGTAAAGGTAAGATTTCATGAGTTTGTGGGTGTACTGTGGGAGTTTTTGCCGGATTTTATACATCAGACCCTCCAGCCAAACTCTATCGAAAGCCTGGGCAACGTCGAGAAAGACAGCCCCACTTTAGGAATCTTGTTGATAGTGGACCTTTTCCATGCTCTTGGAAGTAGGCAGTTTCTATTATAGCGTTGAACAGTTTGCAGATGTATTGATAGGGAGTTCTAGGATCATTTTCGGTGTGATAAGGTCATGGCCAGGGGCTTTTTTCGGCTTTATGTGGTTTTTAATAACTGCAGTGATCTCGTCCGATTGGAATTCCGAGTACTCACTATCCATTAATGTGCTCGATGGGGGAATTACAGATGAGTTTGATGTTGGATTTGTTTTTTTTTTTGGGTTTTTTTTTTTTTTTTTTGGTATTATAGTCCTGCATAGATAAAAATGTGCGCTGGTGTTCGGTTAGATGTATTATGTCTCGTCTTATGGTTGTATACGTAGAGAATTTTTTCAAATTTGATTAATTTATCTTCAATGTCATTTTCACTATTTATAATTCGGAGTTTTTCATTTACTGTTTTATGGAATCTTTCTACGTCTGAAATGCCGTTTTTACTTGATGTGATTTCTAACTTTACATTTTCTTCTTGTAGCCAATTTGTTAGTGCTATATACAGAAATGCTGAATCTTTGTCTGATTTTATTTCTATTGGTTTGCCCATTTCAGTGAACACTTTCATAATTGCTCTCTTGGCTTCCAACTAATCTCTAGACTTTACTTCTACAAGTATTGCAAATTTGGAGTAAATGTCAATGCATGAAAGGAATTGTAAATTGTCGATCATGTAAAAGTCCATGAAGTATGTTTCTCTGATATTAAAAGTTTCTGGTGTTATTTCAAAAATTAGTTTTGTATTTCTATTTTCTGTCTTTGCGATATTGCATACTGAGCATTCATTAATGATGTTTTGAATTAAGTTTTGAAAATCGGGAAAAAAATATCACTGTGATAGTCGAAAAAAAAGACATGGCAAAATTCGATGGTTTCACCCTATTTCGGGTCCTGCGAATCGAACTGCATCATTAGTTTTTTAAGTTATCACGATGGTTTCATACAAAATTTTTTGCGGAAGTTTTTCATCAAAGTTGCCATTTTTTCGAAAAGGATGTTTTTTTCATTTGCTTCTAACTTCTAAAATATTCGTTTTCTTTAGCAAAGTTTCTTAGAATTGAAAGAGCTACAAATGTTGGGAAGTTATCTAGCCTCTAAATCCGTCCGTTCCCGAGCATTGGGACAAAATGTAAAAAAATCGAATAATGACCAAATTTTTTTTATGTTTTCTTTCTCGTATTTTGCTAAAATTGATATTATTCCATTTGAAGCTTGATAATTATTTTATTTATTTATTTATTTATTTATTTATTTATTTATTTATTTATTTACGTCAACTAACACAGCAGTCGACGAAAAAGCTTAAGCTAAAGACAGATAGTAATTAAATGAAGAAGGTAGCTTAGCTTTATATACAACTAAACATCCCCGGCCCGGTGGAGGTGTTTTATTTGCACAAGGTGCCAGCTATGCCCCGATTCACAGCCAATGTGGCCAGGGATGAGTTGCAGCCAATCCAAGTCCAGAATATTTTCATTGGTTTCGCTGTAGATGATTAAAAAGTATAGCGCGAAGAGAAGTGACAGAAAGATGAGGAGAGATAAGGTGAGAAAGGTTGTTAAAAGATTGGCAAAGAACACGAAGAGGTTCGTGAAGAGAGTAGTTAGTCAGACATCTACTAAGGTGAATAGGAAAAAAGTTTCTGGTCCGACGTGAGGGAACACAAAAATACAGCGTATCTAGTAAATTCGTAGAAATGACTTCGCCGTTGACTAGTTTATGGAGAAAGAGAATGCCAAAAACAAGCCTACGGTTATAAAGTGAAGGAAGATTAATAAGAAGAAGTCTGTCAGAATAAGAAGGTAGGCGAAGACCCGGGTCCCAATTTAGACCGCGTAGCGCAAACTTAAGGAATTGCTTCTGTACCGATTCAATACTACGCTGGTGAACATCATATTGCGGGTTCCACACTGGCGAGCAATATTCTAGAGTAGGGCGAACTAACGAAGTGTATAAAACCTTTGTTACATAGGGATCATCAAATTCTTTGGCCCAACGTTTAATGAAGCCGAGAAGGCTGCTAGCTCTGTTGACAATTGAAGAAATATGAACATTAAATGAAAGTTTAGGGTCAAACATAACGCCTAAGTCTTTGAATGATGGAACACAATCTAACAGAACAGACTTAATAGAGTAATGAGCTAGGAGCGAAGACAAACGACTGAAAGTCATAAAAGAACATTTAGAGGCATTAAGGTGTAATTTATTAACGTGGCACCAATCACAGAACGCATCGAGATCTGATTGCAAGTACTGTTGGAAAGAAGGATCATTATAGGAATAACAAATCTTGACGTCATCCGCAAACATGAGCACGCGTGAATGAGCCAAGGCCAAAGGCAAATCATTTATAAACAATGTAAATAATAGTGGGCCCAGATGACTGCCTTGGGGTACACCTGACGTAACTCGAACAGTTTTAGATATCGAGGAACGAAAAGACACCTTTTGGGTTCTGCCAATAAGATACGACTTTAACCAACACAATAATTTTGGTGAAAAACCCATGATGTTAAGTTTCGCGAGAAGCAAAGAATGATCAACCGTATCAAAAGCCTTACTGAAGTCAGTATAAATAACATCAGTTTGACACTTTTTACGGAAGCCATGGTGTACTAGGGTAGTCAATTCTAAAAGGTTGGTAAGCGACGAACGACCTTTCATGAAACCATGCTGGCAAGGAGAAATAGTGGATCTGGATAGATGTTGAAGGGAAGACGTAATAATTTTCTCAAACAGTTTAGGTATTGCCGAAAGTTTGGCAATGCCACGGTAGTTGGAAACATCCGATTTGCAACCCTTTTTAAAAAGCGGAATAATAAATGACTCCTTCCAAATATCAGGAAATCTACAAGTCTCACTCGATATAAAGAATAACCGAGCTAAAGGCTTAGATAGGGAAATCGAACACATTTTAAGGATGCAACTAGGTATATCATCAGGCCCGGGAACGAAGGAAGACTTCATAGATGACAAGCTAGAGAGAATACAGTCTTCAGTAATACTGGGAAAAAACATACAATTTAAATGTGGGATTGAAAAGGGATAGGGTGTGGGATCCGAAGCAGTAGTAGAATATGTCGACTGAAAAAATTTAGCAAACAGATCTGCAATATCTAAATCATTATTAGCAGACTGATCGTTAAGTCTGAAGGTGGAAGGTAGGACATTAGAGCGTCTTTTGGAATTGACAAAGTTGTAAAATCTTTTGGGGTTATTATAAAATTCAGCCTTACAGCGAACGAGATAATTGTTGTAGCATTGAGTATTTAAAAGACAAAATTGAGATTTAGCTATACAATAATTTGCATAGTCAAGTCGCGAACCAGTTTTTTTAAATCTTTTAAAATATCTCGATTTAATGTTGCGAAGATTAGAGAGCCTACGTGTGAACCAGACTGGCGAGCTGGAGACGGTAGAGACATTCACATAAGGAACGCATTTATCAATTAGAGAATTAAGAGCAGAATAGAAAAACTTCACTGCACAATCTATATCGCAGCACTCAAATAGAAACGACCAATCAAAAGAGAAAATAAGGCTGTTAAGAAGATTGAAATTTGTTTTACGAAAACATCTACGACGAGAATTTGAAATGTTTTTAAATAAATTAGTAATGGAATTGTAAGAAATAGTAACTTCAATGGTAGGATGATAAGGATCTTCAGGTTTCACTAGTGGCTGTGTTTGCGATACAGCACTAACAGTGGGATCAGAGACAAAAACAAGATCAAGGATTCTTTTAGAACAGTTAAGGAAAGAATTCAACTGATATAGTGGACATTCAAGTAGGCTATCAAGAAAAACATGTTGAGATGAAAGAAATTAAGAAAGATAGATTATCATCAACAAGCCAAGAAATATTAGGCAAGTTAAAATCACCTAAAACTATAAGAACATCACGATCTTTAAGACGACCAAAAATAGTTCGTAAAGCATCAGCATGGTGCACGTAGATCATGATATCAGAAGCTGGAGGAATATATGAACAAGAGATATATAGGCTAAAGTTAGAACATGTAACTTCGACGCAAATAAACTCAACACCTAAGGGGAGATCAATCGGCACCACACTTGAAGACAGATTCGAGTTTACAGCAATGAGTACTCCACCGCCACGACGACCAACACGATCAAGCCTATAAGAAATAAAATTATTAGAAAGAATTTCATTATCTAAAACAGAGGAGTTAAGCCAAGTTTCAGAGAAAGCTAATATGTCAGCCGAAAAGGTTTGGCTATCACAGAAAAGGTTCGACAGCTTGGTAAGAAGTCCTCTTACATTTTGATAATGAATGCAAAGACTAGACGTTATTAGTTTTTTGAAGCAGAAGATAAAGTAGGAAGGTGGACAGGCAACGGACGAGAGCGCAAACTCGTGTACAACTAGGCCCTCTGGCCAAAAATTAGGGTCAACCATAGCTGAGAAGTACTCATTTGGTACTGTAATTTTAAAAGAGGAGATTTCGCGAGGCCTAGAAAACTTAAACTTTTGAATTAAAACCTTAGCAGGGCAAATATTACCAATGTAAGCTGCCACAGACGACTCAGAAGTATCTGGAGCAAGCCTAGAAATAAATAATTGTTTGCGATGAGGCACTACAGTTAGTGGAGGCGGAGGAGCATTGGGATCCGCAAGTGATTGAGAGCCGGCATGATCCTGTGATTGATCAGAGTTCCCGTGAGGGATAGATTGAGGTACACCAGGGCTTGTAATGGGTACTTCAATCTGAAAAGAAGAGCATAAAGAGGGACAAGAAGATGGTGTAGGCGAAAGTAAAATCGGAGAGGAAGTAATAGAGAGAGCTGGCGACTGCTTACGAGGCAACTCAAGGGTACATTTCTTGTGCAATTTCTCAGAAGGTGGAACAAATTTGAATTGCGACAATAATTGAACGCTAGAGTCACACTCGTTTGACAGCTGTTTGGCCAGTTTGTTTAAAGAAAGAAACCTTAAACGAAGATCCCTATACATACGGCTAAAATCAAGCTGCTGGCTAGCACAAGATGGGCAAGTCCAGCGCATTAAGCCAAGCTCAGGCTTAGAAACAGACAAACCAGAAAATTTGTCGTATATGAGAACTTATTTTGCTCAATGACAGCAAAAGAGACATCAGACCTATCTAATTTACGATTTATAATATAACCACATAATCAAATTGAATTTTTTATAGATATATTAGCAAAATTAAACTAACTGTAGTTCTTTAGTTTTTGAAAAATATTTATACCGTCGGTATAATAACTGCATATAAATTGTTTGACAACAATAGTAGTTGTCAAGGGCTCAATCCAGATTGAGCCTGGATTGAGCACGGGGAAAGGGAGGCGTGCATTTAAATCAATATACTTAAAGTACTCCAGTACTTACTTTACTTGATAATGCATTATAAAAGTTATGTTAAGAGAAAAAAAATGTTACCCCTTACAAACTTAAATACCTGTTACGCCCTTAATATTAGAAATATTTATTTCCCATGAGCTTTAACTACGTAAGCCTTTTTGCGTTATTCTACTGATATCGGTGGGTACTTATGAAAGCAAATATTACCTCTACTGATCGTGTAAGCATAGATGTTAATCGTAATTTTGACTTGCGAACAAGTCTCCCACAAGTTTTGCCGGATTTTGCTAATTGTGTGGAAAATTTACGAGCCCACAATGCAATAACAAAATTGCAAAATTGGTCGAAAAGGTTGCGCCCAAAAATTCGGCATTCCAATGATTTAGATAGAGTCATAATGGCATCATACGGATAACTGCTACGCATGCCAGAATAAACTCGCAAAACTAAAGAAGAGTTTTATAATCTATAAAAGTGTTCAATCGGCACAGTACCTCATTCGGAGTATATTACAATTACAAAGATGTCAAAGCCCAACAGAAAGGAATAATTCGCCAACATTTGTCACCGAACCTGAAGAGTTACTTTCCCAAATCGATAAAACTTGTCAACATCTCTAGATATCCCAAGCTCGATTATATACGATGGCAAGACAACTAAAATGGTCACAAAGGCAAGCGAACTCTTTAGCACATCATTTACGATCTGTTAACATTTTGTCTAAGGATGTAAAAGTGTACGGGTATAGGAAGAGACTTTTTGACTTTTTCGAAATAAACGGCAATAATACGTTTGCATACTGCAAAAAAAATCGTTGGGTTAATGGAACATATGAATTGCACGTACAAACTAAAGGAGTGGCGATTGGTTTTCGATTCAATGAAACTAATTTTGGATTGTGTTCAGTTCAATGGAAAATATGTACTGACCTAAAAGTTGTTGCTCTACTCACTGGCTTGCAAGCGGGTTATACGAAAAACATGTGCTTCATTTGTCATTGGGATACCAGATTATACCGACGGTATAAATATTTTTCAAAAACTAAAGAACTACAGTTAGTTTAATTTTACTAATATATCTAAAAAAAAATTCAATTTGATTATGTGGTTATATTATAAATCGTAAATTAGATAGGTCTGGTGTCTCTTCTGCTGTCATTGAGCAAAATAAGTTCTCATATAATTATCAAGCTTCAAATGGAATAATATCAATTTTAGCAAAATACGAGAAAGAAAACATAAAAAAAATTTGGTCAAGATTCGATTTTTTTTTACATTTTGTCCCAATGCTCGGGAACGGACGGATTTAGAGGCTAGATAACTTCCCAACATTTGTAGCTCTTTCAATTCTAAGAAACTTTGCTAAAGAAAACGAATATTTTAGAAGTTAGAAGCAAATGAAAAAAACATCCTTTTCGAAAAAATGGCAACTTTGATGAAAAACTTCCGCAAAAAATTTTGTATGAAACCATCGTGATAACTTAAAAAACTAATGATGCAGTTCGATTCGCAGGACCCGAAATAGGGTGAAACCATCGAATTTTGCCATGTCTTTTTTTTTTGAAAAAAAACTATCACAGTGTATTTTTCGTTAAACAAATTAATAGTTTTTTCGATTCCTGGATGTAATAATTCTGTATGTTGTTTTAAGATTATTTCTTTAAATTGTGCAAACGTTTGAAGGTCTTCTAACTTAATGCTAGATATCGATGTTTTTGTATTTGCGTTCGATAGTATTATTTCAATAAAAGCTTGTTGGAATATGGGAAAATCTTGTTCATTATGAAAATATAGTATAGTGTTCTTACTGCAATGATATCTTATGATTATATCCCTTGCGTATTGGTCATTTCTTTGTATGTTATTTTTATGTTTGTCTTCTGATCCTCTAATGAATTCTATTTGCCTGTTGAAATAATTTATGGGTTTTTCTCCTATTGGAATTGCTTGGGCTCCAACTGAAGCCAGGCTCTCTTTGCTAAAAGAGAAAACGAACGAAGAGAGAGAGAGAGAGAGAGAGAGAGACCAAGAACAGCGCAAGTTACTTTGAAGGGACAAACTTGGAGATCCGTTACTTCAATTCTTTCTTTCTTATTTTTTCTATGGAAATTTCCAGAACTTTGAATTTGTAAAAGACAGCGTGGTTTGCTGTACTTGATTTTTTACTCTTGAAATTACTATCGTTCGATGTGGTTGCACCTTCTGTGCCCGCCGACAATTGTACTATATTTAGGTTAAGAAAATAAAGCATCTGAAGTGAAGTCATCCTGGTCATCTCATTCCTTCGAAATCGCAAGTGCCTCGAAGCCGCCTCGGTGGAAATCATCCGAAGGCCGCATCATATAAAGTGAGCAGTTTGGGGCTCCGCAAGGGCGCAGCCGTTAGTCAACATATTTTTGGTGCCGAAACCCGGGAGGAATGATCTTGGCGATTGGATTTGGAGTGTGATTGCCAGTGGATAGACTGATTCGGGTGAGTACAATTTAACGTTGATGTGTCTGGGTAGGTGACCATTATGGCTGAAAAACTATTACCATTGACTACGGAGCAAATCACATTGCTCACTTCGCTGGAGAAGTCATTGGCGCGGTATAAATCGAAGGAGTCGGGACATACCAAAAATCATCTGGAAGCCAGATTGGACTCGATGGCCCACCTTCACGCAGATTTTCAGCGCAATCATCACCAACTGGTGCAAGAACGAGATAATGAGGAGATAAAGGGCAGATATTTTGACAAAGACATCAGAGACTGTTTCGAAGAAACCTACATAATGGGAGTAGCTGAGATTCGAAATGAGTTGCAGAGACATAAGGATCGGAGAATCCCGGCGTCGACTGCATTTGATGAGTCTTGTTTGCATCAGACGGTGCATGAACAAATGGGACCAAGTTTGGAGGAAGTATAACTCCCAACAGTTAAACTGCCTACTTTCAGCGGGAAATTTATTGAATGGCCGGCGTTTAAGGAGGTGTTTTTAACAAGAGTACACCACTGTGACAAGCTGACGGACTTACATCGTTTTCATTATTTGAAGGATTCATTGGTTGGAGACGCAGCTAAGGATATTGAACATCTAACGCTAATAGCGGCGAACTATGAAGTGGCTTGGAGAATGTTGATAAATTTGTATGATAACGAGTGTTATTCTTACATAACATGGATGTGTTCGATCAGCAATTACCAATAAAATATGGAGATGCGGAAAGTTTGAGAAGATTTGTGCAAACTTCCCGCTCATGTGTGAATTCATTGGAGAAGACTGGTGTGGATGTGCGACAACAGTCTGAAATTTTAGTGTATTACATGATGAAGAGATTTCCGAATCAATTAAGAGTGGAATGGGAGCGGTCAATATCTTCAACGCAGAATCTGCTGAGCTTTGAGGAGCTCAGTCAGTATCTTGAAACACAGTACAGAACAATGATTAGGGCGTCAGCAGGTAATATCGAGGGAACTCTATCACGGGATAGACATCGGATGCAAAGCCAGGTGTACATGGGTTACGAGTTAACCAGAACTACACAAAGGCTTCATTTGTTACCCGAGAGACAGACCTATGCATTGTGTGTCAAGGGGATGCACACCTTATCGGAGTATGTAGAATATTCCAAGAGATGAGGCTATCGGAACGAAAGGCATGTGTAGTGAGGCATCGACTGTGTTTTAGATGCCTTAGACCAAATCACCGAATAGATGCATGTGACAGTGCGGTAAATTGTGAAAAATGTCAAGGACGGCATCATACACTACTCCATGTAGACAAGTCAGGATGCGAGAGGTCGCTTGGCACACTAAGGAAGGGAGTTATCCCAACAGCATCTGCGAATGCTTTAATTGGAAAGAGTACAACAGAAACTGCGGTAAGGCATAAAGACGAGGTTTTATTACCAACAGCAATGGTGTGGGTATAGTCGATAGAAGGCTATCCCTTGCAGTTTAGAGCGTTTTTGAATCAAGGTTCACAGGTTTCGTTCATTTCAGAGAATGCAGCTCAGCAGCTACGTTTACGGCGCAAACAGGCTCACATCACGATTACTGGATTAGCAGATACAAAAATTACAGATGCGGCAGCAGAGGTGAAGCTAGTCATAAGATCAATCTACAACCCACATACGAAATACAAGCTGCTCGCGTCAGTAATACCTCTAGTGAGTAAGCGCATGCCAATCAAACGACTGCCGTTTGAAGAGTGGACTCATCTGATGGGCTTACCGTTGGCCGACCCTAACTTCTTCAGTCCACAAGGAGTTGATATTTTGCTGGAAAATGACATCTACGATGAGCTGATGTTAGGAGAAGTGCATCGAGGAATACGTGGTATACCTCTGGCGCAAAATACACATTTGGGATACATTGTATCAGGAAACACGAATCAAGAAGCTGGTAGGAGATCGTCCTACACCATAACGGTACGAAAGAAGGACGCTGATGAGATACTTGAACAATTGCTATGTAAGTTTTGGGAGCTAGAACAATTCGACGAGGAGCCACGTGGGGTTTCAGTAGAGGATAACTGGTGCGAAGATTTCTTCGTTAAGACCGTTCGTCTTCCTTTTCTTACTTACTTGGACGAATCAATGGTAATTGGAGAATCATATAAGGGCGCACTAAAACGTTTACATTCTATGGACAGACGGTTGCGTACCGATGCGAGTTTGAAGAACGCTTATGTTGGCACGATAAATGAGTATCTAGAGCTGGGTCAAATGGAACGTGTAACGTCACGGGCTAGCAAGACGGGCTATCCTGCATTGGGAGGAGTCGATCATTGTTACCTACCGCATCACCCAGTCATAAAGGAATCGTCATCAACTACAAAGGTACGAGTTGTCTTCGATGGATCAAGCAAGACGAGTAATGGAAAAATAATTTAATGAGATTCTAGCAATAGGTCCAAAATTGCACGTACATCTTCAAGGAATCATGCTCAATTGGCGAGGGCTAAAATGGGTATTTATGGCGGTTGTTGAAAAAAATGTACAGGTGTATTAATATTCCAACCGACGACGCGCAGTACCAACGTATTCTATGGAATCCGGACACTAGTGATTATGTGGCAGAATATGCCTGCACAACGGTGATGTTTGGAACGAGCTCCGCACCTTATTTAGCCATGAGAGTTATGAAACAATTAGCTATGGATGAATGCGAGAAGTATCCACTGGCGGTGGATGTTATAAATCATCAAATGTATGTAGATGACATACTGTCTGTTGGCGACAGTATTGCAGAAACGGAGAAGGTCAAGAACCAAGTGATTGGTATGCTTCGTAGTGGTACATTCGAACTACGGAAGTGGGCGAGTAATTGCCCAAAGCTATTAGAGAACATACCAGTTGAGCATCGAGAATCAAGCGGATTGTTACACATGGAAGGTAATGATACTATTCGCACTTTAGGTCTATACTGGAGTCCCAAAGAAGACGAGTTCCGTTTTGCTTTGCATGTCGTTCCGCTAATAAGCTCACCTACAAAGAGAACAATACTATCAGCAATTGCACGACTGTTTGATCCCATGGGATGGCTTAGTCCGATAATGATTACTGCCAAAATTCTCATGCAGCAACTGTTGAAGGAGAAACTTGGCTGGGATAGCACACTACCGGACACTATTAAGAGAGAATGGGAGAAATTCGTGAAAGAGTTACCAAACATAGTAACTGCGCTTCCCAATTGGAGAGGATAAGTATCACACAGAATTGCTATTGTCAAAGGGGAGAGTATCGCCAACTAAACAACAACTAACCATACCTAGGGCAGAGTTATGTGCTGCGCTTGAAGCAGCCAAAATTTATAAGTATCTAAAAGAGAATCTAAGAATTAACATTAATTATTCGAACACTATTTTTTGGTCAGATTCTATGATAACCATCAGTTGGATCCGTGGTGCAGCTGCCAATTGGAAAGTATTTGTGTCCAATCGAATAAACAAAATCCTGGAAATCTCAGACGAAAGGCAATGGAGACACGTCGCCTCGAAAGATAACACTGCAGATTATCTAAGCCGTGGCATGAGTGCAACCAAGTTGGCATCGTGTGAAATTATGGTGGCATGGGCCTCATGGTTACAAGGATCGGACATCAAATGGCCTTGTAATAATATTGATCAGGATTCGTTGTCGGTTGTTGACACTGAAGTCAGAAAGGTGACCTGCCATAAGATATCAGTGGAAGAAATGCCAAGTGTAGCATTTATCAGCAAGTATTCATCGTATACACGACTCGTCTGGATTATATCATATATAAAACGTTTCGTATATAATTGTCGTACATCTGTGGCAGAACGAAGAGGATAAGGACTCTCAATTGTGGAATTAGAAGAGGGCCTACGTGAATTGATTAGGATGGTGCAGAAGGATTGTTTTGACTCTGAATGGAAGGCGCTATCGGAAGGACGGGTAATAGCAAAGGACAGCATACTGCTGTCTCTTAATCCGTATTTTGATTCGAACGAAGGTGTTTTAATTCTCGGAGGCAGGCTTCGAGATTCCCTGTTGCCCATAAATGAAATATATCCTTATATATTACCGTACAAACATCCTTTCACAGATCTGGTCATATCTTACAGTCATATTTGCACCTTGCATGGTGGAACCTCATTAACGCTGAATTTTATAAGGAAGAAATTCTGGATTGTTAATGGATGCAATGCAGTTCGGTTTGCAATTCATAAATGTATCACATGTTTTAAGATGAAGCCTCAATTTGCAGGTCAGAAAATGGGAATGTTACCAGCAGTACGGGTACGTCCTTCTAGAGCATTCTCATCCGTTGGAGTGGACTACGCTGGACCCGTAAATATTTCGCCCTGCAAAGGAAGAGGACGCGTATCTCAGAAGGGATATATTGCTGTGTTCGTATGTCTAGTGACGAAGGCCATTCATTTGGAACCAGTTGGAGATCTGACCTCAGATGCGTTTATAGGAGCATTTAACCGATTCATTGGCAGGCGTGGCCTATGCACAGACGTTTATAGTGACTGCGGTACTAATTTTATTGGAGCCAACAAAAAATTGCAAGTGGACAAACTGGCATATTGTTCGTACATTACGAAACATATTGCGCCAACATTATTGAGAAAAGGAATCAACTGGCATTTCAACCCACCATCAGCGCCACACTTTGGTGGACTGTGGGAGGCTGGAGTGAAGTCCATGAAGTATTATCTGAAGAGAACTCTCGGAGAACAAGTTTTAACATTCGAGGAAATGGCAACTGTGTTGGCACAGATTGAGTCTTGTTTAAATTCAAGACCGTTATGTCCCCTATCAAATGATCTTGACGATTTAATGGTATTAACACCCGGGCACTTTCTGATGGGTGAAGCGCCTTTAGCACCTCCTGCTCCGGAATTGGCTAAAGTTACTCTGATTGATCGATGGAAGAATTGTCAATATTATGCACAACAGTTTTGGAGAAGATGGAACTCGGAATATTTATCACGATTACAAAGGACACCAAAATGGCTGCAGACCAAGGAAAATCTAACAGTTGGATGCATAGTGCTCATCAGGGACGAGCGATTCCCTTCTCATCAATGGCCTCTAGGTCGGGTTATGGAGACACATGCAGGACCCGATGGACTAGTGAGAGTGGTGACTTTGAAGACAGTCAAGGGACTCATGAAACGACCAGTAGCCAAACTCTGTCCATTGCCTATTCAGGAGAATTGGATAGAGAATGACACCAATCCTACACCTAAGCGTTAAATTGTTACTTTCTCGTTTCAGTTTTCTTTTCGCAGGAGTCTTCCGGACGTGAATTTGATGATGAAGATCGTCATCATCAAAGGGGGGAGAATGTTTGGGCTCCAACTGAAGCCAGACTCTCTTTGCTAAAAGAGAAAACAAACGAAGAGAGAGAGAGAGAGAGAGAGACCGAGAACAGCGCAAGTTACTTTGAAGGGACAAACTTGGAGATCCATTACTTCAATTCTTTCTTTCTTATTTTTTCTATGGAAATTTCCAGAACTTTGAATTTGTAAAAGACAGCGTGGTTTGCTGTACTTGATTTTTTACTCTTGAAATTACTATCGTTCGATGTGGTTGCACCTTCTGTGCCCGCCGACAATTGTACTATATTTAGGTTAAGAAAATAAAGCATCTGAAGTGAAGTCATCCTGGTCATCTCATTCCTTCCAAATCGCAAGTGCCTCGAAGCCGCCTCGGTGGAATTCATCCGAAGGCCGCATCATATAAAGTGAGCAGTTTGGGGCTCCGCAATGGCGCAGCCGTTAGCCAGCAGGAATGTTATTTTCATTATCCTTTTGAGTATTATGTATTGTAGCTGCTGTGCTTTCTATTATAGCGGACGTTGACGATACTATGCGCAGTACGTTCAAGTGGCCCCTACGGCAACAGGACAAAGCCTGTTACGCGCGAGCCCAAGCAGATAACTGCCCACCTCCCACCCGACCGACCGAGGGGTGCAGCCGTATAACGCACGGCACGAATCGCGTGGACAAATACACAATAGAAAAAACAGACAAACAAATAATACTATAACTATCTATTAACTAAATGGGATAGGATAGATGTTTTAAGCATATTAATAGAAAACTCTGAGCTGATTACAGGGAATAGAAGGTTGTAATCAGAGCAGAGGACCCTAAAAGGTTCATGCATAGCATAGTTAGAAGAACAACGACTAAGGGATAAAGGTATCAAAGGATGTCTACTCCGTCTACATGGTACCGACAGATTCACCTGAGCTAATAACTCAGGCGAGTCGATATCACCAATTAAGAGCTTGTGCAAAAAAATAACACCAAGCATAATTCTACGGTTAATTACAGAAGGAAGGTTAATCAAGAGAAGTCTACTAGAATACGAAGGCAAATTGACGAAGAGCAAATAGCAAGAACTGCGTTTGAACGGATTCAAGTCTAATCTAGTGCGACTCATATTGAGGTGACCAAATGCAAGATTCATACTCTAAGATAGGACGGACAAGCGAAGTAAAAAGAACTTTAGTTGTATAGGGGTCATCAAATTCTTTTGACCATCTTTTAATGAAACCCAGGACACTCATGGCCTTTGCGACCGTGGTGGAAATATGGGTGTTAAAATTTAACTTATGGTCCATAAGTACGCCCAAATCTTTCATATTATTTAGACGTTCTAGAGGGCTATTGTTTAGAAAATAAGTGACCAGTTGAGGAGAGTTACGGAAAAAAAGTCATTACCTTACATTTGGTAGTGTTAAGATTTAGTAGATTAAACTGGCACCAGGATTGAAAGTTTTTAAGATCAGCTTGTAGCCGACTAAATGAATTTGTATCTTTATAAGTAAGTCAAAGCTTGACATCGTCAGCATACATAAGCACACTCGAATGACTGATGGAAGATCGTTAATGAATAGTGTGAAAAGCAGAGGGCCAAGATGACTACCTTGAGGTACACCAGAAGTCACAGGAATGGAATAAGAAAAAGAAGACTTAAAAAGTACCCTCTGTTTTCTATTTGTTGAATATTCTCTAACTTAAAAAAGAAAAAGGGTTGGAAACCCAATGTCACTCAGCTAAGAAAGTAATAGGGTATGCTTAACGGAATCAAAGGCTTAGCTGAAGTCAGTGTATATGACATCAGTTTGTTTAGCTTTTTGAACCCCTTGATAATTATAGAGGTAAATTCTAAAAGGTTAGTGGTTGTAGATCTACGTTTCACAAACCCATGTTGGGATGGCGAAATAATAGAGCTGCAAAAATTTTGTAATTGAGAAGTTATAATTTTCTCAAAAACCTTTCAGAATAGCGGACAATTTTGAGATACCCCTGTTGAGTTGGAGGCTTCGGACCTTTTGCCATTTTTATGCAGAGGAATTATATACGACTCTTTCCAAATAGATGGAAAAGAGGAAGATTCGACAGACAATAGAAACAATTTTAAAATGGGTTTACATAATGCGTTTGCACAGAATCTGAGTACACATCCAGGTAGACCATCTGGCCCCGGAGAATAATTAGGTTTAACTAGTTTAAGCTCGCTAAGAAGAGAACTTTAACAATCACTGGAGCGACTGTATACAGGGCATAATCTGATGAACGACGTGTTTTTTTAAACTTCTTATAATATCGTGTCTTCACATTTTTCAAATTGGATAACTAATGAGAGAAACAGGGAGGTTTGTTAAGCCTCTCGAGCCTACCAAGAGGCACACAAATATCAAAGAGTGCATTTAGCTGTGTTGATTTCTCTACAATTGTACAGATAAGACCAATCGGAGGTAGTAATGTTTTCATTAAGGCTGGCAAAGTCAGTCTTACGAAAGCATCTAGTTAGAGGTAACTCATTTGAACCAAGTAATGGTGAAAGCAAGGGCAGATCAATTTTTAAATTTAATGTAGGATGAAATTCGTCTTCGGGAAGAACAAATGGTTCAATCCCAGAAACATTACAATAAGAAGAATCCAATACAAAAATAAGATCTAACGATTTTCCATTAGAATCTAAGACAGGATTGACTTGGGATAAAGATAAGCCTAGAAGGCCATCAATAAAGTAATGTGACAAAGAGGGCAACAACATGGTACATTCATCTGTTGGTGACCATGCTAAAGCGGGTAAATTAAAATCACCTACAACTATGAGCATGTCTTGCCTCTAAATGATTTAAGTATACCACCATGTCTGACATTGGTGGAATATAGGAACAAGTAATAAAAGCATTAAAAACTTTAAAATTTACTTTAACACCGACAAACTCAATCTCCTGGGTACTAGAAAATTGAATCATTTCGGATGATAAAGCAGCATCAACAGCTATCAGAACGCCACCACCTATGCGAGAAATCCGGTCACGTCTGAATATAGAAAAGTTTGTGGAAAAAACCGATGCATTAGCAATATCAGGTTTTAGCCACGTCTCTGTAAAAGCTAGAATGTTATGCTCAAAAGAAAGACTATCTACATAGAGATTAAGAAGTTTAGATTTCAGTCCTCTAACGTTCTGGTAACCCAGGTTAAGGGAAGAAGCTAGTTTTTAGACACACCACCAGATGTTGATGTGGCAGGAATAGTATTATTTGTTGTTTTTGGCAAGCGAATCGGTTGCCGATTTTTCTTTTTTACAGTATATTCCTTAACTATTATATGTTTCGGATAAAAAACTTCTCGACATATATTGTCGAAGATATTGGCAGAAACACTAATTTTAAAGGACGAAATGTCCCGAGAACAAGAAAATTTAAATTTCTCCACCGCAATATCTGAGACGTTAACTTTCGTCCGAATATGGGCTATTGCATCATCAGATGTGTCAACAGGGTCTAGCCTAGAAACAAATATATGTTTCTTTGGTGGTATGCCAACGAGACGTCGCGCCCCAAAAGCGTCAGCCGCAGCAGTAACGTCACCCACTGCAGCAGTCAACTTTTTTACGGGGCCCTCGAACTTTTAGAACTATCGGCAATATCCATAGGAATGGGTAATTGCCCGGACACATCGAACACTACAATAGGCATCGTTTTTAAGAGATCATTCCCAGGTGATACCGGTAATTCCTTACTAATCGCATTCACAACCAGGCTCTTAAACGATATTAATTGCTGTACGCTGGCGGATCTACAGATACAGAAACATACCAAGGACTGGTTCTTTTACGTTTTGGAGACTCATTCATAAGCGATAAGCTTCTGAACTGAATCTCCACCATAGTTAACTTCGCTTGGAGTTTGTTAAAACCTGCCCTTTAAGTGTCAAAACTGTCTCGCATCTCACTCTCGACCTCACGGCAAGCATCACATCCATATTTTAAGCCACCACCTTTAGCAGTTTCGGACTCCTTGATTCTGCCTGTGTAACCTGCACACTTAACGTGAACCGCATTGTCACACAACCAACAAAGAATATAATCATGGCAGTCAACCACATTAGTGGCAACTATGCAATTATTTTTAGAGCAGACGACCATTTATTAAAAATTTAAATTTATTTTAACAAAGGAATAAAAAAAAAAAAAAAAATAAAAAATTTAAAGGTAAAAAATCTGTGTATAAGAATATACTGACCAGTTCTGACACAAGGGTTAATGAGCAGAGTAAGCCTTCACAACTAAAGAATTAAAAGAGCAAGAATGTACAAAAACGGTCGCGGGTAGGCAAGAGACGAAAGCGCAAATCAAAAAAGAATAGGAAAGAGCGCTTCAAATTGAACACATGCAATAACAATTTGTACGCAAGAGCGCGAGAGTTAGTTAAAACGGTAAAGACACAAAAGCAAAAGAGATAAGCAAGACAACAACACCGCTAATGCAAGTATTGTTGTAAGTTTTGATTTTATTTAAATTTAAACAAAAACACAAAAGCGACAGCAAGAATTCGCGAAATGAAAATAAAATTCGGATGCTGAAATTATTATTAATTAAACCTATAATGAATTTAAGAGTTATGGAAAAGTATTTAAACGCGAGAAAAAAATAAAAGTTGATAAGCGCAAATAAAACACGTTCGTCCTCTGCTACGAGTGAAAGTTTTTTGATTGATCTTAAAAAGTTTTCATCTGTTTTAATTCTGGAAAGGGCATCTGCTACGTGATTTTCTTTGCCAGTCAAATATTTAATTTTGTAATCAAACTCATTTAGTTTTTTTTTTTTTTTTTCCATTTTTGAAGTTTCATATTTGGTTCCTTTATATTGTTGAGCCATACTAATTATGGTCGCTTAGAATCTCAAACTTTCTACCGAAAAGGTATGGCCTAAAATATTTGGTTGCCCATACAATAGATAGTAATTCCTTTTTAATGGCTGAATAATTAAGTTCATGTTCGTTAAGTGTTCTAACGCGTGTTTTTTTTACGCTTTTGGTTTTTCACGTTGGCTGACATACCGCATGATGTTCATGACAGCTGTGAAAGTGAAAAATGCTCAGTTTAGTTTGCCATTTCATCATGGAAAGACTTACGCCCGAACAACGTTTACAAATCATTGAAATTTATTATCAAAATTCGTGTTCTGTGAAAAATGTGTTTCGCAAATTCCGTCCATATTATGGTCGACACAACCGACCAACCGAGCAAGCCATAAAGAGTTCGGTGAACAATTAATCTCTTGTTTTGGACCCGTCAGTTGGCCACCGCGGTCATGTGACATTACACCACTGGATTATTTTTTGTGGGGATATGTAAAGTCATTGGTTTACCAGGACAAACCAGCGTCAATTGGTGCATTGGAAGACAATATCAGTCGTGTTATTGGCGAAATTCCCTTAGACATGCTGGAAAAAGTGGTGCAAAATTGGACCTTCCGTGTTGATCACTTGAAACGCAGTCGCGGCCAACATTTACATGAAGTCATTTTTAAAAAGTAATTGGCAGAGATTGTTTTATCATCTCAAATAAAAATTTAACAATAATATTCCAATTTTGTGTGTTTCATTTCAATTTTAAAAACCAAACGCTTATGCAAGTATAGGATCATTCATAAGGAGATATTTTAATTTTTCAAAGGATGAAATATATTTTGGGTCGTTTATGTTTATTTTAGCTCCTTTCTTCAATCCTAGAGTTAAAGGTTTTGCAATATGTGCAAAGTTTGGCATGCATTTCCGGAAGAATTTGCATAATCCTAAGAATGTTTTAATTTCTTTTGGGGTTTTAGGATCGGAAATTTTTGAATTGCTTTGACTTTATCTGGGTTGGGTTTTATACCTTTTGTTGTTATTATATGACCAAGGAATGCTGTTTCCTTTTTCATAAATTCGCATTTGTCGAGTTGGAGCTTAAGACTAGCTTCTCTTAGTTTGTTCAATACCTTTCTGAGTGATAGTATGTGTTCCTCCAATGAAGTGGAGTACACGTAAACAAGACAATCCTTATAAATAAGGTCTTCCAAAAGATTATTCATGCATCTTTGGAATGTTGCCGGGCATTTTTAAGACCAAATGGCATACGTGTGTATTCGTAATGGCCATGTTTAGTTGAGAAAGCTGTTTTTGCAATAGATTCAGGATCCATTTGAATTTGATGAAATCCCTTAGCTAAATCAATGGTGGTGAAGTATTGGCATTTTCCCAGTTTGTCGAGAATTTCGTACATGACTGGAATTGGAAATTTGTCATCTATTGTGACTTCATTTAGATTTCGATAGTCAATGACTAATCTGAATTTTTGTTTGTTGGAAGCATCACCTTTTTTCGGAACGATCCAAATGGGTGAACAGTAGGGGGAATTCGATTTTCGAATGATACCCTGTGCAATCATTTCATTTTTTTGTTTGTTGATTTCTATATCAAATGTTTAGGGATATTTGTATGGACGTTCATAAATTGGGTTCTCATGTTTTGTATGAATAGACTGCTTTATTGTACTCGTGAAAGTCAAATATTCACCTTCATGGTACTGACATTTTTAAGTTTTTGAGTTTCTTCGTTAAATGGTCGAGTCTATACTCATTGCTTTCTACTATTTTATTTTCAATCGCAAAATTTGTTTCTGGGTCCTTTTCTGTGGGTGGGTCTAAGCATTCTATGTTTTGTTCTTCTTCTATTTCTTCAACATCTCTAAAATAAAAACTATACTCCTAGTCTTGCATATTCTTCTTCATAATTTATTTGAGCTTTGCAGACTTTTAGGACCTAAAAAGTTTTCGGACATTATATTAATTGAAGAGCCTGAGTCGAATACACATCTCAAAGGTTTATTGTTCATCATTATTCTGATGAAGGACTTGTCCCTATCTCTTCTTCCGATTGATCCGAGGCATTCTGATGAAAATTTTCGGATGTGTCTATTTTGCTAATTCCACTATTACTTTCTCTTTGCTTTTTTGTAGGCTGGTTTGCTACATTATTTTTCGGATAATTATTTTGCTGTTGATAATTCATTGGATTTTGAGCCCTGTCAATGTTTAATTTTTCTTGAATTCTTGGAAAAGTTTTTGGTTTTGTGTTGTATCGAATTGTTTTGTTTGAGACGGAGTTGTACTATTGGGTACAAAGGGTTTTCCACCTTTTTGATTTTGATTTTGATTTGAATTTCTGATTTCTGTTATACTATTCTCGTAGCTCTTTGAGCTACTTTGTAGTATATCCAAAAATGAAGTAAGTAAGTCGACTCGTCGACTTGGGTATACCATACACCAGGTGAAACAAATATTTTAAATTTCGAAAACCAAACATGCTTCATACTATGTGCCATCTCGCTTACTGTACAAACACACGAGCACTTTGGCGCCGCCACTAGCCAGCGGCCAATTTTGTCCTTATGGATTGCGTAGTAAAATACGTTCATACGCATATTTTGCATGTTTCTAGTCCGATTTCAATGAAATTTGGTAGTTTTTCAGAAATAGTCAAGATTAATTAGTCTGCCGAATTTGAATGCGATAGTCAAAAAACTACAGGAGGAAATCGTTGTTTTCTTAATTATGGAGGCGGAAGTGGGCGTGGCAAAATATGAAAATATATATACTCTGCGCGCATACTAAGCTAGTATACATACTAAATTTGGTGACTTTAGCTTTGTTTGTTTTTGATAAAATCAGTTTTGTTTAATATGCGAGAGCGGAAGTGAGCGTGGCAAAATTTTTAAATAGCCAGTTTCTGCGCGTCTATTAAACTAGTCTGCATACCAAATGATGTCTCTAGCTAATATTCTTTTTAAGAAAAACAGTTTTTTGTGATTCCTGGTGGCGTAAGGGGGCGTGGCAAAAAGTTTGAAAAATTAATTTCTACGCGCTAACTAAACGGGTATACAAACTAAATTTGATGTCTCTAGCTGTTATACTTTTGAAGAAAAATAGTTTTATGTGATTCCTAGGGGCGTGGCCAAAATTCCAATTAACTCTATATATTTACATAGTACACAAGTATATGTACATACCAAATTTGGTGCTTCTAGCTCTTATAGTCTCCGAGATCTGCGTGTTCATACGGACGGACGGACAGACGGACATAACTAGATCGACTCGGCTGTTCGTCTTGATCAAGAATATATATACTTTATAGGGTCGGGCTTTAATATACCATTTTACCCTATGGGTGTATGGTATAAAAATCATTCAACACAAAGAGCTCAACTTGTAACACTTTGTTGCAAGTATAAACAATCAAATATGTACGCAATAAAACATGAGTGTGCACTTGAATATGTTTATGTGTATACATTAATATATTCACATAAACATACTCACATAAATATACAGCTAAACATGTTCATGCATTTATATATGCACATACATATATACACATGATCGGCAATGTACAGGCGTAACAAAACCTAGGGCCAGGCCAGCGTGTGAACGCTGACCAAGCACTTTGATGCAAGCGCTCTAAACAATATGTATGTAGAATTGGAATTATTCTGGTTATTTATTTCAATATTATTTAAGGATGTGAATTTCTTATTTAAACTTTATTATTTATTAACAATGTTTCTTTGTGTTAAGAATACATATATTTATTAATTATTATAATGGCATTAGCGACAAACTCGCTAACCTTCTCAACGTCGTATCGACCGTGCCTATTCACCTTCGTGACTTTATATGGTCCTAAGTATTTACCTCTCAACTTTAGACCTGTCCCATACTGCGTACGTTTAATCGCCACTAACTCGTTTAAATTGTGTTTTCTTTCACATTTCCTGTTTTTGTCGAACGTTCTTTTCATTTCCTGCTGTATTTCATCGATATTCTTACGAGCCTCCGCTCTAATCTCATCACGACCACAGTCTAATTCTTCTATTAACGAATCGATTATCAGCTTTCTCATTTTGGGATCATAAGGACTACGCATCTCTATTCCTGTTATAATCTTAAAAGGTGTAACTCTTGTACTTCTTGGAGCAGTATTATTAACAAATTGTTGCACACGACCTACATACTTGTACCAGTTTCCCTCATTCTCTTGACTTCACTTTGAAATCATTGGAACTATTATCTTATGCATCCTTTCTACTTGGCCGTTGCCACGGGGTACACCTGTTGCTATCAGTAAATGCTGTATATCCTGTCTGTTACAATATTCCTTAAACGCATTGGACGTGAGTGCTGCTCCCCTGTCAGAAATTATTCTCATCGGGTTACCAAAAATTATGGCCTGCCTTTCAAGAGAACTAAGTACTTCCTCGACTCCTGTTCCACGAGTCGGATACAACCATACAAACTTAGAGAACCCATCAACAATAACAAGTATATGATTGTAACGCTTTGTTGTGACCTCCATCGGGCCAACGTGATCAATGTGATATGTCATCAATGGCTGATCTCCTTTACTTATTGGCATCAAATATCCTTTCTTTTTACCGGTCTTGGCATTAACAACAAGACATTTCACGCAACACTCAATAACACGGACTACCTTCTCTTTTAATTTTGGAATATAATACGATTTTTCTACGATATCCTGAGTCTTTCTAGCTTCAAAATGTCCTTGTTTGTGTGCAATCTGTATTATTTCCTTTTCCATCTGCGAGGGAACGACAATAAGTTCTCGATTGGGGTCCTTCAACAATATTTCGTTTTCAATGTAAAAATCTTCACATCCTTTCTCTTAAACTAAGCTCCTAATCAATTTAGTCCAATCATCTGACAACTGTGCTTCTCTTAATTTATGGGTTATAGTGTCAGTTAGCAGTAAACAAGAGAAACGGCTCAAGGCATCCACATGCCGCATCTTTGAACCTGAACGATGTTCGATCTGA
The DNA here is from genome assembly GCF_018151085.1 of Drosophila tropicalis. Classification (NCBI taxonomy): domain Eukaryota; kingdom Metazoa; phylum Arthropoda; class Insecta; order Diptera; family Drosophilidae; genus Drosophila; species Drosophila tropicalis. The sequence continues at coordinate 157,316 of NW_027172727.1, read as the reverse complement.
TAATCGAAACGTGCTACACGCAACGGAACCTCTTTCTTTTTCATTGTCATCGTGAACGCATTACAATCTGTGACAATCTTAAATCTCAATCTTAACACATATATACGCCACTTTATTAATGCTCCAATAACTGCTAAAACCTCAAGTTCATATGAATCATACTTCTCTTCGCAAGGTTTAGTTTTCCGACTCATATATTGTACCGGATGGAATAAACCATCTTCTGAATCTTTCTGTAAAAGCGCAGCTCCGAAACCGTGTTTCGAGGCATCAGTGTGAATCTCAGTCTCTAGCTTAGGATTGTATAACTTTAAAACAGGACCTTTGATCAATGCTAACTTCAATTGCTCAAACGCTACCATTTGCAATTCTTTAAACTCAAACTTGTTGTCCTTTCGCAAAATGTCAGTCAAGGGCTTAGCTGTTACTGCGTGTCCTTCGATAAATTTACGGAAATACGATGTTAACCCTAAAAATCGTTGAACTGACTTCTTATCATGTGGGATCGGGAATCTTGAACCGGCATCAGTCTTCTCCTTACTTGGCTTAATACTTCCATTTTCAACTATATAGCCCAAAAAATTTACTTTACTCTGTAGTATTTGACATTTCTCCCAGTTTATTCTCAACCCATTTTCCGCAGCTATCTTCAACACCCTTTTAAGTTTAATTAGACCATTATTCACGCTAACACTTGGTATAATTATATCGTCCATACACAACACTGCATCTCCATTCTTCACTGATTCTCTCATTACTGCCATTTTAAATCTTGTAAAAACTGCTGGACAGTTGGAAATTCCGAATGGTACATATAGGAATTCATACTGACCATTCTGAGTTACGAATGCTGTGTACTTCTGAGACAAACCCGTTTCTTAGATCTAGAGTAGTGTAAACCAACGCACTTTGAAGTTTTTCTAATACGGTATCCATCTGTGGCATAGGAAAATTATCTCGGACAACTTTCTCATTTAGCTTTCTGTAATCGCAGAACAGACGCTTTTTCCCATTCTTGTTTGTTACAAGTACAACAGGCGAAGCATATTCGGAAAAACTTGGCCTTATTATCTTCTCCTCCAACCATTCTTGTACTGTACTATCAACGATTTTCTGATCAGACTCTGCTAGACGCCTTGGATGCTGATAAACTGGCAACTCATCCGTTAGTACAATCTTCATTTCTATAGGAGTGTTTGTATTTCTAATAGGTTTGTAACTTTTAATCAACTTCTTGACTTCATTACCGATTTCTGCACTGATATGTAAGACAAGTCACTCTTTATTACACTTTATTCTATTCTGCACTGTGCATACACATATTTTCAAATTCCTTAAACAACTCAGCACAAGATTTATTCGCGTTACACAGTGATTCTTTTCTGTTGATGCTCACAAACTTTGTACCCTTCTTGGTAACAACCAAATCGACGTGATCTAATATGGTTCTACCCAAAATTGCCTCATATGCCATGTCTTCATCAGGAACGATATGAAACTCGACTTCCATCTCAATGCCATCTATCTTGACAGTTATGCTAAAACTACCAAAGGTCATCACATGACTTCCACCAATGCCTGTAAGGGTCTTCGAATATCCAGTTAATGACTTAATTCCGAGTTTAACAAACACGCTTTTAGGTATGAGACTCAAATTTGCTCCTGTATAATTAGACCGTTGAACTTAATCGATTTATAAGTTACTTCTTTCAACTCCAAACCCGAATCAGTAAATTTACCTGATGCTTTTATAAATTTATCACCTACAACATTGGTGCTTTCAACTTTGGTGGTATCTTTATCTTTACATTCAAACGAACGATGGCCTGTTTTGCCACATTTAAAACAAGTAAACGTTTTCTTGTTACAGTCTCTCATCATGTGTGAAGGATCACCTCGCTTGTACACAGATGACTCGAATGTTGTTTTCTTTGACGACTTTCTAGGATCATAGGATTTTAAGTAGGTCTCTATTTGAACTTTCAACGCATCCACTGTTCTGGCCTGATACAATAATGCCCTATTTGCTCTCATGTCTGGTATACCTTCTACGAAATACTCGATTAAACTTTCGTCATCCAAATCGATTGGCTCTGCGATTTCCATTAACGAATACAAAAACTCATACAAGTTCTCATCACTCTTTAACTGTCGATTGCCCAGTCTTCTATGAACTTCTGCTGATGAAACCTTTACTCTAAATTTGTTTTTCAAAGCTACTATCAGGGACTCCCAACTACAAATATCTCTCTTACTACGTATAAACGATAATGCAGCTCCCTTTAACAATTGTTTTGCATACACAAAAAGCTGTAACTGACTCCACTGTACGGTTAAAGTGCATTCTTCTAGCTCCCTAATCCATTGTACAACATCAATCGAACCTAAACCGCAAAGCTCTGAAACGCTTCCCTCCACATCTTTTAGTGTGAACCATGACCTTTGCCCATCTGTGTTCGGGACTTCTCGAATTGTTCTAGCCGAGGCGAAATCTGCTTCCTGCCCGTCATTCTCAATTTCTATTAGATCGTAGTGACCAAGTACACGCGTTTGCAGCTCTGCTTTAAGGCCTGTAGTCTCTAGCCGTAACTCTCTCAATTTAGTGCGCAACTCCGTTGCGTATTGCAACGTTAGAATCTCACCTCGATCCATTTCACTCAATTACAGTTATATTGCTTAACAAGATTGGGATATTAATATATAGTTAGTATCAATCAATCAAATTTGTTACGACTTAACAAGATTTACACACTATGTAACGTCCGACCGCTCACCGTCCACTCGTCGCCTCTCGTACAGTCACGCCAACTTCCACTAGTTTTTTGAACTTGTAGTGGTTGCGTCTTTTGAAATTCGTTCGCCAACAACCTTGACTTTGCACATATATTACACGTTAATGCATGCAATTTTAACAATTTTCTGTTCATTTGCGAACTTTACACACACACACACACGATGTTCACTAATTGTCTTCGGCCAGAAATCTCGGTTGAGCCCCCAGTTTGTAGAATTGGAATTATTCTGGTTGTTTATTTCAATATTATTTAAGAATGTGATTTCCTTATTTAAACTTTATTATTTATTAACAATGTTTCTTTGTGTTAAGAATACATATATTTATTAATTATTATAATGGCCTTAGCGACAAATTTGGGTGTGCGATGTGATCAAGGCGAGAGTACGATTGCGAGTGCTTTCCGATCGACGCTTCTGCTTTAGTTTTCCATGAGTGAGTCGACCAGATAGGTACGGCCGCTGCGTGTCGTTCTGTCTCGCTCACTCGGTACTAAACGATTGCAGTGATTATGCCTGCCTGACACTTCATTTCCTACAATCGGCTGTCCTGACAAGTCATTCGACCCGAATGATCCTAGCCAAGGTTTCATGAACTCAGCCACTGTTGAGGTCTTACAAGGTACTTCACCGTCGCTAACCTTCTCAACGTCGTATCGACCGTGCCTATTCACCTTCGTGACTTTATATGGTCCTAAGTATTTACCTCTCAACTTTAGACCTGTCCCATACTGCGTACGTTTAATCGCCACTAACTCGTTTAAATTGTGTTTTCTTTCACATTTCCTGTTTTTGTCGAACGTTCTTTTCATTTCCTGCTGTATTTCATCGATATTCTTACGAGCCTCCGCTCTAATCTCATCACGACCACAGTCTAATTCTTCGACTACGCATCTCTATTCCTGTTAAAATCTTAAAAGGTGTAACTCTTGTACTTCTTGGAGCAGTATTATTAACAAATTGTTGCACACGACCTACATACTTGTACCAGTTTCCCTCATTCTCTTGACTTCAATTTGAAATCATTGGAACTATTATCTTATGCATCCTTTCTACTTGGCCGTTGCCACGGGGTACACCTGTTGCTATCAGTAAATGCTGTATATCCTGTCTGTTACAATATTCCTTAAACGCATTGGACGTGAGTGCTGCTCCCCTGTCAGAAATTATTCTCATCGGGTTACCAAATATTATGGCCTGCCTTTCAAGAGAACTAAGTACTTCCTCGACTCCTGTTCCACGAGTCGGATACAACCATACAAACTTAGAGAACCCATCAACAATAACAAGTATATGATTGTAACGCTTTGTTGTGACCTCCATCGGGCCAACGTGATCAATGTGATATGTCATCAATGGCTGATCTCCTTTACTTATTGGCATCAAATATCCTTTCTTTTTACCGGTCTTGGCATTAACAACAAGACATTTCACGCAACACTCAATAACACGGACTACCTTCTCTTTTAATTTTGGAATATAATACGATTTTTCTACGATATCCTGAGTCTTTCTAGCTTCAAAATGTCCTTGTTTGTGTGCAATCTGTATTATTTCCTTTTCCATCTGCGAGGGAACGACAATAAGTTCTCGATTGTGGTCCTTCAACAATATTTCGTTTTCAATGTAAAAATCTTCACATCCTTTCTCTTAAACTAAGCTCCTAATCAATTTAGTCCAATCATCTGACAACTGTGCTTCTCTTAATTTATGGGTTATAGTGTCAGTTAGCAGTAAACAAGAGAAACGGCTCAAGGCATCCACATGCCGCATCTTTGAACCTGAACGATGTTCGATCTGATAATCGAAACGTGCTACACGCAACGGAACCTCTTTCTTTTTCATTGTCATCGTGAACGCATTACAATCTGTGACAATCTTAAATCTCAATCCTAACACATATATACGCCACTTTATTAATGCTCCAATAACTGCTAAAACCTCAAGTTCATATGAATCATACTTCTCTTCGCAAGGTTTAGTTTTCCGACTCATATATTGTACCGGATGGAATAAACCATCTTCTGAATCTTTCTGTAAAAACGCAGCTCCGAAACCGTGTTTCGAGGCATCAGTGTGAATCTCAGTCTCTAGCTTAGGATTGTATAACTTTAAAACAGGACCATTGATCAATGCTAACTTCAATTGCTCAAACGCTACCATTTGCAATTCTTTAAACTCAAACTTGTTGTCCTTTCGCAAAATGTCAGTCAAGGGCTTAGCTGTTACTGCGTGTCCTTCGATAAATTTACGGAAATACGATGTTAACCCTAAAAATCGTTGAACTGACTTCTTATCATGTGGGATCGGGAATCTTGAACCGGCATCAGTCTTCTCCTTACTTGGCTTAATACTTCCATTTTCAACTATATAGCCCAAAAAATTTACTTTACTCTGTAGTATTTGACATTTCTCCCAGTTTATTCTCAACCCATTTTCCGCAGCTATCTTCAACACCCTTTTAAGTTTAATTAGACCATTATTCACGCTAACACTTGGTATAATTATATCGTCCATACACAACACTGCATCTCCATTCTTCACTGATTCTCTCATTACTGCCATTTTAAATCTTGTAAAAACTGCTGGACAGTTGGAAATTCCGAATGGCACATATAGGAATTCATACTGACCATTCTGAGTTACGAATGCTGTGTACTTCTGAGACAAACCCGTTTCTTAGATCTAGAGTAGTGTAAACCAACGCACTTTGAAGTTTTTCTAATACGGTATCCATCTGTGGCATAGGAAAATTATCTCGGACAACTTTCTCATTTAGCTTTCTGTAATCGCAGCACAGACGCTTTTTCCCATTCTTGTTTGTTACAAGTACAACAGGCGAAGCATATTCGGAAAAACTTGGCCTTATTATCTTCTCCTCCAAACATTCTTGTACTGTACTATCAACGATTTTCTGATCAGACTCTGCTAGACGCCTTGGATGCTGATAAACTGGCAACTCATCCGTTAGTACAATCTTCATTTCTATAGGAGTGTTTGTATTTCTAATAGGTTTGTAACTTTTAATCAACTTCTTGACTTCATTACCGATTTCTGCACTGATATGTAAGACAAGTCACTCTTTATTACACTTTATTCTATTCTGCACTGTGCATACACATATTTTCAAATTCCTGAAACAACTCAGCACAAGATTTATTCGCGTTACACAGTGATTCTTTTCTGTTGATGCTCACAAACTTTGTACCCTTCTTGGTAACAACCAAATCGACGTGATCTAATATGGTTCTACCCAAAATTGCCTCATATGCCATGTCTTCATCAGGAACGATATGAAACTCGACTTCCATCTCAATGCCATCTATCTTGACAGTTATGCTAAAACTACCAAAGGTCATCACATGACTGCCACCAATGCCTGTAAGGGTCTTCGAATATCCAGTTAATGACTTAATTCCGAGTTTAACAAACACGCTTTTACGTATGAGACTCAAATTTGCTCCTGTATCAATTAGACCGTTGATGCTTTTATTAATTTATCATCTACAACATTGGTGCTTTCAACTTTGGTGGTATCTTTATCTTTACATTCAAACGAACGATGACCTGTTTTGCCACATTTAAAACAAGTAAACGTTTTCTTGTTACAGTCCCTCATCATGTGTGAAGGATCACCACACTTAAAACATTTGCGATCACCTTTTACTATCGATTTTTTCTCTCTATTATCTCTACCTTGCTTGTGCACAGATGACTCGAATGTTGTTTTCTTTGACGACTTTCTAGGATCATAGGATTTTAAGTAGGTCTCTATTTGAACTTTCAACGCATCCACTGTTCTGGCCTGATACAATAATGCCTTATTTGCTCTCATGTCTGGTATACCTTCTACGAAATACTCGATTAAACTTTCGTCATCCAAATCGATTGGCTTTGCGATTTCCATTAACGAATACAAAAACTCATACAAGTTCTCATCACTCTTTAACTGTCGATTGCCCAGTCTTCTATGAACTTCTGCTGATGAAACCTTTACTCTAAATTCGTTTTTCAAAGCTACTTTCAGAGACTCCCAACTACAAATATCTCTCTTACTACGTATAAACGATAATGCAGCTCCCTTTAACAATTGTTTTGCATACACAAAAAGCTGTAACTGACTCCACTGTACGGGTAAAGCGCATTCTTCTAGCTCCCTAATCCATTGTACAACATCAATCGAACCTAAACCGCAAAGCTCTGAAACGCTTCCCTCCACATCTTTTAGTGTGAACCATGATCTTTGCCCATCTGTGTTCGGGACTTCTCGAATTGTTCTAGCCGAGGCGAAATCTGCTTCCTGCCCGTCATTCTCAATTTCTATTAGATCGTAGTGAGCAAGTAGAGCGTTTGCAGCTCTGCTTTAAGGCCTGTAGTCTCTAGCCCTAACTCTCTCAATTTAGTGCGCAACTCCTCAATACGCAACGTTAGAATCTCACCTCGATCCATTTCACTCAATTACAGTTATATTGCTTAACAAGATTGGAATATTAATATATAGTTAGTATCAATCAATCAAATTTGTTACGACTTAACAAGATTTACACACTATGTTAATGTAGGTCAAATTGTGTTATGTTATGGTTTAATTCAGACGATTCTTAGAAATGTGCTCTCTGCAGCTCGCATCAATTTCGTCAATATTTTTGCCACCAGTCTGGTATCGTTGTGCAAGCAAAGTAACTCATACTCAAGACAATAATTAAACAGCTCACCCAACTATAGTCGTCCTGCTCTATGGAGCCACTCAATATCTCTGTAGCAACTGTTCGGTTCGCTCTCTGTTGCCACTCACTCTGTTGTCGCTACTCACTCGGCTGTTTTCCACTCGTTCTCGTGATCTCTCTTTGTCTGCTTCCACACCAATTGTCTCAACTTCGTGTCTGCTGCCTTCTCGTTTGGTCTTGTCGGCGTCGTCTGCTTTTGTAACGGTTTTTGTTGTCTGCTTTCTGTTCTCCTTTGGTTTTCCGTTTCCCCAGTGAACACAGGTTACCACCAACTTCGTGCTCTCTGTCTGCTCTCTCCGTCTGTCTGCTTCCACAGTGAACACTGGTTATCATCAACTTCGTGCCCTCTGTCTGCTCTCTCCGTCTGTCTGCTTCCACAGTGAACACTGGTTATCATCAACTTCGTGCCCTCTGTCTGCTCTCTCCGTCTGTCTGCTTCCACAGTGAACACTGGTTATCATCAACTTCGTGTCCGCTGTCTGCTCTCTCCGTCTGTCTACTTCCACAGTAAACACTGGTTATCATCAACTTCGTGCCCGCTGTCTGCTCTCTCCGTCTGTCTGCTTCCACAGTGAACACTGATTATCATCAACTTCGTGTCCGCTGTCTGCTCTCTCCGTCCGTCTGCTTCCACAGTGACCACTAATTATCATCAATTTCGTGTCCGCTGTCTGCTTTCTCTTTTCCTCTCGAGTCACCACCCTTCTCGAGCTGCTCTCAACTTCAGCCGCCGACTTTTGCCTAAACGGCGCCAAAATTCTGGGTGACGCTCTTCTTGCGTCGTCCGACCGCTCACCGTCCACTCGTCGCCTCTCGTACAGTCACGCCAACTTCCACTAGTTTTTTGAACTTGTAGTGGTTGCGTCTTTTGAAATTCGTTCGCCAACAACCTTGACTTTGCACATATATTACACGTTAATGCATGCAATTTTAACAATTTTCTGTTCATTTGCGAACTTCACACACACACACACACACACGATTTTCACTAATTGTCTTCGGCCAGAAATCTCGGTTGAGCCCCCAGTTTGTAGAATTGGAATTATTCTGGTTGTTTATTTCAATATTATTTAAGAATGTGATTTCCTTATTTAAACTTTATTATTTATTAACAATGTTTCTTTGTGTTAAGAATACATATATTTATTAATTATTATAATGGCCTTAGCGACAAATTTGGGTGTGCGATGTGATCAAGGCGAGAGTACGATTGCGAGTGCTTTCCGATCGACGCTTCTGCTTTATTTTTCCATGAGTGAGTCGACCAGATAGGTACGGCCGCTGCGTGTCGTTCTGTCTCGCTCACTCGGTACTAAACGATTGCAATGATTATGCCTGCCTGACACTTCATTTCCTACAATCGGCTGTCCTGACAAGTCATTCGACCCGAATGATCCTAGCCAAGGTTTCATGAACTCAGCCACTGTTGAGGTCTTACAAGGTACTTCACCGTCGCTAACCTTCTCAACGTCGTATCGACCGTGCCTATTCACCTTCGTGACTTTATATGGTCCTAAGTATTTACCTCTCAACTTTAGACCTGTCCCATACTGCGTACGTTTAATCGCCACTAACTCGTTTAAATTGTGTTTTCTTTCACATTTCCTGTTTTTGTCGAACGTTCTTTTCATTTCCTGCTGTATTTCATCGATATTCTTACGAGCCTCCGCTCTAATCTCATCACGACCACAGTCTAATTCTTCGACTACGCATCTCTATTCCTGTTAAAATCTTAAAAGGTGTAACTCTTGTACTTCTTGGAGCAGTATTATTAACAAATTGTTGCACACGACCTACATACTTGTACCAGTTTCCCTCATTCTCTTGACTTCACTTTGAAATCATTGGAACTATTATCTTATGCATCCTTTCTACTTGGCCGTTGCCACGGGGTACACCTGTTGCTATCAGTAAATGCTGTATATCCTGTCTGTTACAATATTCCTTAAACGCATTGGACGTGAGTGCTGCTCCCCTGTCAGAAATTATTCTCATCGGGTTACCAAATATTATGGCCTGCCTTTCAAGAGAACTAAGTACTTCCTCGACTCCTGTTCCACGAGTCGGATACAACCATACAAACTTAGAGAACCCATCAACAATAACAAGTATATGATTGTAACGCTTTGTTGTGACCTCCATCGGGCCAACGTGATCAATGTGATATGTCATCAATGGCTGATCTCCTTTACTTATTGGCGTCAAATATCCTTTCTTTTTACCGGTCTTGGCATTAACAACAAGACATTTCACGCAACACTCAATAACACGGACTACCTTCTCTTTTAATTTTGGAATATAATACGATTTTTCTACGATATCCTGAGTCTTTCTAGCTTCAAAATGTCCTTGTTTGTGTGCAATCTGTATTATTTCCTTTTCCATCTGCGAGGGAACGACAATAAGTTCTCGATTGGGGTCCTTCAACAATATTTCGTTTTCAATGTAAAAATCTTCACATCCTTTCTCTTAAACTAAGCTCCTAATTAATTTAGTCCAATCATCTGACAACTGTGCTTCTCTTAATTTATGGGTTATAGTGTCAGTTAGCAGTAAACAAGAGAAACGGCTCAAGGCATCCACATGCCGCATCTTTGAACCTGAACGATGTTCGATCTGATAATCGAAACGTGCTACACGCAACGGAACCTCTTTCTTTTTCATTGTCATCGTGAACGCATTACAATCTGTGACAATCTTAAATCTCAATCTTAACACATATATACGCCACTTTATTAATGCTCCAATAACTGCTAAAACCTCAAGTTCATATGAATCATACTTCTCTTCGCAAGGTTTAGTTTTCCGACTCATATATTGTACCGGATGGAATAAACCATCTTCTGAATCTTTCTGTAAAAGCGCAGCTCCGAAACCGTGTTTCGAGGCATCAGTGTGAATCTCAGTCTCTAGCTTAGGATTGTATAACTTTAAAACAGGACCTTTGATCAATGCTAACTTCAATTGCTCAAACGCTACCATTTGCAATTCTTTAAACTCAAACTTGTTGTCCTTTCGCAAAATGTCAGTCAAGGGCTTAGCTGTTACTGCGTGTCCTTCGATAAATTTACGGAAATACGATGTTAACCCTAAAAATCGTTGAACTGACTTCTTATCATGTGGGATCGGGAATCTTGAACCGGCAGTCTTCTCCTTACTTGGCTTAATACTTCCATTTTCAACTATATAGCCCAAAAAATTTACTTTACTCTGTAGTATTTGACATTTCTCCCAGTTTATTCTCAACCCATTTTCCGCAGCTATCTTCAACACCCTTTTAAGTTTAATTAGACCATTATTCACGCTAACACTTGGTATAATTATATCGTCCATACACAACACTGCATCTCCATTCTTCACTGATTCTCTCATTACTGCCATTTTAAATCTTGTAAAAACTGCTGGACAGTTGGAAATTCCGAATGGTACATATAGGAATTCATACTGACCATTCTGAGTTACGAATGCTGTGTACTTCTGAGACAAACCCGTTTCTTAGATCTAGAGTAGTGTAAACCAACGCACTTTGAAGTTTTTCTAATACGGTATCCATCTGTGGCATAGGAAAATTATCTCGGACAACTTTCTCATTTAGCTTTCTGTAATCGCAGCACAGACGCCTTTTCCCATTCTTGTTTGTTACAAGTACAACAGGCGAAGCATATTCGGAAAAACTTGGCCTTATTATCTTCTCCTCCAACCATTCTTGTACTGTACTATCAACGATTTTCTGATCAGACTCTGCTAGACGCCTTGGATGCTGATAAACTGGCAACTCATCCGTTAGTACAATCTTCATTTCTATAGGAGTGTTTGTATTTCTAATAGGTTTGTAACTTTTAATCAACTTCTTGACTTCATTACCGATTTCTGCACTGATATGTAAGACAAGTCACTCTTTATTACACTTTATTCTATTCTGCACTGTGCATACACATATTTTCAAATTCCTTAAACAACTCAGCACAAGATTTATTCGCGTTACACAGTGATTCTTTTCTGTTGATGCTCACAAACTTTGTACCCTTCTTGGTAACAACCAAATCGACGTGATCTAATATGGTTCTACCCAAAATTGCCTCATATGCCATGTCTTCATCAGGAACGATATGAAACTCGACTTCCATCTCAATGCCATCTATCTTGACAGTTATGCTAAAACTACCAAAGGTCATCACATGACTTCCACCAATGCCTGTAAGGGTCTTCGAATATCCAGTTAATGACTTAATTCCGAGTTTAACAAACACGCTTTTAGGTATGAGACTCAAATTTGCTCCTGTATAATTAGACCGTTGAACTTAATCGATTTATAAGTTACTTCTTTCAACTCCAAACCCGAATCAGTAAATTTACCTGATGCTTTTATAAATTTATCACCTATAACATTGGTGCTTTCAACTTTGGTGGTATCTTTATCTTTACATTCAAACGAACGATGGCCTGTTTTGCCACATTTAAAACAAGTAAACGTTTTCTTGTTACAGTCTCTCATCATGTGTGAAGGATCACCACACTTAAAACATTTGCGATCACCTTTTGCTATCGAATTTTTCTCTCTATTATCTCTACCTCGCTTGTACACAGATGACTCGAATGTTGTTTTCTTTGACGACTTTCTAGGATCATAGGATTTTAAGTAGGTCTCTATTTGAACTTTCAACGCATCCACTGTTCTGGCCTGATACAATAATGCCCTATTTGCTCTCATGTCTGGTATACCTTCTACGAAATACTCGATTAAACTTTCGTCATCCAAATCGATTGGCTTTGCGATTTCCATTAACGAATACAAAAACTCATACAAGTTCTCATCACTCTTTAACTGTCGATTGCCCAGTCTTCTATGAACTTCTGCTGATGAAACCTTTACTCTAAATTTGTTTTTCAAAGCTACTATCAGGGACTCCCAACTACAAATATCTCTCTTACTACGTATAAACGATAATGCAGCTCCCTTTAACAATTGTTTTGCATACACAAAAAGCTGTAACTGACTCCACTGTACGGTTAAAGTGCATTCTTCTAGCTCCCTAATCCATTGTACAACATCAATCGAACCTAAACCGCAAAGCTCTGAAACGCTTCCCTCCACATCTTTTAGTGTGAACCATGACCTTTGCCCATCTGTGTTCGGGACTTCTCGAATTGTTCTAGCCGAGGCGAAATCTGCTTCCTGCCCGTCATTCTCAATTTCTATTAGATCGTAGTGACCAAGTACACGCGTTTGCAGCTCTGCTTTAAGGCCTGTAGTCTCTAGCCGTAACTCTCTCAATTTAGTGCGCAACTCCGTTGCGTATTGCAACGTTAGAATCTCACCTCGATCCATTTCACTCAATTACAGTTATATTGCTTAACAAGATTGGGATATTAATATATAGTTAGTATCAATCAATCAAATTTGTTACGACTTAACAAGATTTACACACTATGTAACGTCCGACCGCTCACCGTCCACTCGTCGCCTCTCGTACAGTCACGCCAACTTCCACTAGTTTTTTGAACTTGTAGTGGTTGCGTCTTTTGAAATTCGTTCGCCAACAACCTTGACTTTGCACATATATTACACGTTAATGCATGCAATTTTAACAATTTTCTGTTCATTTGCGAACTTCACACACACACACACACGATTTTCACTAATTGTCTTCGGCCAGAAATCTCGGTTGAGCCCCCAGTTTGTAGAATTGGAATTATTCTGGTTGTTTATTTCAATATTATTTAAGAATGTGATTTCCTTATTTAAACTTTATTATTTATTAACAATGTTTCTTTGTGTTAAGAATACATATATTTATTAATTATTATAATGGCCTTAGCGACAAATTTGGGTGTGCGATGTGATCAAGGCGAGAGTACGATTGCGAGTGCTTTCCGATCGACGCTTCTGCTTTATTTTTCCATGAGTGAGTCGACCAGATAGGTACGGCCGCTGCGTGTCGTTCTGTCTCGCTCACTCGGTACTAAACGATTGCAATGATTATGCCTGCCTGACACTTTATTTCCTACAATCGGCTGTCCTGACAAGTCATTCGACCCGAATGATCCTAGCCAAGGTTTCATGAACTCAGCCACTGTTGAGGTCTTACAAGGTACTTCACCGTCGCTAACCTTCTCAACGTCGTATCGACCGTGCCTATTCACCTTCGTGACTTTATATGGTCCTAAGTATTTACCTCTCAACTTTAGACCTGTCCCATACTGCGTACGTTTAATCGCCACTAACTCGTTTAAATTGTGTTTTCTTTCACATTTCCTGTTTTTGTCGAACGTTCTTTTCATTTCCTGCTGTATTTCATCGATATTCTTACGAGCCTCCGCTCTAATCTCATCACGACCACAGTCTAATTCTTCGACTACGCATCTCTATTCCTGTTAAAATCTTAAAAGGTGTAACTCTTGTACTTCTTGGAGCAGTATTATTAACAAATTGTTGCACACGACCTACATACTTGTACCAGTTTCCCTCATTCTCTTGACTTCACTTTGAAATCATTGGAACTATTATCTTATGCATCCTTTCTACTTGGCCGTTGCCACGGGGTACACCTGTTGCTATCAGTAAATGCTGTATATCCTGTCTGTTACAATATTCCTTAAACGCATTGGACGTGAGTGCTGCTCCCCTGTCAGAAATTATTCTCATCGGGTTACCAAATATTATGGCCTGCCTTTCAAGAGAACTAAGTACTTCCTCGACTCCTGTTCCACGAGTCGGATACAACCATACAAACTTAGAGAACCCATCAACAATAACAAGTATATGATTGTAACGCTTTGTTGTGACCTCCATCGGGCCAACGTGATCAATGTGATATGTCATCAATGGCTGATCTCCTTTACTTATTGGCATCAAATATCCTTTCTTTTTACCGGTCTTGGCATTAACAACAAGACATTTCACGCAACACTCAATAACACGGACTACCTTCTCTTTTAATTTTGGAATATAATACGATTTTTCTACGATATCCTGAGTCTTTCTAGCTTCAAAATGTCCTTGTTTGTGTGCAATCTGTATTATTTCCTTTTCCATCTGCGAGAGAACGACAATAAGTTCTCGATTGGGGTCCTTCAACAATATTTCGTTTTCAATGTAAAAATCTTCACATCCTTTCTCTTAAACTAAGCTCCTAATCAATTTAGTCCAATCATCTGACAACTGTGCTTCTCTTAATTTATGGGTTATAGTGTCAGTTAGCAGTAAACAAGAGAAACGGCTCAAGGCATCCACATGCCGCATCTTTGAACCTGAACGATGTTCGATCTGATAATCGAAACGTGCTACACGCAACGGAACCTCTTTCTTTTTCATTGTCATCGTGAACGCATTACAATCTGTGACAATCTTAAATCTCAATCCTAACACATATATACGCCACTTTATTAATGCTCCAATAACTGCTAAAACCTCAAGTTCATATGAATCATACTTCTCTTCGCAAGGTTTAGTTTTCCGACTCATATATTGTACCGGATGGAATAAACCATCTTCTGAATCTTTCTGTAAAAACGCAGCTCCGAAACCGTGTTTCGAGGCATCAGTGTGAATCTCAGTCTCTAGCTTAGGATTGTATAACTTTAAAACAGGACCATTGATCAATGCTAACTTCAATTGCTCAAACGCTACCATTTGCAATTCTTTAAACTCAAACTTGTTGTCCTTTCGCAAAATGTCAGTCAAGGGCTTAGCTGTTACTGCGTGTCCTTCGATAAATTTACGGAAATACGATGTTAACCCTAAAAATCGTTGAACTGACTTCTTATCATGTGGGATCGGGAATCTTGAACCGGCATCAGTCTTCTCCTTACTTGGCTTAATACTTCCATTTTCAACTATATAGCCCAAAAAATTTACTTTACTCTGTAGTATTTGACATTTCTCCCAGTTTATTCTCAACCCATTTTCCGCAGCTATCTTCAACACCCTTTTAAGTTTAATTAGACCATTATTCACGCTAACACTTGGTATAATTATATCGTCCATACACAACACTGCATCTCCATTCTTCACTGATTCTCTCATTACTGCCATTTTAAATCTTGTAAAAACTGCTGGACAGTTGGAAATTCCGAATGGTACATATAGGAATTCATACTGACCATTCTGAGTTACGAATGCTGTGTACTTCTGAGACAAACCCGTTTCTTAGATCTAGAGTAGTGTAAACCAACGCACTTTGAAGTTTTTCTAATACGGTATCCATCTGTGGCATAGGAAAATTATCTCGGACAACTTTCTCATTTAGCTTTCTGTAATCGCAGCACAAACAACAGGCGAAGCATATTCGGAAAAACTTGGCCTTATTATCTTCTCCTCCAACCATTCTTGTACTGTACTATCAACGATTTTCTGATCAGACTCTGCTAGACGCCTTGGATGCTGATAAACTGGCAACTCATCCGTTAGTACAATCTTCATTTCTATAGGAGTGTTTGTATTTCTAATAGGTTTGTAACTTTTAATCAACTTCTTGACTTCATTACCGATTTCTGCACTGATATGTAAGACAAGTCACTCTTTATTACACTTTATTCTATTCTGCACTGTGCATACACATATTTTCAAATTCCTTAAACAACTCAGCACAAGATTTATTCGCGTTACACAGTGATTCTTTTCTGTTGATGCTCACAAACTTTGTACCCTTCTTGGTAACAACCAAATCGACGTGATCTAATATGGTTCTACCCAAAATTGCCTCATATGCCATGTCTTCATCAGGAACGATATGAAACTCGACTTCCATCTCAATGCCATCTATCTTGACAGTTATGCTAAAACTACCAAAGGTCATCACATGACTGCCACCAATGCCTGTAAGGGTCTTCGAATATCCAGTTAATGACTTAATTCCGAGTTTAACAAACACGCTTTTACGTATGAGACTCAAATTTGCTCCTGTATCAATTAGACCGTTGATGCTTTTATTAATTTATCATCTACAACATTGGTGCTTTCAACTTTGGTGGTATCTTTATCTTTACATTCAAACGAACGATGGCCTGTTTTGCCACATTTAAAACAAGTAAACGTTTTCTTGTTACAGTCCCTCATCATGTGCGAAGGATCACCACACTTAAAACATTTGCGATCACCTTTTACTATCGATTTTTTCTCTCTATTATCTCTACCTTGCTTGTGCACAGATGACTCGAATGTTGTTTTCTTTGACGACTTTCTAGGATCATAGGATTTTAAGTAGGTCTCTATTTGAACTTTCAACGCATCCACTGTTCTGGCCTGATACAATAATGCCTTATTTGCTCTCATGTCTGGTATACCTTCTACGAAATACTCGATTAAACTTTCGTCATCCAAATCGATTGGCTTTGCGATTTCCATTAACGAATACAAAAACTCATACAAGTTCTCATCACTCTTTAACTGTCGATTGCTCAGTCTTCTATGAACTTCTGCTGATGAAACCTTTACTCTAAATTCGTTTTTCAAAGCTACTTTCAGAGACTCCCAACTACAAATATCTCTCTTACTACGTATAAACGATAATGCAGCTCTCTTGAACAATTGTTTTGCATACACAAAAAGCTGTAACTGACTCCACTGTACGGTTAAAGCGCATTCTTCTAGCTCCCTAATCCATTGTACAACATCAATCGAACCTAAACCGCAAAACTCTGAAACGCTTCCCTTCACATCTTTTAGTGTGAACCATGACCTTTGCCCATCTGTGTTTGGGACTTCTCGAATTGTTCTAGCCGAGGCGAAATCTGCCTCCTGCCCGTCATTCTCAATTTCTATTAGATCGTAGTGAGCGAGTAGACGCGTTTGCAGCTCTGCTTTAAGGCCTGTAGTCTCTAGCCCTAACTCTCTCAATTTAGTGCGCAACTCCTCAATACGCAACGTTAGAATCTCACCTCGATCCATTTCACTCAATTACAGTTATATTGCTTAACAAGATTGGTATAGTAATATATAGGTAGTATTAATCAATCAAATTTGTTACGACTTAACAAGATTTACACACTATGTTAATGTAGGTCAAATTGTGTTAGGTTATGGTTTAATTCAGACGATTCTTAGAAATGTGCTCTCTGCAGCTCGCATCAATTTCGTCGATATTTTTGCCACCGGTCTGGTTTCGCTGTGCAAGCAAAGTAACTCACACTCTTGACAATAATTAAACAGCTCACCCAACTATAGTCGTCCTGCTCTATGTTCCACTCAATATCTCTGTAGCAACTGTTCGGTTCGCTCTCTGTTGCCACTCACTCTGTTGTCGCTACTCACTCGGCTGTTTTCCACTCGTTCTCGTGATCTCTCTTTGTCTGCTTCCACACCAATTGTCTCAACTTCGTGTCTGCTGCCTTCTCGTTTGGTCTTGTCGGCGTCGTCTGCTTTTGTAACGGTTTCTGTTCTCCGCTTTCTGTTCTCCTTTGGTTTTCCGTTTCCCCAGTGAACACAGGTTACCACCAACTTCGTGCTCTCTGTCTGCTCTCTCCGTCTGTCTGCTTCCACAGTGAACACTGGTTATCATCAACTTCGTGCCCTCTGTCTGCTCTCTCCGTCTGTCTGCTTCCACAGTGACCACTAATTTTCATCAACTTCGTGTCCGCTGTCTGCTATCTCCGTCTGTCTGCTTCCACAGTGACCACTAATTATCATCAACTTCGTGTCCGCTGTCTGCTCTCTCCGTCTGTCTGCTTCCACAGTGACCACTAATTATCATCAACTTCGTGTCCGCTGTCTGCTCTCTCCGTCTGTCTGCTTCCACAGTGAACACTGGTTATCATCAACTTCGTGTCCGCTGTCTGCTCTCTCCGTCTGTCTGCTTCCACAGTGAACACTAATTTTCATCAATTTCGTGTCCGCTGTCTGCTTTCTCTTTTCCTCTCGAGTCACCACCCTTCTCGAGCTGCTCTCAACTTCAGCCGCCGACTTTTGCCGAAACGGCGCCAAAATTCTGGGTGACGCTCTTCTTGCGTCGTCCGACCGCTCACCGTCCACTCGTCGCCTCTCGTACAGTCACGCCAACTTCCACTAGTTTTTTGAACTTGTAGTGGTTGCGTCTTTTGAAATTCGTTCGCCAACAACCTTGACTTTGTATATATATTACACGTTAATGCATGCAATTTTAACAATTTCCTGTTCATTTGCGAACTTCACACACACACACACACACGATTTTCACTAATTGTTTTGGGCCAGAAATCTCGGTTGAGCCCCCCAGTTTGTAGGGTTGGAATATTCCTGGTTATTTAATTCAATATTATTTAAGGATGTGATTTCCTTATTTAAACTTTTTTATTATTTATTAACAATGTTTCTTTGTGTTAAGAATACATATATTTATTAATTATTATAATGGCCTTAGCGACAAATTTGGGTGTGCGATGTGATCGAGGCGAGAGTACGATTGCGAGTGCTTTCCGATCGACGCTTCTGCTTTATTTTCATGAGTGAGTCGACCAGATAGGTACGGCCGCTGCGTGTCGTTCTGTCTCGCTCACTCGGTACCAAACGATTGCCATGATTATGCCTGCCTGACACTTCATTTCCTACAATCGGCTGTCCTGACAAGTCATTCGACCCGAATGATCCTAGCCAAGGTTTCATGAACTCAGCCACTGTTGAGGTCTTACAAGGTCCTTCACCGTCGCCAACCTTCTCGACGTCGTATCGACCGTGCCTATTCACCTTCGTAACTTTATATGGTCCTAAGTATTTACCTCTCAACTTTAGACCTGTCCCATACTGCGTACGTTTAATCGCCACTAACTCGTTTAAATTGTATTTTCTTTCACATTTCCTGTTTTTGTCGAACGTTTTTTTCATTTCCTGCTGTATTTCATCGATATTCTTTCGAGCCTCCGCTCTAATCTCATCACGACCACAGTCTAATTCTTCTATTAACGAATCGGTTATCAGCTTTCTCATTTTGGGATCATCAGGACTACGCATCTCTATTCCTGTCAAAATCTTAAAAGGTGTAACTCTTGTACTTCTTGGAGCAGTATTATTAATAAATTGTTGCACACGACCTACATACTTGTACCAGTTTCCCTCATTCTCTTGACTTAACTTTGAAATCATTGGAACTATTATCTTATGCATCCTTTCTACTTGGCCGTTGCCACGGGGTACACCTGTTGCTATCAGTAAATGCTGTATATCCTGTCTGTTACAATATTCCTTAAACGCATTGGACGTGAGTGCTGCTCCCCTGTCAGAAATTATTCTCATCGGGTTACCAAAAATTATGGCCTGCCTTTCAAGAGAACTAAGTACTTCCTCGACTCCTGTTCCACGAGTCGGATACAACCATACAAACTTAGAGAACCCATCAACAATAACAAGTATATGATTGTAACGCTTTGTTGTGACCTCCATCGGGCCAACGTGATCAATGTGATATGTCATCAATGGCTGATCTCCTTTACTTATTGGCATCAAATATCCTTCCTTTTTGCCGGTCTTGGCATTAACAATAAGACATTCCACGCAACAATCAACAACACGGACTACCTTCTCTTTTAATTTTGGAATATAATACGATTTTTCTACGATATCCTGAGTCTTTCTAGTTCCAAAATGTCCTTGTATTATTTCCTTTTCCATCTGCGAGGGAACGACAATAAGTTCTCGATTAGGGTCCTTTAACAATATTTCGTTTTCAATGTAA
Source organism: Drosophila tropicalis (assembly GCF_018151085.1). NCBI lineage: Eukaryota > Metazoa > Arthropoda > Insecta > Diptera > Drosophilidae > Drosophila > Drosophila tropicalis. The sequence goes on along the minus strand of NW_027172727.1, from coordinate 137,152 downwards.
AAATCTTCATGTCCTTTCTGTTGAACTAAGCTCCTAATCAATTTAGTCCAATCATCTGACAACTGTGCTTCCCTTAATTTATGGGTTATAGTGTCAGTTAGCAGAAAATAAGATAAACGGCTCAAGGCATCCACATGCCGCATCTTTGAACCTGAACGATGTTCGATCTGATAATCGAAATCTTGTAGGTACATTGCCCAACGTGCTACACGCAACGGAACCTCTTTCTTTTTCATTGTCATCGTGAACGCATTACAATCTGTGACAATCTTAAATCTCAATCCTAACACATATATACGCCACTTTATTAATGCTTCAATAACTGCTAAAACCTCAAGTTCATATGAATCATACTTCTCTTCGCAAGGTTTAGTTTTCCGACTCATATATTGTACCGGATGGAATAAACCATCTTCTGAATCTTTCTGTAAAAGCGCAGCTCCGAAACCGTGTTTCGAGGCATCAGTGTGAATTTCAGTCTCTAGCTTAGGATTGTATAGCTTTAAAACAGGACCTTTGATCAATGCTAACTTCAATTGCTCAAACGCTACCATTTGCAATTCTTTAAACTCAAACTTGTTGTCCTTTCGCAAAATGTCAGTCAAGGGCTTAGCTGTTACTGCGTATCCTTCGATAAATTTACACACACACGATTTTCACCGTAACAGACATTCGGATACTAGCAGAGTTCTGAGGGCGCGGCGGTAAACGTTCTGCTTGGCGTTGGGTGTAAGTCTTAGCCGCTGGTGCAAAATTGCTAGGTTCGACTCCCACCTTTGGAAATTTCTCTATATCGTTTTTTTATTCTATAATTATTTATTTATTTCTTTAAACGAAATTAAATTTGTATAGTCTGGCCATAAATTGTTTGCCATAGTAGTTCCATTGAATACATAGTTCTGTTTACTGTTCTTTGTCTGTTGTTGGGCTGCGTCAATAGGGGCAATTGTTGGTGTCGCCGCCAAGTTGGAGCGGCATAACTCCCAGCGTTGCAGCAAGAGGAAATTCTTGTCGTGCGAGGGAAATTGCCTCTAGAAAGCGCGGCCGAGTCAATGATGAAGCGGACGCCGCCACCGTAGTCTATTCTAATCATCATTTAAATCAGTCTCTTCCCATTTCCCCTGGAGACAGTATCCCACCTACAAAGACGATATCTGTTGTAGTTTTCGAACCGTCCGGGCAAACATCCGTTCCCAGGAATATTGTCAATAAAGTAGTTACAAGAGGAGCCAGTAAAGTGTTGACTGCTTTAGCTGCTACTGCTTCTGCTGTTGCAGCTACTGCTGTACCTGGCACTTCTAGTTCCCTTGTTGTAGTTCCCTCCAAAAAACAAACTTTTATTTCGAGTCTTGATCCCAACACTACTTCTGATGAAGGCATTGCCTACATCCATGGAAAAGTTCAAGCCCCTAACATTGCGGTGGGACATTTCGTCCTTCAAAATAAGCGTCTCACCAGACCTTTTTGGCCAAATATGTCATAAAGATTTCTGGCCAGAACACCTTATTGTAAAAGAGTATGCAATAAAAAAGAATAATCGGCCTCCGATTAGCCTGTCACCTCTGCAAACAACGTTCCTTGGCGAGTCAAAAAACTAACTTCGTCCCTAACTCTGTCCTATTACAATGTACGGGGACTAAAGTCTAAACTCTCTAGACTTAATGTAGATAGTTTAGCTTTTGACTTTCATATTCATGCCTTTATTGAAACTTGGCTGAAGCCTGATATTGCCGATGCTTCAATTTTCACTTCAAAATATTTAACATACAGACATGATCGGACTATCCGTAATGGTGGTGGTGTTTTCATCGTTGTTGATTCAGCTTTCTCGTCTGAAATTGTCCAATCAGGAGATTAAATTTGTATGTGTTAATTGTGTTAATTGTTTTGGGAGATTTTAATTTACCTGAGATTGCCTGGACCCTTTAATATGATTCTTTATTACTGTTGCCCTTCTCGTCACATTGTTTTATAGATGGTCTGCTTGAGTTGTCCATAACTCAAATAAATCATGTCCGGAATAGTCGTGACAGATCACTAGATCTGGTATATGTGTTGGATTCTTCCAACTGCGATGTTAGTTATCCCTGAAGACAACTTTCATTCAACTCTGGATGTAACCATTGACCTTCCTTTTGCGGTTATGTCTCAATATAATAACTCGATGCCTCCAACCCGATGTTTTCGCAAGACAATCTTTACTACTGCACGGATATAGACTCTGCCATTTCTGTCTTCTATAAAACTCTTAAGTCGTTCTGATAGAACTCTTTGGTTCGTAACGTACCGTAAAATTAAGATGGTAGAAAAGATTTAAAAAGTGCGGCAAAGCATAGGATTATCTTCAGAGTTGTAAACTTAAGTTTTCTCGCGATCCTAAGCAATTTTATAACTTTGTCAATGTAAAACGTAAGATATCAGTGCACCAGACTTACTTGTCTTTCGAAAACAATAAAGCCGACACTGATCAGGCTATTGCCAATATGTTTGCTGATTTCTTCAAAACAACTTATTCCTCTTCTATTTATCAAGTAAACCCTCCTTATCCTCATCACTTGCAATCGTCTAACTACATTTTAGACCCTGTGCTTGCTTAAAGTTCGGTTCTAAGCGTGCTTAGTTCTGTCAAACCAGTATATGCACCTGGCCCAGACGGAAATCCAATGCTGCGTGTTAAGGTTTTATGCAGAGGCCCTATGTAAGCCAATACTTAAGTCACATCTTCCAAATTTCGGTCTATCTGGAAGGAATCATATATTATTCCTCTTCATAAAAAGGGGAAAAAGTCCGAAGCCTCCAATTATAGGGGCATTTCTAAATTGTCTGCCATACCCAAAGCATTTGAGACAATAATAACATCTCAACTGCAGCATTTTTGTAGCTCAATTATTTCGTCATCGCAACATGGCTTTAAGAAACGTAGATCGACAACTACTAACCTATTAGAATTTGCATCTCACTCGATAAAAGTATTATTTATACTGACTTCAGCAAGGCCTTTGACTCTGTTAATCATACTCTGCTTTTATATAAGTTGAACGCATTTTCTCAATATCTTTCTAAGCGTACACAAAAGGTCCTCTTTAAGTCTTCATTTTCTAAGACCATTCATGTGTCCTCTGGAGTACCTCAGGGTAGGGTCATTTGGGTCCATTGCTATTCACTCTTTTTATAAATGATCTTCTATTGGCAGTGAAACATTCTCGGGTATGTACGTGGATGATGTTTAGCTTTACCTCAGTTTTAAAGACATATCGTCTTCTTGCCTGCTTCAATCCGATGTTAATGATCTTGAGAGTTGGTGTGAAACCAACCTATTAAACCTCAACGGCTCTTAATGCAAAATCTTTTTATAGATGCACTCCATACTTAGCAACTTATTATCTTACACTCCCTTAGAGCGGTTAGATATTATCAATGACTTAGGTGTTCTTATGGACCATAAGTTAACTTTTAATCCTTATATTTCTGCTACAGTTAGTAAAGCTATGAATATTCTTGGGCTTGTGAAACGATGGTCAAAAGAGTTTGACGATCCGTACACAACCAAAATTCTATGTACTTCATAAATCCATACTATCTTAGAGTACGGATCCTGCATATGGTCACCTCAATATAAGACGCACCAAAGTAAAATTGAATCTGTGCAAAAGCGATTTCTGCTTTTTGCTCTTCGCGGTCTAAATTGGGATCGCAATGTCAATTTGCCATCAAACTCCAGTAGGTTTCTTTTAATCAATCTTCCTTCTTAAATTAATCGTAGAATAATGCTTGGTGCTATCTTTATTCTCAAACTTTTAATTGGTGAAATAGACTCTCCTGAGCTATTCTCCTGGGCTAACCAGTTAAACCTATCTGTACCCCGTAGACCTACTAGAAATTTTATTCCTCTATTCTCAAAAAAAAAACACTGTACTTCTAACTATTCCCTGCCTGAACCTTTTCGAGTCCTATGTTCTGATTACAATATTCTGTATCCCGTAATCAGATCAGAACTCTCTTCCCCTTGTAAAAACCTCTATCCTAGCACACTTAGCTCGTAATTAGCTGTAGTTAATAATATTTTAATTGTTTGTCCGTTTTATGTATTTATCCACGCGATCGTGGCGTCCGAAATGCGGCTGCGCCCCTGCGGTCGGTCAGGCGGGAGGTGGATAGCTCTCTGCTTGGGCTCGCGCGAAACAGGCTATGTCCTGATGTATAATGGGGCACTTGTACGTACTTCGCATTGTACGCGTCAACGTCCAGACAATATAAAAAATAAGGCTTAAGATCGCCATATCGTAAATGTTCTCGGTGACTTGGAATGCCTTAACAGTTTCTAGAGCTTCACCGGAGACCCAGGAGATCAAATAAGTAAATTAAACTATCTTGAGAATTGACCTGTCATTATAAACAAGGGTTTCGAACAACGAGAAAAAATGTTTAAGCTCTGAGGACTCCCCACTAAACTTTGCCAGTTGTAAATTCGGAAGACGAGATCGAGCCGGCGGTTCGGACGTACGTTCCTCATGCCCTTAGTATCGGACGAAATGTTTTATGCGGACCTAAGTTGTGACTTCGCTGATATACACAACTCTTCTAACTCTGACCTATACTCATCGTCGGAGTCACATCTCACCGCAGACTCGATATTGGTATTCAACATTTCCAATCTACATTCCAAGTCTATTGCTTGAAGCGAAATACTTCCATATTTTAATTGGTCACTCACGTGTGCGTTGAAGCAGGAGAGAACATTACAGAGATGGTTGAAGATAGCAAAGGAGAGTCGCGCGAGGATGCGATCTCTAGTAATGAGAACGCTAATGTTTTTTTTTTTTTTTTTTAACTTTTAATATATATTTGTTGAATCTACTCTTAAATTAGAGCCTAACAACAAGTTTGAAATATTTTTCTTAATCTAGTACTTAAGATAAATCCTGGGGATATTGGAGGCGGCCCTAATCACTTATTATTGAGTTGGTCTGTCATTTCTTTTAAGACGAGTTCTATTATTAGTTCGCGTAAGGGAATTGGCAAGAACATTTGGGTGTGCCTCCAGTTTCGCAGAATACTTTAGTTGTTGACTACCTATTTCAGATTTTACGCTAGGTATATTTAGATCATTTTGAATGTTGTCGTTCCGTATATACCACGGGGCCCCCGTGATTGATCTTAAAATTTTCGACTGCGCTCTTTGTATAATATCGACATTGCTGGTACTTGCCTTCCCCATAGTACGGCTCCGTAAGTCCAGATGGGTTTCAGTACGGAGTTGTATAGGAGGACTTTATATTCCAGACGTAGGGGGGACCGAGCATTGATGATCCAATGTAGGCTACTCACTTTCAGTTTAAGCTGTGACTTTTTTGCTTCGATGTGCTTGCGCCAAGTTAGACTTCTGTCTAGGTGGATGCCAAGGTAAGTGACATCCACGGCTTGAGGAACTGGTACGTTGTTTAGCATTAGAGCTGGACAGTTTCTTCTGTTAAGCGTAAATGTAACATGTTTGCATTTCTGCTCGTTGACCCGGATACGCCAGGTTGCTAGCCATTCCTCTACCACCTTGAGGTGTTCCTCTAATTTTGCAGAGGCTTGTATTGGGCATTTGGATCTGCTGAGGATTGCCGTGTCATCGGCAAAAGTGGACGTTGTAAGTCCTAAACTCGTTGGTAAGTCTGCAGTGTACAGTAGGTAGAGCAATGGGCCGAGTACACTGCCTTGCGGTACACCAGCTTTGATTTCAAAATCAGCAGAGACGGAGCCATTACATCTTACAGCGAATTGCCTATTGTAAAGGTAAGATTCCATGAGTTTGTGGGTGTACTGTGGCAGTTTTTGCCGGATTTTGAACATCAGAACCGCACGAAGCGGTAGCCATCCAACTAATAAAATCAAAATTAAAAGGTCAAGCGGCTAGCAGCCTAAGCTCAGAAAAAACGATTGATGAAGTAATACAAAGACTATCAACAATCTTCAAGGGTGACTCAGTAGACTTTTTAACAGCAAAAATTAAAAATCTGCAGAGAAATCCCAATAACTGTGTTTCATACACAAACGAAACTACTGAGTTGACTGACGCCCTTAAAAGCGCATATATGTCCGATGGTCTTCCAAGTGAGGAAGCAGTAAAATATACTACCAAAGTGGCAGTAAATGCCATGGTAGGTCACACCAAAAGTCCAAGAGTCCAATTATTAATGGAATCAGGACACTTTCAATCAGCTAAAGAAGCAATTAATAGATTTACCACTCTTTCAGTAGAGTCGGGATCCACAGAAAGCTTCCAAAATAATGCCATCTATTATGCCCAAAGAAACCGTGGTAATTATAATAACAAATATAATTATCGCGTTAGAGGCAATGGTCGTGGTTATTTTAATAACTATAATAATAACAATAACGTCCAAAATTCCCAGCAAAACAGGAATAATAATAACAGAGGAAACAACAGAGGTTACAACAAGAATAATAGAGGTAACCGAGGAAATAACCGACAAAACGGTTATACCAATAATAATGTTATGGTAGCACAGAATGCTTCGGGAAACTCCCAGGCACCTTTAGATACTCAGCAGTAAAGAGTAATAAGATTCACGCCATCAGTTTAAATCAAAATACGTTTGTTACCTTCACGAATGTGGCAACGGGAAAAAAGTTAGTATTCTTAATAGACACAGGAGCGGAAATATCTATTGTAAAAGGGAATTCCGATAATCTTCAAAATATTCAAACCAATAAAATTATAAGCATACAGGGAATCAGTCAAGAAGTAACTAAATCCATAGCGTTTACTTCTGTTAAAATCCAATTTTCAAAATATATAATCCCACACGACTGTCACGTCGTAAATAACCAATTCGCTATTCCATGTGATAGAATACTAGGAATCGATTTCATAAGGAAATACAACTGTCAATTAGATTTCAATCCGTCCGAAGACTGGTTAATATTTTGACCAAACAACCTAAAATATCCGATATATGTACCAATATCGTACAGTTCTGGTAATAATTCAATTGTTTTACCAGCAAGATCCCAAGTTGTCCGAAAAATTGAAATAAGTTCACCAGAAGACAGTGTATTAATTCCAAACCAAGAAATTCAACATGGTATTTATTTAGCAAATACCATAGCTAACGCCCAAAACGCAGTCATACGATTGCTAAATACTACAAATACAGATCAAATAGTAAACATATCAAGTTTGAAGTAGGAACCACTTTCCTGCTACGAAATAATCGAAGCAAATAAAGAACAGCGTGAACTACGTTATCAAAAAAATTTCCCCCACAGTTTCACGGCCAACTTACGAAGTTGTGCAAGAAATATAGTGATGTATTCGGACTAGAAACCGAATCAATAACAACAAATAACTTTTATAAACAAAAATTAAGACTGGTGGACGATGAACCAATATACATATATAAAAAATGAAGCAAGTAAGTCGACTCGTCGACTTGGGTATACCATACACCAGGTGAAACAAATATTTTAAATTTCGAAAACCAAACATGCTTCATACTATGTGTCATCTCGCTTACTGTACAAACACACGAGCACTTTGGCGCCGCCACTAGCCAGCGGCCAATTTTGTCCTTATGGATTGCGTAGTAAAATACGTTCATACGCATATTTTGCATGTTTCTAGTCCGATTTCAATGAAATTTGGTAGCTTTTCAGAAATAGTCAAGACTAATTAGTCTGCCGAATTTGAATGCGATAGTCAAAAAACTACAGGAGGAAATCGGTTTTTTCTTAATTATGGAGGCGGAAGTGGGCGTGGCAAAATATGAAAATATATATACTCTGCGCGCATACTAAGCTAGTATACATACTAAATTTGGTGACTTTAGCTTTGTTTGTTTTTGATAAAATCAGTTTTGTTTAATTTGCGGGGGCGGAAGTGGGCGTGGCAAAAGAATTAAATAGCCAGTTTCTACGCGTCTATTGAACTAGTCTGCATGCCAAATTTGATGTCTCTAGCTATTATACTTTTTAAGAAAAACAGTTTTATGTGATTCCTGGGGGCGTAAGAGGGCGTGGCAAAAAGTTTGAACAATTATTTTCTGCGCGCTAACTAAACGGGTATACAAATTAAATTTGATGTCTCCAGCTGTTATACTTTTTAAGAAAAATAGTTTTATGTGATTCCTGGGGGCGTAAGGGGGCGTGGCCGAAATTCCAATTAACTCTACATATGTACATATTACACGAGTATACATACCAAATTTGGTGGCTCTAGCTCTTATAGTCTCCGAGATCTGCGTGTTCATACGGACGGACGGATAGACGGACATGGCTAGATCGACTCGGCTGTTCATCCTGATCAAGAATATATATACTTTATAGGGTCGCAGAAGCTTCCTTCTGCCTATTACATACATTTTGGCGACTTTAATATACCATTTCACCCTATGGGTGTATGGTATAAAAATAACTTCAACTGCACATCATCACCAGACTGTAGGCACTGTGGAGCGAAGCCACGGAACACTAAATGAATTATTACGATCATACATTTCAGTTGACAAAACTGACTGGGATGTATGGATACTATATTTTGCATATTGTTTTAATACAACACCCTCTATGGCATATGATTATTGTCCATATGAGTTGGTATTTAGTAAAACTGCGAACTTACCGAAACATTTTAATAGTGTTGATAATATAAATCCACTATATAACATAGAAGATTATGATAAGGAATCAAAATCTAGATTAGAACAGGCATATAAAAGAGCCAGAATAATGTTAGAACAGCATAAAGCAAAGAATGATAGAAAAGTAAAAAATATCGAATTAGAAATAGGAGATAAGGTTTTATTAAGTAATGATACGGGTCATAAGTTAGAACCTAAGTATTAAGGCCCATACATTATAGAAGAAATAAAGGATAGGGATAACATTTTAATTAGGAATACAAAGAGTAAGAAACAATTAGTGCATAAAGATAGGTTAAAAATTTTACTCAAATAATATTTATATATAAAAAAAAAAAAAATAATAATAATAAAACAAAACAAATAAATTATCTACATTTAATGACACTATACATATACTATACAAAAATACTTTTACCACATATGTATATCATTAAACGAACAATCAAACATTCAAACTGAAAAAACTTAATTTTTAAAATTATTGGAAAATAACTCCATACAATTACGTCTTTTTAAATAGCGGACGTTGACGATACTATGCGCAGTACGTTCAAGTGGCCCCTACGACACACAGTGGGGCCTTCTGGCATTTAGCATTGCAAAAATCATAGCGTTTAAACCAATAAATCGATTTCAAAAATTTAAAAAGAATGTGATAAAGAATACCTTAAGCTTCAAAATGAATGTTTGTCAAAAGTGCTAGGTGTTCGTGGTGCTGTAATATTCAAGGTCAAAGTCAGAAAATATTTCCAAGCATGTTGGATCGAAACCCGGGTTTTTTCAATCACAAATGGAATTTTTCATAGTTTTAGACGACTATGTAACATTTTTTAATGTTTTAGTTTGTATTTTAACATAATTACAAAAAGAAAAAAAAAATTTTTTAAATTTTTTTTTTAGGTTAATTTTGAAAAATTTGCTATTGACGGGTGATTTTCTTCAAAATAATTTTTAATATTTACATCAGTATCTAATAAACTCAACATTTCGGGACTAAAGTTGCTATTTTCCAAATCCTTTCGTGATCGCACGTGTCTCAGTGATGCAATAAGTGGGTCCAAAGAGGCTGCTAGCGTGTTAAAAAGGTCTTCATTTTGTCTAACATGAGAAGTTTTTAATGTATTAGTGTATCTGAACCTTTTGTAGTCCTTGTTTTTACATTGCTGTGCTTCTTCGGATAGCTCTCCAAGTGGTAAACACTGATATTCTATTAAATCCTTTCCGTGAGCCAAAATCCTATGTACCGTTGGGGTAAGTTTTTTTTGCGTATACAATTCAGTCAAGAGATAAGCAGTCTTTGAAGTATATTCGGCAAATTTTTCACCACTTACCATTTCCTTGCAATTTATAACATTCAAGATGACAGCCAACCTTTTAATGATCTCTTGACTAACACCTGTTATAAAAGATGTCACTTCATCATTTTCAAAAAATCTCCTTGAAGTATTTCCATCATTCGTGTTTCGGTATTACCCTTTTTGTATTAATTAGGTAAACAACTTAATATTTACATCCATTTAGGTAAACGGAAATAAAAACGACCAACCCACAAATAGGACAAACTTTTCATCAACTTAAATAACAAGTCTTGTCAATAATAAGTCTTGTCATTTTTTCCAAAGCAGATAATTAGTAATTTATCATTGTAGAAAGGCATATATGTAAGGTAGTATTTGCAAAACAGCATTTCGCAATGTTATCATTTAAATACAAAGAAGCTACAGGCCAATACGCATGCGCTCTTCTTCTTCCTTAAACCTGCAGCGCATTTTTTAGGCGAGGTTGCCTTAGTTTTATGGCTTACGCATCGCTGTCGCAGGTCTCCGCATATTGGGACTATATACATCTGATAGGTAAATATTTCACCTACCTAGTGTATGTAGTCCGGTATTGATACTCGTTGAGTCTTGCTAGTTTTATTCCATCAAAGTTCAAAAAATGACAATATTTAGTACATTTTTCAAACGCTTCTAGTTCAATAACTATTTAAGTAATTATTAAAATTTATAAAACATGCTATTAATAAAGAACATACTTTTCAGATAAAACCAAAAAATCCAAGATCGATTGTTGAAATCGCCCAATATTCAGTTTTAAAGTTGCGATTTTTTTTAAAAATTATCATTTTTTCCTTTTCACTAAAAAAGTCTCAACTTTGGGCGCCTCTAGCACCCATGAATCTCAACCGATTTCAAAAATTTTTCGGATTCATAATCTCTGAAGTATTTCCTATCGATTGCATATATCATTTTTGCCAAACGCGATCATGAAAAAACGTATTTTTGCAACGCTATCCGAGCAGAGGCCCAACTGTGCGACACCAGGACATAGCCTGTTACGCGCGAGCCCAAGCAGATAACTGCCCACCTGCCACCCGATCGACCGAGGGGTGCAGCCGTATAACGCACTGCACGAATCGCGTGGACAAATACACAATAGAAAAAACAGACAAACAAATAATACTATAGCTATCTATTAACTAAATGGGATAGGATAGATGTTTTAAGCATATTAATAGAAAACTCTGAGCTGATTACATGGAATAGAAGGTTGTAATCAGAGCAGAGGACCCTAAAAGGTTCATGCATAGCATAGTTAGAAGAACAACGACTAAGGGATAAAGGTATCAAAGGATGTCTACTCCGTCTACATGGTACCGACAGATTCACCTGAGCTAATAACTCAGGCGAGTCGATATCACCAATTAGGAGCTTGTGCATAAAAATAACACCAAGCATAATTCTACGGTTAGTTAGGGACGGAAGGTTAATCAAGAGAAGTCTACTAGAATACGAAGGCAAATTGACATTGCGATCCCAGCTTAAGCCACGAAGAGCAAATAGCAAAAACTGCTTTTGAACGGATTCAAGTCTAATCTGGTGCGACTCATATTGAGGTGACCAAATGCAAGATCTATACTCTAAAATAGGACGGACAAGCGAAGTAAAAAGAACTTTAGTTGTATAGGGGTCATCAAATTCTTTTGACCATCTTTTAATGAAACCCAGGACACTCATGGCCTTTGCGACCGTGGTGGAAATGTGGGTTTTAAATTTAACTTATGGTCCATAAGTACGCCCAAATCATTTATATTATTTAAACGTTCTAAAGGGCTATTGTTTAGAAAATAAGTGACCAGTTGGGGAGAGTTACGGAAAAAAGTCATTACCTTACATTTGGTAGTGTTAAGATTTAGTAGATTAAACTGGCACCAGGATTGAAAGTTTTTAAGATCAGCTTGTAGCCGACTAAATGAATCTGTATCTTTATGAGTAAGACAAAGCTTGACATCGTCAGCATACATAAGCACACGCGAATGAACAATGACTGATGGAAGATCGTTAATGAATAGTGTGAAGAGCAGAGGGCCAAGATGACTACCTTGAGGTACACCAGAAGTCACAGGAATGGAAGCGGAAAAAGAAGACTTAAAAAGTACCTTCTGTTTTCTATTTGTTAAATATTCACGAACCCAAGAAAGGAAAAGGGGTGGAAACCCAATGTCGCTCAGCTTAGAATGTAATAGGGTATGATTAACGGAATCAAAGGCTTTGCTAATTCTAAACGTAAGACCTCTGTGCACCCATCTTTTTTGTCTTTTCAAAATAAAAAAGCAAGCACTGATCAGGCAATCGCCGATATGTTTGCGAGTTTTTTCAAAACAACTTATTCCTCAACGGAATATCGAGCAAGTCCGTATCCTTATCATTTAAAAAAGGCTAATTGCATTTTCAATCCAGTGATTGATGAAAGTTCTATTCTTAGCGAACTTAAATTACTTAAACCTGTTTATTCTCCGGGGCCAGATGGTCTTCCTGGATGCGTACTCAGGTTCTGTGCAAACGCATTATGTAAACCCATTTTAAAATTGTTTCTATTCTATATTACATCAGTTTGTTTACCATTTTTAAACCCCTTGATAATTACTGATGTAAATTCTAAAAGGTTAGTGGTTGTAGATCTACGTTTCACAAACCCATGTTGGGATGGCGAAATAATAGAGCTGCAAAAATGTTGCAATTGAGAAGTTATAATTTTCTCAAAAGCTTTCGGAAAAGCGGACAATTTTGAGATACCCCTATAGTTAGAGGCTTCGGACTTTTTGCCATTTTTATGCAGAGGAATGATATACGACTCCTTCCAAATAGATGGAAAAGAGGAAGATTCGACAGACAATAGAAACAATTTTAAAATGGGTTTACATAATGCGTTTGCACAGAACCTGAGTACGCATCCAGGAAGACCATCTGGCCCCGGAGAATAAACAGGTTTAAGTAATTTAAGTTCGCTAAGAATAGAACTTTCATCAATCACTGGATTGAAAATGCAATTAGCCTTTTTTAAAATGATAAGGATACGGACTTGCTCGATATTCCGTTGAGGAATAAGTTGTTTTGAAAAAACTCGCAAACATATCGGCAATTGCCTGATCAGTGCTTGCTTTTTTATTTTGAAAAGACAAAAAAGATGGGTGCACAGAGGTCTTACGTTTAGAATTAACAAAGTTATAAAATTGTTTAGGGTCGGAAGAAAACTGAAGCTTACACCGCTGAAGATAATTCTTATAGCATTGAGTATTAAGCATCATGAATTTTGAACGAGCGACTGTATACAGAGCATAATCTGATGAACGACGTGTTTTTTGAAACTTCTTATAATATCGTGTCTTCACATTTTTCAAATTGGATAACTCACGAGAGAACCAGGGAGGTTTGTTAAGCCGCTCCAGCCTACCAAGAGGCACACAAATATCAAAGAGTGAATTCAGAGTATCATAGAAAAAACGAACAGCTGAGTTCATATCTCTACAATTGTACAGATAAGACCAATCGGTAGTAGCAATGTTTTCATTAAGGCTGGCAAAGTCAGTCTTACGAAAGCACCTAGTTAGAGGTAACTCATTTAAACCAAGTAATGGTGAAAGCAAGGGCAAATCAATTTTTAAATTTAATGTAGGATGAAATTTGTCTTCTGGAAGAACAAATGGTTCGATCCTAGAAACCTCACAATAAGAAGAATCCAATACAAAAATAAGATCTAACGATTTTCTATTAGAATTTAAGACGGGATTGACTTGGGATAAAGATAAGCCTAGAAGGCCATCAATAAAGTCATGTGACAAAGAGGGCAGCAACGTGGTAGATTCATCTGTTAGTGACCATGCTAAAGCGGGTAAATTAAAATCACCTACAACTATGAGCAAGTCTTGACTGGAAACTAAGGAGGAGACAGTCTGAATTGCCTCTAAATGATTTAAATATACCACCATGTCTGACAATGGTGGAATATAGGAACAAGTAATGAAAGCATTAAAAGATTTAAAATTTACTTTAACACCGACAAACTCAATCTCCTGGGTACTAGAAAATTGAATCATTTCAGATGATAAAGCAGCATCAACAGCTATCAGAACGCCACCACCTATACGAGAAATCCGGTCACGTCTGAATATAGAAAAGTTTGTGGAAAAAACCGATGCATCAGCAATATCAGGTTTTAGCCACGTCTCTGTAAAAGCTAGAATGTTATGTTCAAAAGAAAGACTATCTACATAGAGATTAGAAAGTTTAGATTTCAGCCCTCTAACGTTCTGGTAACCCAGGTTAAGGGACGAAGCTAGTTTTTTGACACACCAGCAGATGCTGATGTGGCAGGAATGGTATTAGTTGTTGTTGTTGGCAAGCGAATCGGTTTCCGATTTTTCTTTTTCACAGTATATTCCTTAACTAGTATATGTTTTGGCCAAAAATCTTCTCGACATATAGTGTCGAAGATATTGGCAGAAACACTATTTTTAAAGGACGAAATGTCCCGAGAATAAGAAAATTTAAACTTCTCCACCGCAATATTCGAGACGATAACTTTCTTCCGAATATAGGCTATTACATCATCAGATGTGACAACAGGGTCTAGCCTAGAAACAAATATATGTTTCTTTGGTGGTATGCCAACGAGAGGCCGCGGTCCCGAAGCGTCAGCCGCAGCAGTAACGTTGGACAAGTCACCCACTGCAGCAGTCAACTTGTTTACGGGGCCCTCGATACTTTTAGAACTATCGGCAATTTCCATTGGAATGGGTAATTGCCCGGACACATCGGACACTACAATAGGAATCGTTTTTAAGAGATCATTCCCAGGTGATACCGGTAATTCCTTACTAATAGCATTCACAACCGGGCTCTTAAACGAAATCAATTGCTGTACATTAGGAGTGGACGGTGCATGAGACCGGTCGGGGACGATAAGAGACGCTGGCGGGTCTACAGATGCAGAAACACCCCAAGGACTGGTCCTTTTACGTTTCGGAGACTCATTCATAAGCGATAAACTTCTGAACTGAGTCTCCACGGCAGTAAACTCCGCTTGGAGTTTATTAAAACCTGCCCTTAAAGTGTCAAAACTATCTCTAGTCCGCCTCATGAAAGAGCGCATCTCATTCTCGACCTCTCGGCAAGCATCACATCCATATTTTAAGCCACCACCTTTAGCAATAGACTCCTTGATTCTGCCTGTGTAACCTGCACACTTAACGTGAACCGCATTGTCACACAACCAACACAGAATATAATCATGAGAGTCAACCGCATTAGTGGCAACTATGCAATTATTTTTTGAGCAGACAACCATTTTATCAAAAAGTTTAATTTAATTAAAAAAAGGAAATACAAAAAATAAAAAATAAAAATTCTAAGGGTTAAAATTCTGTGTATAAGAATATACTGAACAGTTCTGACACAAGGGTTAATGTGCAGAGTAAGCCTTCACAACTAGAGAATAAAAAGAGATGAAAGCACAAAAAACAAAAACACGTATCACAGAGCCGCGGGTAGGCAAAAGACGAGAGCGCAAATCAATCAAGAATAGGAAAGAGCGGGAGAGCGCGTCAAATTGAACACATGCAACAACAATTTGTACGCAAGAGCGCGAGAGTTAGTTAAAACGGTAAAGACACAAACGCAAAAGAGATAAGCAAAACAACAACACCGCTAATGCATGTATTGTTGTAAGTTTTGATTTTATTTAAATTTAAACAAAAGCGACAGCAAGAATTCGCGAAATGAAAATAAAATTCGGATGTTGAAATTATTATTAACTAAACCGATAATGAATTTAAGAAATTTGTAAAAGTATTTAATCGCGAGAAAAAAATAAAAATTGATAAGCGCAAAAAAAACACGTCCGTCCTCTGCAACGAGTGAAGAAGGGAGGATGTTCTAGAATAACATAGTAATAACGTTACAAACATATTGTAGCAACTAGATACAATATTTATGTGCGCAACATTCAAGTGCATTTGCCTCTTTAGTAACATGACCACCCATGAGTGCATGGTGCTGGACAATTGCTGTGTCGGCAAATATAACACGCGCGGCCGCTATGGCCCAATATGCAATATGATACATCCTCACTCTCCCGCTGCGGTGACATATGTACATATATACATACATACTCTCATGTAAACATTTATGTATACATAAATATGTTTATACATAAGCATACCGCTCCTCTGCCTGCATTTCTAGCAAAGCAGCTAAGCGGTCTTAGCTTTAGTTAACAATAGTATCAGAATTAAGAATCATTGAATAAACTGAGCTCAAACGCAAAAGACATATTTCCCGTTTAAATATTCAAACTTCATACAATATTGGATGATTATCCTACAGTTGAGAGCGCGGGTGGGAGCAAAGAATAGAAACAAATCAAAAACTAAGCAGCGCAACAACAAAATAATTTCGTTTGTTAATGTTTTAATGTTTATCAAAATGTAAATGTAAATTTAACTTTAAGCTTCGCGATGAGTATGGCGATGATAAAAATTGGTTGAGATAATTTAATTTAATGTGAATGTTATAAATTAAGCACACAAGCGGTAGATGAATTGCAGCAGATCGAGATCCTTTGTCACCTTAGCTCTTGCGGGGTGAGGGGTTGTTTGCTGTAATCTCTACCTTTAATTATAAAATTCAATTTTTATTAGAATCTCTACTGAAACTAACGGTAAATGGCAATTGAATGATTTGTACGAAAAATACTTACGAACACAGTAATGAATTCATATTAGTAATAAAAAAAAAAATACGAAAGAAATTAAGAGTGGAAAAGAGTATTCTTTTGTTCACAATCTAGCGGTTACTGAGGTCAAAGACGTAGATAGACCTTATCAGTTCTATACCCTCCAAACAATGAATCTTTATTGTTCTTTGTAAAGATTCCCATTAAAAAAAAAAAACAAATTGAACAATATCAATCAATCTCAAAATAAATTATAAAGCTTAAGCAATTATATTGAAATTCTTTATAATTTCAGACAGAAGCATTTGTTTTCTTACATATTAAATTTTAACAAAATATATACAGACGGATTTTAAACTGCTTGCCTGGTATAAAGCAAGATTTTGAGACTCGAAAACTTTTCAAAATTGAGCAACAATAGAACTCACAGTAATTCAAATATAGAGAGCTTTTGTAATTAAATGTTATTAATTATTATAAAAGATAATAGAATAAAAAAATGATCGAAGGAATATCAAATAAATCTTATTTCAAATTCTTTTATTTTTCATTTCGTTAGGGTTATTTTAAATTTTCAAGCTGCACAAATTTACTCATAACTTTTCATACCCTTGCAGAGGGTATTATAAAATTGGTCAGATGTTTGTAACGCACAGAAGGAGACGTTTCCGACTCCATAAAGTATATATATTCTTGATCAGCATGAAAAGCTGAGTCGATATAGCCATGTCCGTCTGTCCGTCCGTCCGTCGGTGCGTATGCGTTTTACTCAGCCATCTTAAGACCTATCGCGATGAAATTTTGGGGACTTTTTATTACCCGGGTGAGATAAATAAAATTGTCAGGATCGGACCACTATATCATATAGCTCCAGAACAAACATTTTTATAAAAATTGGAGTTTTCTCATGAAATTTACTGCGATGATAGTACTGGATATAATAACTCAGATTCTAAAATTTCCGGTCGGATAAATAGAACACAAACTACAGTCAATATAAATCGTTTCAATCGATGCCGGCTGCGGTGCTTGCTGCTTACTACGTCATTATCAAATCAACAGAGCACATGCATACATACACAGACGCAACGCTACATGGACTGTATGTGTATGCGTGCGTCGCTTTGCTTAGGGAATGAGGGAAAAAAAAGAACAAATTGTAGTATGAAAAGTAAAAATTGTTTTGTTTGTATATTAATGAATTTATTTTTGGACATGTAAAATTATTATTGTCAAGGACTGCAAGGGTATATAAACTTCGGCATAGCCGAATTTAACTTCTTTGATATTTTTTTTTCTTTTTGTTATTTGGTTGATTATAAAACGATGAAACAGAAATTACATCAATGAATCAGAGTATCAATTGACTAGCATCACCCCGTAGTTCTCCGGGCAGCAGAACTAAGTATTTCAAAACTCGTCGGTTTTCCAGAAAAAAAATGCTCACTAACGAAAGCTACCAGAAATATTGGCCATAAAAAGGGAGGTTTCCAATCTACTATGTAGAGTAAAATGCAGATAACGGCGAGGTATAAATTTAAATTAACCTACATACCTGCTAGAATCTATAACCAAATTTTGGGACACAGCTTTTTTTCTCACATCTTTTCTCCCCCCTGTTAACATGAAATGAATCCCTAGCCAAAAAATGTGAGTGTTTCCACCTCAAAATTTCCACCTTTATCGATTGATCGATATACCAATATTATTTATTTCTCGATTGATTGCTATTGGAAATGTGGCGCGTAAAGCCATTAAGTTTAAAAATTTGAAAGTTTAAAGTAGCGCGCGAGACACCACCCGATAATATGCAACGGCAGCATATTAGTGCGAATTAGTAACGTGAAGCTTCTGCGAATAACTTCTTGGCCTTCATTAAAAGAGATAGACTTACTGCGAAGATTATACTGTGCTACATCTCGATCATATGCTTTCTTTATGTTTTCTCCTATACCCTGTCGCAAAACGCTAAACTGGTCAGTCTGATTGAGCGGTGTTATGGGCTCTTGTCCGAACAAAGGTTTATAGGGTGAACAATCTAAAGATCGATGCAACGATGATCGCAATGCGCAAGATATACTCGTTAAATGTTGGTCCCAAAGCGTTTAACCCTGATTTTTTTAATACGAACGAATGGAATCACAGAACGATAAACACGTTAAGCTTGCTTTGCTGAGAATATAAAGTGGTATACTGATGTCTTTTGCCCAGTTTAGTAAGTTCAATGAAAGACGTTAGTAATTCTTGACTTAAGTTAATCTTTATTTGTTTATATATAAATACGCACTAGCACATAAGCCAGTGACGGTAGTGGACTTCGGAGTGAGATTACAAAGGTAGAGATGGGGACCAAAGACACAGCGATGTACACCCGATGTAACTACATTGGTATCTGATCTTACTAACAATAATGCATTTCTTTTATACTAAAAATAGAGAGCTCACCAGTGCATAGTTTGGTATAGTGTTAGGTCAGCAAAATACGTCTTTAATGATAATAGCTTACCATAGCAGCTTAATTAACTTAAAAAAATCCACAAAAATCCACCTAGTTCGTTGTAGCTTAGCTGCATCGTCGTGAATTGTGTTGTTGGCCCTGCTTTTGTTGTCCCAATGGTGAAGTTGCCAAATCGAACATATGACAATTTCATGGTGTCTGACGTAGCTCTGGGTCTAGGGTTAACAATCCAGTTTTCTTGACAGTGACACCTTGTGTATTATAGTCACAGGTGTAACATGCGCTTGACTCATTTAGCTTGTTTTTAGTACCCGAATCAGTACATAGTGTTATCGATACTTTATGACCTTACGTATTCACGTAAGTCGCCACGTATCGATCGGTGGGCTATCGGCTTAAAGCTCAGCCCTAGATTAAAGAATATAAAAGAAAAGATAATTGGCGAAAGGAAAATTAAAAGATTAAATACGCGTGGCCTCGTTCTTTCTTAACTCAACTCCCAAAGGAGACGGAGGTGCTACACTCATCGCTGCCAACTTCACCGCGATCTTTGCTGCACCCACCGCGTGTATGGTGCAAGAAAAAAAAAATATAACCCTTTCAATTGCATCCTTCATAGAATTGCCCAACAAAACACCCAACTTGGTTCTGCTGTAGTTTCTCGTAGTGCATTGGAGAGAATATCCGCGGAGCGCCTGTGATTTGTCGCAGAAATTAATTCCGCGTCCAATAACATCGTTTGTTTGTGGCGTTTTGGCTATTGCCGCTCCAATCGGAATAAATTTATTCCAAAATTTTTGTGGCTGTGGTGTCGCTCTCCATAGGGTAAATATATATATAATTGTTTGACGTGTAGCTTATTAACCTGTTCCTACTAGGGACTGGCACCACAAGTACGTAGCAGATTACCCCTGAGTGGTAGACCGCCAAGTCCGATTTTTCAACTGAGGAAAGAGGACTCAGTCTCAATGAATTAACGAAACGTTGAGCGAAGGAAGTTTTAACCTGCGCCTTTCTGTCCATCGCAACACATTGGCATGACCTAGGGACGTTCGAAGACAATGTTCTTGTAATACTTAGACATCCAATACTTAT
Organism: Drosophila tropicalis; assembly: GCF_018151085.1. NCBI lineage: Eukaryota > Metazoa > Arthropoda > Insecta > Diptera > Drosophilidae > Drosophila > Drosophila tropicalis. The sequence goes on along the minus strand of NW_027172727.1, from coordinate 116,935 downwards.
AAGAGTTATTTGTTCACAGAGAGAGAGAGAGAGGATACGAATAATGTTAATGTTAATGTGCTTAATCGAAAACGGGTGCTCCCAAACCAAATCAGAGGCTTCTGACTACCTTAAATCATATTATCTATTTTTGAACAGCCTCCGCTTCGAAAGATCTTTCGCCGCTGGACTAAAACTGTAAGTCAAACCATAAAAAAAAATAATATATATTAATTGATTCGGGTTATTCGTTTTTGGAGCCTTTGAATATGTTGGACGTTGGTGCCATTGCCAATACTTGAATTCATTAGGAAATTTAACCGTATAGTTGTTATTTTTATCCTTTTCTCTCCCGGTATCAGTTTGATATGATTCGATTTTTGTAAATTTAATTAAATTTGGTTTTTTGTAACCTAATCTCAGGATAACGAGTAAGATTATTATGTTTGATAACCGCATTGCTGCATCGTATATAGTATGAAATTGAGGATAAGATCCAAACTTATTTTTTGACCAGTATTTAGTTTAAGATTTCAAAGTATGAAGATAAGCTTGAATAGCCCAAAAGAACAAATTTGGTAATCAGTAACCGGTAATTTCGTACAAATCCTACTTTAAGGACCTCTACATATTAACTTCATTAATTCGGAATAATATTAAGTTCGTTTGTTTCCGAAAGAGATATTAAGAATTAATTAAATTAGGAAATGAATCCTGCCTTGTTCATAAGTTTAGAAATTAATAAAACTATTGTTCTTTGAAATGAACTCCCTATAATCGTTAAATTTTGGGGAACCATGCAACCGACTGAGAGATAAAAAGAGGCCGAAAGACATGTTGGAGGGATCCTCAATTCAGACGTGGCCCGAGGATCATGGTAGGGTGGGCGTTCACATGATAGGCCAATAGGCTATCATGACATAAACCAATAAGTGTGCATCTTGATACTACATAGTTTAAAGTGTTCCTGTTTCTGTTTTCCTTAGGCCTTTCTTTCTTTCGCCTCTAAACCTGTACCGTATACCTTGGTGTCCTTAAGTAAGCGAATTTAAAATTTTACGTCTGTATCGAATATGAGTAACTATAGTTCTGACTAATCTCTATCGTGTAACCCACTCCCAGCCAACCTGACCCTAGCCGAACCTATCGCGTACTCGGCCAGCACTATGAACGAACATCTGCTCAACACTCCTTGTGAGATTCAACGTTACATGCTACAGATAAGATAAAATTTTTGGCGCCCAACGTGGGGCCCGATTGGGCTGCCCCAACCAGATATTAATTTTCTTGTACTAGTCGTGTTATCAGAACCGCAGGGTTTATGCTATCGACTAGTATCCCATTTCTCCTGTGAATTTTATGTAATCATAGTAGTGAGCAGTGTTAGTAGTGATTGGAATTATTTAAGTTAAGTACCTCACTTAAATACCCGCACTGAATAAGAAACGCTGGTCATTGACTTAGCAATACCGTCGGACCGGACTCAATTGATATGTCGGTCTTCAAACTGCACCAGTTTGTCTGGTCTTATAAAGAATGAGAGGTTTGTTACCTGGATAGTTTGGACAGATCTGAAGAAATTAGTAGAAGCTGTGGCATTTGTGTGCGGGAGTTGTACTTCAACGCAGAGTGGATAACCACCCCCTGCAATCATTTATTTCACATTAGTTGCTTTTCGCTTCGCGAAGGAGCTAAATCAGTGTGTCCAGTTTGTCGTACTTCCGTTCAATCCAACGTTACTAATTTGGCGGACGAGTTACTGTTAGCAGGCGGCGGAGACATGCCGATCTTAAGATCATCACGTACCGTAGCAGGAGCAAATGAGGCTAACCCAGAAATGGAACCACAGGCCAACACACCAGAGGCATTCGACTTGCCGTCATCACAAGCAAGCATAGATCAAGTAATAGCCCGAGCCCTTTCCGAAGGCCTTACCCAAATGAATCAGGTAGTAGCTCAATCAATGACTCAGGTCTCCCAAACCTTGTCGCAGACCATGTCTCAGGCTGTAGCCCAAATGACCCAGTCGTTAGAGATAACTTTACAACGAGCGGCGTCTAACGGCCCACTACTTTCAGGAAACGTAGCATCTCGAGCATCCATCCAACCCTCGGGACAAAGACAGACATTTGAAGAGTTATTTCAAATCCCTCCACGGGAAAGTCAAAGTCAACGACCCAATCAGACTACGTATCCAGGTACGTCTATGATGAATGGTGGAGCATCGCCAAGTTCCGAATTGCGTGCTGATCGGGTTAGTCAAATAATTACGAATTGGAAAATTCGATTTTCAGGACATTCGTCCATAGCGGTAGATGACTTTATATATAGAGTCGAGGCCCTCACAAAACAAACACTCAATAATGATTTATAACTTGTATGTCGCTACGCGAGCAACTTATTTGAAGGAGCTGCTAGCGACTGGTTCTGGAGGTTTCACCGAAGCGTTCCACTAGTGACCTGGTCACAGCTTCGGGTGGCACTAAGAGCACAATTTCAAGACGGAAGAACCGATCTAGAAATTCGTACGGCCATGTTTCAGCGAAAACAACGTCCAAATGAATCCTTTGATAGTTTTTACGACGCTATCGTAACACTGGGAGATAAATTAGCCGTCACATTGACAGAGTCTGCATTGTTAAATGTGCTGAAGGCAAATTTACTACAAGAAATTCAACATGAGATCTTGTACGTACCAATTATGTCGGCTTCGCATTTGCGCCACGTTGTGTGCACACGTGAACGATTTATGCAATCGGTAAATAAGTCGGTGACGACAACCATGCCTAGATCCACCCCGAAACGGCAGGTTCATGAGTTAGAATTTTCGGCTACCAATGTAAAATTGGAAACCGACCCGGATATAGATCCCGAGGTGGAAATAGCTGCTATTAACTTAATTTATTGGAATTGCAAAGAAAATGGACATAGATATCAGGATTGCGATGCAGAGCGAAAGATAATTTGCTATGGCTGCGGTCAACCTGATGTTTATAAACCTACTTGTAATCGATGTAATAATTCAAAAAACGGAGTTCGCCGTGCACTGTCAAAAAGTGCACTTAAACTGAACCCGGCGAACACCCTTTAGGGGAATCCTCGGCGGATTCCTCACTACCAACTTTGTCACAACTCCCAACTATTCCTATGCACCTACGAGAGTTTAAATCTCCTCTATGTGCAAATACGAAAAAGATGCGAGGAATTAAGCGTTTAATTCAATATAGAAAAAAACATAAATTAGAGAAAACGGCGGGTTTGGATTCAATGATAAATGATTACCTTGATTGGCGGCCGTACGCAGATGTGAACCTCTTTGGAAGAGAATTAAAGGGTCTTATGGACACTGGAGCGTCAATTAGTTGTGTAGGTGGAAATTTGGCGGCAGAATTGGTCAACGAATTGCTAACCCTTAAAACGGTAAAAACCATGGTGCACACAGCAGATGGATAAAAACAGCCATTCTAGGAAAGACTCTTACCTCTGTAAGCTTTCAAGGAATCGAAAAACCAATAACTCTTTATGTTGTACCCTCGGAGGCACAGAATCTCTATTAAGGCACAGACTTTCGGAGAGCCTTTAATTTGTTTCCGGCCTTTTTGGCGCATAAAGGAAAAGAACCAACCGTAGCTTGTATTAATCTCGATAGCGAATTAAATGTGTCTTTATCCGAATCCCAGAAAAAACACTTACTTAAAACCATTCAATTGTTTCCATCCTTCGAGGCAAAAGAATTAGGAAAAGCAGCTGGCTGTCACACGAAAATGATGTAGGTGATGCAAAAGCGTTCAAGCACCGGCACTATGCTGTATCTCCGGCCATAGAAAAATTAATGTACCAAGAGATAGATCGTATGCTTGCTCTTGGGGTAATAGACGAATCAACTAGCCCCTGGTCATCACCTGTTGTACTGGTGCGCAAACCAGGAAATGTTCGATTATGTATTGACAGTCGAAAACTTAATAAAGTCACGATTAAAAATGCTTATCCTATGCCTTTAATTGACGGGATTCTTAGTCGGTTACCGAAAGCAGAATTTATTTCAAGTATTGATCTAAAGGATGCTTATTGGCAAATACCGCTAGCCGCTAGCGACCGCGAGAAAACGGCATTTACCATACCAGGAAGACATCTCTATCAGTTTACTGTAATGCCCTTCGGTTTGTCAAACGCCCCTCAAACAATGTCCAAACTTATGGATCGAGTGATACCACCTAGTTTGCGAAATGAAATTTTTATATACTTAGATGACCTTTTAGTAGTTTCGGAGTCCTTTGAGAGACATATTTCAGTATTATCCGAGTTAGCTAATAGACTAATCCTAGCGGGACTTACAATTAATGTGAGAAAAAGCAGTTTTTGTCTCAAAGAAGTCAAGTATCTTGGCCATGTTATTGGTAATGGAACCATTCGAACGGACCCTGATAAGGTGTCAGCGATCCAAGAATTCCCAGTGCCCAAGTCTGTAAAGCAAGTACGTAGGTTTTAGGTCTCACGGGATGGTATCATAAGTTTATAAAAAATTATGCTGGTATTGCCACAAACGAAAATTCATTTGGTCTGAAGAAGCACAAAATGCATTTGATCGGTTAAAATATTCTCTGTGTACCGCCCCTGTACTACATAGCCCTAATTTTAACGCTCCTTTTTCTATACACTGTGATGCTAGTCATACAGGTGTGGGAGGTGTACTTATGCAAATCGATAACGAAGAAAATGAAGTGCCAATCGCCTTCATGTCACGAAAACTGAATCAGTGTCAAAGGGCTTATTCCGTAACGGAAAAGAATGCCTTGCGGCTGTCCTATATGTAAAAAAAATTTCAAGCTTATATTGAGGGCCGAGAATTCTCTATTATTAGAGATCACGCGTCCCTAAAATGGTTAATGACGCAAGTTGACTTAAGTTCTAGATTGGCGAGATGGGCACTTAAACTGCAAGGATTCTCATTTAAAATAATGCATAGGAAAGGCTCACGAAATATAGTTCCTGACGCTTTATCCCGAGTACATACTGATGATATATCAGCTATTACCTTAGCAAATGGTTTCGATCTGTCGTCAGACGCCTTCGACGCTGATGAATATAAAGATTTTATTATTATTATAATTAGATAACAATATGAAATATTATGTTTAATATAGTTTTGAGCGTACTAGCTGCTATGGCCTTCGACGCCTATTTTTTATAGTTTCTGTTTGCTAGCCTATTTTAAATTTGTTTTATAATTCTAGCTTGTTTTACAAATTTGTAAATGATATTAATGTTGCTTTCGTTGACTGTTTTTAGGAAGTTTGTTGGTTGTAGTTGATTAAATATCATTCTTCTGATTCTTGGCAAGTCTTGGCAGTGGTCTAAGATGTGTCTGGTGGTGAGTCTGTCACTGCAAGTGCATTGTTTGGGGGGTTGGTTGGAAAGCAGATGTTCGTGAGTCATTGCGGTGTGTCCGATTCGGAGGCGTATGAAGGACGACCATCTATGTTTGGGCGTGTTTGCTGGATATATAGCTGATAATCCTGTCGCGTTGAAGTGTGTATATTGGTGGTCAAACGTTGTCCAGTCTGCATCTTATTTATTTTTTATAAGTTGCGATATATACTGTTTGTAGTCTTTTTCAGCGGGGGATGTGCATAAAAAGAGTGGGGATCGAGTTGCTGCATCTGCTGCAGCGTCAGCGTTTTCGTTTCCTATTATTCCTTGATGGCTGGGGACCCAAAAAAGGATAATCTTTTTCTTGGTGCAAATACTCCTAATTTCTTTTATAAGGTGGTTATGGCAGTTTAGATTTTTTACTGCAGAAATCGCGGATAGGCTGTCGGAGAAAATTACGAACTTCCCTTTATTGTTTAGGGCAAATATACAAGCATTTAGGATAGCTAGGGCCTCGGCGGTGAATATGGTATAGTATTCGGGCAGTAAACCTCCTGAGATTAGGGATTTTTTTTTTGTCCACTACGGCAAAAGCAGTCCCGGCTACGGATTTGGTGGCATCTGTAGACAACCAGCTCCAGTCGCTTAGTTTCTCGCTTTCTTCCAGGAATAGTTTTCTGTATATAACGCTTTGTGTAATTTCTTTTTTGTGCGTTTGCAACGCTAGATTAATAGACGTATTCTGAAGTAACCATGGCGGAGCAGGGGCTTTTCCGTTTGAGTAAATCGGTAGTTCAATTTTTATTTCTTTTAGTATAATGGCGCACCGACGTATGGTGGATAGGACTTTGTATTTCCTTTTGGCCTTGCTTGCGTTTACCCAATTTTTGTTTAGCAGTACGTTTGATGTTGTGCATAGTTTTGGAATAAGTTTTGCGGTGGTTTCGTACAATCTGTCTTTTATCGATGAAAGTCCTTCCTCCGCTAGGATACATTTGATCGGCGATGTAGGAAATGCATTGATACTTCGTCGGACAGCGCAATGGTAAGGAACTTGAACTTGTCTTAAGTTCGCGTTCGCACTCCATCCATAGATTGGAAGACCGTAATCCAACTTGGAGAGAATTATTGCTCTGGTAATATTAATTAGGACGTTTACGTGTATGTAGGAGAATTTTGAACAAAGAAATTTAATTATGTTTAGTCTAGCTTCTAAATTATTTCTTAAAGCTGTACAGTGTTGCCTAAACTTAAATTTTCTATCAAATATTATTCCAAGTATTCTTAATTGTTCTACAGTTTCTATATTTATATTATTAAACGATAAGTTGTGAGCTGGGCAGTGATGTTTACGACAAATGTGAAGTACTTTGCATTTTTCTATTGACAGCAAGGCACCTGAAGAGTTCCCCCAGTTCTTGATATCTTGTAGGACTTTCAGAAATGTGTTTGTTACAGTGTTTGCGTCTTTTAGTTTTGTGTAGATTATTGCATCGTCAGCATACATAGATACATGTAGATTTTTATGTTGTAGTACAATTGAGTTTAGTTTATCAAATGCTATTATGAACAGAATTACTGAAAGTGGGGAACCTTGTGGGATGCCGTTAAATAGCCGATGTGGTTTTGATAGAGTGTTGTTTACTCGCACTCGGAATGACCGGTGGGCCATAAAGGCCTTTACTACACTAAAGATCCTAGGTCCAACCCTCCAGAGCATTAGTTTGTGTAGAATTGTGTGTACCCCTACGCGATCAAATGCTTTTTCGAAATCAGTCGCTAGAATCGTGACGTGATTACGCGAGGAAAGAACATCTGACACGAAATGATGTATTTGCAACAAGGCGTCCATGGTCCCGTGTTTCCGCTTAAAAGCCGATTGGTTGTGTTATAAAGATTTAAAAGCTAAGATTCAATTAAAGCAATCCCAGCTACCCGATGTCAAGGTTATAGACAAATACAATTATCGGCGAACAGAACACGCATCCGGTGATCGTGTAGCGGATGACCTGTGCTGGAAGCTTTGGATTCCAAAATCGTTAGTTCTGGATGTGATACAACAAAATCACGAAGACCACTTAGCGGCGCACAGTGGAATAAATAAAACACTGGAGCGGATCAGACGCTATTTTTATTGGCCCAACCTAATAGGTGATGTAAAGGAATTTATTGCGAACTGTTCTGTTTGTAAGACTACTAAGCATTCGAACACCTATTTGCGTCCCCCAATGGCCAAATCAGAGCAAACATATAGGGTTTTTCAAAAATTATACATAGACTTTTTAGGCCCATCTTCCAGAAGCAAACTCGGAAACATAGGGATCTTCGTAGTTCTCGATCATTTCACTAAATTTCCTTTTTTAAAGGCTGTTCGAAAATTTACTGCAGATGCTGTTATTACCTATCTGGAAACAGAATTGTTCCATTGTTTTGGCATTCCCGAAGTAGTTGTATCAGACAACGGATCTCAGTTCAAATCCCATCAGTTAAAAGCACTGCTGGAGAAGTATAAAGTTCGACATTCCTTTACCGCAGCGTATGCCCCACAAGCAAACGCGTCCGAACGGGTAAATAGATCGGTGTTAACTGCAATAAAGTCTTATGTGAACAAAGATCAGACCAATTGGGATGAAAACCTTAGTTCAGTTGCATGTGCGCTAAGATCCAGTTGGCATTCGGCCATCAATAATAGTCCGTACCGTGTATGTTTTGGCCAACAAATGATAACGAACGAACCCCCTGTTAACAAGTTTAAACCTATTAGAGGATAGATCTATTCAGTTTGACCGTACTGATTCTCTGGAAATAATTCGTCAGACGGCGATCAAGGCTGTAGCAAAACAGCATGAACGCAACGAAAAAACATATAATTTGAGAAGTCGAGACGTGTCATTTCAACCAGGTCAAGAAGTTTACCGACGTAATTTTCAGTTGAGTAATTATGCAAAGGGTTTCTCAGTCAAGTTAGCTCCAACGTTTATAAAAGGCAGAGTCCGTCAGCGGATTGGAACTAGTTATTACAAACTAGAGGATATGCAAGGGAGAATGATAGGGAAATTCCATGCAAAAGACATCAAACAAGAGGGCATTATTTATTATCTCCTTTACTCCAAGCGGTATCCCACTTTGATGTTTAACAACCCCTAAGTGTGATTTTGTCAAGGTGTTTAACATGCACTCGTCGTTCAAAATTTGAAAAATCAACAGAAAATATTTAATCGTGGAAACAACCCATTTAACTTGTTTTTAGTACCCGAATGAGTACATAGTGTTATCGATAATTTATGACCTTACGTATTCACGTGAGTCGCCACGTATCGATCGGTGAGCTATCGGCTTAAAGCTCAGCCCTAGATTAAAGAATATAAAAGAAAAGATAATTGGCGAAAGGAAAATTAAAAGATTAAATACGCGTGGCCTCGTTCTTTCTTAACTCAACTCCCAAAGGAGACGGAGGTGCTACACTCCTCGCTGCCAACTTCACGGCGATCTTTGCTGCGCCCACCGCGTGTATCGTGCAAGAAAAAAAAAATATAACCCTTTCAATTGCATCCTTCATAGAATTGCCCAACAAAACACCCAACTTGGTTCTGGTGTAGTTTCTGGTAGTGCATTGGAGAGAATATCCGCGGAGCGCCTGTGATTTGTCGCAGAAATTAATTCCGCGTCCGTCGTTTGTTTGTGGCGTTTTGGCTATCGCCGCTCCAATCGGAATAAATTTATTCCAAAATTTTTGTGGCTGTGGTGTCGCTCTCCATAGGGTAAATATATATATAATTTTTTGACGTGTAGCTTATTAACCGGTTCCTACTAGGGACTGGCACCACAAGTACGTAGCAGATTACCCCTGAGTGGTAGACCGCCAAGTCCGATTTTTCAACTGAGGAAAGAGGACTCAGTCTCAATGAATTAACGAAACGTTGAGCGAAGGAAGTTTTAACCTGCGCCTTTCTGTCCATTTTTGACCGGACTCATTCCGAAAAAGAACACGTGGTTTTGTGCAGTGCAGCAGTAAAATAATCAGGATGGGTGCAAGCGTTTAAAAGCCCCTTCATATCTAATGGTGTCTATGCATTCGAGGCTCTCGGTCCTGCCAATGATTATCGCGAGTACTTAACCAAAAAGAAAAAAAAAAACTTGAATCCGTGGAATTCAGGTCTTACTACACGGGTACCCAATGAAGCAGTTGCAACACATTGGCATGACCTAGGGACGTTCGAAGACAATGTTCTTGTAATACTTAGACATCCAATACTTATAAGAGTTATTTGTTCACAGAGAGAGAGAGAGAAAGGATACGAATAATGTTAGTGTTAATGTGCTTAATCGAAAACGGGTGCTCCCAAACCAAATCAGAGGCTTCTGACTACCTTAAATCATATTATCTATTTTTGAACAGCCTCCGCTTCGAAAGATCTTTCGCCGCTGGACTAAAACTGTAAGTCAACCCAAAGACAAAAGCGTGGGAGTTAACATAGACAGTTTGTTTAAAGATTAATCTGTTTATTTTTGTTAAAATTGTTGATGAATTCATAAACTAAAATATATCTACATATGCCAGATTGGGTTCTGCAAGTGCAAAAAAAAAAAAAAAAAAAAAAAAAAAAAACAGATCGGCTTTCTGCTCTCTGACGTGACGGTCGTGTTTTTGCATAGCTCCTGAGTTTTTATTAATATTTATTGTTTTTTCTCAATTTTTAATTGTGCTTAGTTTGTTTACACTTCCGCTGGTGTTGTTCGCTTGACTCCCTTGTGTTTTATTTCCATAATTCGCCAAATTAATCAGTTAAAACAGTTTTTTTCTTTTTCGTGATTAGTGTTTGGTGCATTTACATATTTTTTTTTTTTCTTTTCTTTCGTCATTGCTTCTGCAGTTGCTCCCCTCATCGCCCCCATCATACCATCAGTGCTAGTGGCTTTGTTGTTCTCTCTGCTTTGTGCTTGTGCTTAGCTTCTCTCCCGCGTAATCACTTTTGTAAGGCCGCCTCTCAAAGCTCGGCTTATAACTGTTCTTGCACTCTCTGTTGTGCTGTGCACTCTAGCTGTCTCTTTGTTTTATTTGTAATTATTGATTATTTTATCAATAATTATCTTTGTGCTGTGAATTTAATTTTTCTATATATTCTTATATATATATAATTTTTTTGCCTTTCTTTCGGCTTTTCAATGGCTTGTTGTCTACCTAATTGCAAACATTCTGATCGTTTTGATGATCAGTACAGAGCAATATCTTGTTGGCTCTGCGATAATCTTATTCACTTAAAATGTGCTGGCCTCAATGGCCGCGACTACGACAAATTTTCTGGTTTGTCTGTTTCTAAGCCTGAGCTTGGCTTAATGCGCTGGACTTGCCCATCTTGTGCTAGCCAGCAGCTTGATTTTAGCCGTATGTATAGGGATCTTCGTTTAAGGTTTTTTTCTTTAAACAAACTGGCCAAACAGCTGTCAAACGAGTGTGACTCTAGCGTTCAATTATTGTCGCAATTCAAATTTGTTCCACCTTCTGAGAAATTGCACAAGAAATGTACCCTTGAGTTGCCTCGTAAGCAGTCGCCAGCTCTCTCTATTACTTCCTCTCCGATTTTACTTTCGCCTACACCATCTTCTTGTCCCTCATTATGCTCTTCTTTTCAGATTGAAGTACCCATTACAAGCCCTGGTGTACCTCAATCTATCCCTCACGGGAACTCTGATCAATCACAGGATCATGCCGGCTCTCAATCACTTGCGGATCCCAATGCTCCTCCGCCTCCACTAACTGTAGTGCCTCATCGCAAACAATTATTTATTTCTAGGCTTGCTCCAGATACTTCTGAGTCGTCTGTGGCAGCTTACATTGGTAATATTTGCCCTGCTAAGGTTTTAATTCAAAAGTTTAAGTTTTCTAGGCCTCATGAAATCTCCTCTTTTAAAATTACAGTACCAAATGAGTACTTCTCAGCTATGGTTGACCCTAATTTTTGGCCAGAGGGCCTAGTTGTACACGAGTTTGCGCCCAATAAGCGCTCTCGTCCGTTGCCTGTCCACCTTCCTACTTTATCTTCTGCTTCAAAAAACTAATAACGTCTAGTCTTTGCATTCATTATCAAAATGTAAGAGGACTTCTTACCAAGCTGTCGAACCTTTTCTGTGATAGCCAAACCTTTTCGGCTGACATATTAGCTTTCTCTGAAACTTGGCTTAACTCCTCTGTTTTAGATAATGAAATTCTTTCTAATAATTTTATTTCTTATAGGCTTGATCGTGTTGGTCGTCGTGGCGGTGGAGTACTCATTGCTGTAAACTCGAATCTGTCTTCAAGTGTGGTGCCGATTGATCTCCCCTTAGGTGTTGAGTTTATTTGCGTCGAAGTTACATGTTCTAACTTTAGCCTATATATCTCTTGTTCATATATTCCTCCAGCTTCTGATATCATGATCTACGTGCACCATGCTGATGCTTTACGAACTATTTTTGGTCGTCTTAAAGATCGTGATGTTCTTATAGTTTTAGGTGATTTTAACTTGCCTAATATTTCTTGGCTTGTTGATGATAATCTATCTTTCTTAATTTCTTTCATCTCAACATGTTTTTCTTGATAGCCTACTTGAATGTCCACTATATCAGTTGAATTCTTTCCTTAACTGTTCTAAAAGAATCCTTGATCTTGTTTTTGTCTCTGATCCCACTGTTAGTGCTGTATCGCAAACACAGCCACTAGTGAAACCTGAAGATCCTTATCATCCTACCATTGAAGTTACTATTTCTTACAATTCCGTTACTAATTTATTTAAAAACATTTCAAATTCTCGTCGTAGATGTTTTCGTAAAACAAATTTCAATCTTCTTAACAGCCTTATTTTCTCTTTTGATTGGTCGTTTCTATTTGAGTGCTGCGATATAGATTGTGCAGTGAAGTTTTTCTATTCTGCTCTTAATTCTCTAATTGATAAATGCGTTCCTTATGTGAATGTCTCTACCGTCTCCAGCTCGCCAGTCTGGTTCACACGTAGGCTCTCTAATCTTCGCAACATTAAATCGAGATATTTTAAAAGATTTAAAAAAACTGGTTCGCGACTTGACTATGCAAATTATTGTATAGCTAAATCTCAATTTTGTCTTTTAAATACTCAATGCTACAACAATTATCTCGTTCGCTGTAAGGCTGAATTTTATAATAACCCCAAAAGATTTTACAACTTTGTCAATTCCAAAAGACGCTCTAATGTCCTACCTTCCACCTTCAGACTTAACGATCAGTCTGCTAATAATGATTTAGATATTGCAGATCTGTTTGCTAAATTTTTTCAGTCGACATATTCTACTACTGCTTCGGATCCCACACCCTATCCCTTTTCAATCCCACATTTAAATTGTATGTTTTTTCCCAGTATTACTGAAGACTGTATTCTCTCTAGCTTGTCATCTATGAAGTCTTCCTTCGTTCCCGGGCCTGATGATATACCTAGTTGCATCCTTAAAATGTGTTCGATTTCCCTATCTAAGCCTTTAGCTCGGTTATTCTTTATATCGAGTGAGACTTGTAGATTTCCTGATATTTGGAAGGAGTCATTTATTATTCCGCTTTTTAAAAAGGGTTGCAAATCGGATGTTTCCAACTACCGTGGCATTGCCAAACTTTCGGCAATACCTAAACTGTTTGAGAAAATTATTACGTCTTCCCTTCAACATCTATCCAGATCCACTATTTCTCCTTGCCAGCATGGTTTCATGAAAGGTCGTTCGTCGCTTACCAACCTTTTAGAATTGACTACCCTAGTACACCATGGCTTCCGTAAAAAGTGTCAAACTGATGTTATTTATACTGACTTCAGTAAGGCTTTTGATACGGTTGATCATTCTTTGCTTCTCGCGAAACTTAACATCATGGGTTTTTCACCAAAATTATTGGGTTGGTTAAAGTCGTATCTTATTGGCAGAACCCAAAAGGTGTCTTTTCGTTCCTCGATATCTAAAACTGTTCGAGTTACGTCAGGTGTACCCCAAGGCAGTCATCTGGGCCCACTATTATTTACATTGTTTATAAATGATTTGCCTTTGGCCTTGGCTCATTCACGCGTGCTCATGTTTGCGGATGACGTCAAGATTTGTTATTCCTATAATGATCCTTCTTTCCAACAGTACTTGCAATCAGATCTCGATGCGTTCTGTGATTGGTGCCACGTTAATAAATTACACCTTAATGCCTCTAAATGTTCTTTTATGACTTTCAGTCGTTTGTCTTCGCTCCTAGCTCATTACTCTATTAAGTCTGTTCTGTTAGATTGTGTTCCATCATTCAAAGACTTAGGCGTTATGTTTGACCCTAAACTTTCATTTAATGTTCATATTTCTTCAATTGTCAACAGAGCTAGCAGCCTTCTCGGCTTCATTAAACGTTGGGCCAAAGAATTTGATGATCCCTATGTAACAAAGGTTTTATACACTTCGTTAGTTCGCCCTACTCTAGAATATTGCTCGCCAGTGTGGAACCCGCAATATGATGTTCACCAGCGTAGTATTGAATCGGTACAGAAGCAATTCCTTAAGTTTGCGCTACGCGGTCTAAATTGGGACCCGGGTCTTCGCCTACCTTCTTATTCTGACAGACTTCTTCTTATTAATCTTCCTTCACTTTATAACCGTAGGCTTGTTTTTGGCATTCTCTTTCTCCATAAACTAGTTAACGGCGAAGTCATTTCTACGAATTTACTAGATACGCTGTATTTTTGTGTTCCCTCACGTCGGACCAGAAACTTTTTTCCTATTCACCTTAGTAGATGTCTGACTAACTACTCTCTTCACGAACCTCTTCGTGTTCTTTGCCAATCTTTTAACAACCTTTCTCACCTTATCTCTCCTCATCTTTCTGTCACTTCTCTTCGCGCTATACTTTTTAATCATCTACAGCGAAACCAATGAAAATATTCTGGACTTGGATTGGCTGCAACTCATCCCTGGCCACATTGGCTGTGAATCGGGGCATAGCTGGCACCTTGTGCAAATAAAACACCTCCACCGGGCCGGGGATGTTTAGTTGTATATAAAGCTAAGCTACCTTCTTCATTTAATTACTATCTGTCTTTAGCTTAAGCTTTTTCGTCGACTGCTGTGTTAGTTGACGTAAATTAATAAATAAATAAATAAACAAACCATAAAAAAAAAATATATATTAATTGATTCGGGTTATTCGTTTTTAGAGCCTTTGAATATTTTGGACGTTGGTGCCATTGCCAATACTTGATTTTATTAGGAAATTTAACCGTATAGTTGTTATTTTTATCCTTTTCTCTCCCGGTATCAGTTTGATATGATTCGATTTATGTAAATTTAATTAAATTTTGTTTTTTGTAACCTAATCTCAGGATAACGAGTAAGATTATTATGTTTGATAACCGCATTGCTGCATCGTATATAGTATGAAATTGAGGATAAGATCCAAACTTATTTTTTGACCAGTATTTAGTTTAAGATTTCAAAGTATGAAGATAAGCTTGAATAGCCCAAAAGAACAAATTTGGTAATCAGTAACCGGTAATTTCGTACAAATCCTACTTTAAGGACCTCTACATATTAACTTCACCAATTCGGAATAATATTAAGTTCGTTTGTTTCCGAAAGAGATATTAAGAATTAATTAAATTAGGAAATGAATCCTGCCTTGTTCATAAGTTTAGAAATTAATAAAACTATTGTTCTTTGAAATGAACTCCCTATTATCGTTTAATTTTGGGGAACCATGCAACCGACTGAGAGATAAAAAGAGGCCGTAAGACATGTTGGAGGGATCCTCAATTCAGACGTGGTGGAGTACTCATTGCTGTAAACTCGAATCTGTCTTCAAGTGTGGTGCCGATTGATCTCCCCTTAGGTGTTGAGTTTATTTGCGTCGAAGTTACATGTTCTAACTTTAGCCTATATATCTCTTGTTCATATATTCCTCCAGCTTCTGATATCATGATCTACGTGCACCATGCTGATGCTTTACGAACTATTTTTGGTCGTCTTAAAGATCGTGATGTTCTTATAGTTTTAGGTGATTTTAACTTGCCTAATATTTCTTGGCTTGTTGATGATAATCTATCTTTCTTAATTTCTTTCATCTCAACATGTTTTTCTTGATAGCCTACTTGAATGTCCACTATATCAGTTGAATTCTTTCCTTAACTGTTCTAAAAGAATCCTTGATCTTGTTTTTGTCTCTGATCCCACTGTTAGTGCTGTATCGCAAACACAGCCACTAGTGAAACCTGAAGATCCTTATCATCCTACCATTGAAGTTACTATTTCTTACAATTCCGTTACTAATTTATTTAAAAACATTTCAAATTCTCGTCGTAGATGTTTTCGTAAAACAAATTTCAATCTTCTTAACAGCCTTATTTTCTCTTTTGATTGGTCGTTTCTATTTGAGTGCTGCGATATAGATTGTGCAGTGAAGTTTTTCTATTCTGCTCTTAATTCTCTAATTGATAAATGCGTTCCTTATGTGAATGTCTCTACCGTCTCCAGCTCGCCAGTCTGGTTCACACGTAGGCTCTCTAATCTTCGCAACATTAAATCGAGATATTTTAAAAGATTTAAAAAAACTGGTTCGCGACTTGACTATGCAAATTATTGTATAGCTAAATCTCAATTTTGTCTTTTAAATACTCAATGCTACAACAATTATCTCGTTCGCTGTAAGGCTGAATTTTATAATAACCCCAAAAGATTTTACAACTTTGTCAATTCCAAAAGACGCTCTAATGTCCTACCTTCCACCTTCAGACTTAACGATCAGTCTGCTAATAATGATTTAGATATTGCAGATCTGTTTGCTAAATTTTTTTCAGTCGACATATTCTACTACTGCTTCGGATCCCACACCCTATCCCTTTTCAATCCCACATTTAAATTGTATGTTTTTTCCCAGTATTACTGAAGACTGTATTCTCTCTAGCTTGTCATCTATGAAGTCTTCCTTCGTTCCCGGGCCTGATGATATACCTAGTTGCATCCTTAAAATGTGTTCGATTTCCCTATCTAAGCCTTTAGCTCGGTTATTCTTTATATCGAGTGAGACTTGTAGATTTCCTGATATTTGGAAGGAGTCATTTATTATTCCGCTTTTTAAAAAGGGTTGCAAATCGGATGTTTCCAACTACCGTGGCATTGCCAAACTTTCGGCAATACCTAAACTGTTTGAGAAAATTATTACGTCTTCCCTTCAACATCTATCCAGATCCACTATTTCTCCTTGCCAGCATGGTTTCATGAAAGGTCGTTCGTCGCTTACCAACCTTTTAGAATTGACTACCCTAGTACACCATGGCTTCCGTAAAAAGTGTCAAACTGATGTTATTTATACTGACTTCAGTAAGGCTTTTGATACGGTTGATCATTCTTTGCTTCTCGCGAAACTTAACATCATGGGTTTTTCACCAAAATTATTGGGTTGGTTAAAGTCGTATCTTATTGGCAGAACCCAAAAGGTGTCTTTTCGTTCCTCGATATCTAAAACTGTTCGAGTTACGTCAGGTGTACCCCAAGGCAGTCATCTGGGCCCACTATTATTTACATTGTTTATAAATGATTTGCCTTTGGCCTTGGCTCATTCACGCGTGCTCATGTTTGCGGATGACGTCAAGATTTGTTATTCCTATAATGATCCTTCTTTCCAACAGTACTTGCAATCAGATCTCGATGCGTTCTGTGATTGGTGCCACGTTAATAAATTACACCTTAATGCCTCTAAATGTTCTTTTATGACTTTCAGTCGTTTGTCTTCGCTCCTAGCTCATTACTCTATTAAGTCTGTTCTGTTAGATTGTGTTCCATCATTCAAAGACTTAGGCGTTATGTTTGACCCTAAACTTTCATTTAATGTTCATATTTCTTCAATTGTCAACAGAGCTAGCAGCCTTCTCGGCTTCATTAAACGTTGGGCCAAAGAATTTGATGATCCCTATGTAACAAAGGTTTTATACACTTCGTTAGTTCGCCCTACTCTAGAATATTGCTCGCCAGTGTGGAACCCGCAATATGATGTTCACCAGCGTAGTATTGAATCGGTACAGAAGCAATTCCTTAAGTTTGCGCTACGCGGTCTAAATTGGGACCCGGGTCTTCGCCTACCTTCTTATTCTGACAGACTTCTTCTTATTAATCTTCCTTCACTTTATAACCGTAGGCTTGTTTTTGGCATTCTCTTTCTCCATAAACTAGTTAACGGCGAAGTCATTTCTACGAATTTACTAGATACGCTGTATTTTTGTGTTCCCTCACGTCGGACCAGAAACTTTTTTCCTATTCACCTTAGTAGATGTCTGACTAACTACTCTCTTCACGAACCTCTTCGTGTTCTTTGCCAATCTTTTAACAACCTTTCTCACCTTATCTCTCCTCATCTTTCTGTCACTTCTCTTCGCGCTATACTTTTTAATCATCTACAGCGAAACCAATGAAAATATTCTGGACTTGGATTGGCTGCAACTCATCCCTGGCCACATTGGCTGTGAATCGGGGCATAGCTGGCACCTTGTGCAAATAAAACACCTCCACCGGGCCGGGGATGTTTAGTTGTATATAAAGCTAAGCTACCTTCTTCATTTAATTACTATCTGTCTTTAGCTTAAGCTTTTTCGTCGACTGCTGTGTTAGTTGACGTAAATTAATAAATAAATAAATAAACAAACCATAAAAAAAAAATATATATATTAATTGATTCGGGTTATTCGTTTTTAGAGCCTTTGAATATTTTGGACGTTGGTGCCATTGCCAATACTTGATTTTATTAGGAAATTTAACCGTATAGTTGTTATTTTTATCCTTTTCTCTCCCGGTATCAGTTTGATATGATTCGATTTATGTAAATTTAATTAAATTTTGTTTTTTGTAACCTAATCTCAGGATAACGAGTAAGATTATTATGTTTGATAACCGCATTGCTGCATCGTATATAGTATGAAATTGAGGATAAGATCCAAACTTATTTTTTGACCAGTATTTAGTTTAAGATTTCAAAGTATGAAGATAAGCTTGAATAGCCCAAAAGAACAAATTTGGTAATCAGTAACCGGTAATTTCGTACAAATCCTACTTTAAGGACCTCTACATATTAACTTCACCAATTCGGAATAATATTAAGTTCGTTTGTTTCCGAAAGAGATATTAAGAATTAATTAAATTAGGAAATGAATCCTGCCTTGTTCATAAGTTTAGAAATTAATAAAACTATTGTTCTTTGAAATGAACTCCCTATTATCGTTTAATTTTGGGGAACCATGCAACCGACTGAGAGATAAAAAGAGGCCGTAAGACATGTTGGAGGGATCCTCAATTCAGACGTGGCCCGAGGATCATGGTAGGGTGGGCGTTCACATGATAGGCCAATAGGCTATCATGACATAAACCAATAAGTGTGCATCTTGATACTACATAGTTTAAAGTGTTTCTGTTTCTGTTTTCCTTAGGCCTTTCTTTCTTTCGCCTCTAAACCTGTACCGTATACCTTGGTGTCCTTAAGTAAGCGAATTTAAAATTTTACGTCTGTATCGAATTTGAGTAACTATAGTTCTGGCTAATCTCTATCGTGTAACCCACTCCCAGCCAACCTGACCCTAGCCGAACCTATCGCGTACTCGGCCAGCACTATGAACGAACATCTGCTCAACACTCCTTGTGAGATTCAACGTTACATGCTACAGATAAGATAAAATTTTTGGCGCCCAATGTACCTCACTTAAATACCCGCACTGACTAAGAAACGCTGGTTTTTGACTTAGCAATCCCCGTTTGAAAAAAGCCGTAATATATTGTTCGTCCCTGGACGCCGAATTAGTGGCCAAGTGTTACCGTCGGACCGGACTCAATTGATATGTCGGTCTTCAAACTGCACCCGTTTGTCTGGTCTTATAAAGAATGAGAGGTTTGTTACCTGGATTCAACTTTGGTGGATAAATACTACCGACTGCCCGGAATAAATTTTAGAATTCCTGTGACATCAGCATTGGAATGCAAGCCAGGACAGCTGGAGTCAAGTAATGTGGCATTAAGCTACCACTTAGCCGCAATACTGGCCAAGCAGCGCAATGCGAGACAAATATTTGTTTCCTCGTATGTGCTTCGTCTATGTTTTCAACTATCTATTTTGTAGTATCTAGTGTACATTTAGGCTGACCTTTAACGTTTGCAGACATGGTTGTATGGTTTCCCGGTTTTAGATGAATTATTCTGGTTTACCAAAATATTGCATTATACCCAGTTTGATATAGAAAAGTGTTATATATATTTAGATGTACAATAATAATAAGAATATTTCAATCGAAGTGATAGTAAGTTATGTCAGTATTCGATAGTTCCGATAGTTTGGACAGATCTGAAGAAATTAGTAGAAGCTGTGGCATTTGTGTGCGGGAGTTGGACTTCAACGCAGAGTGGATAACCACCCCCTGCAATCATTTATTTCACATTAGTTGCTTTTCGCTTCGCGAAGGAGCTAAATCAGTGTGTCCAGTTTGTCGTACTTCCGTTCAATCCAACGTTACTAATTTGGCGGACGAGTTACTGTTAGCAGGCGGCGGAGACATGCCGATCTTAAGATCATCACGTACCGTAGCAGGAGCAAATGAGGCTAACAGGCTCACAAGCAAGCATAGATCAAGTAATAGCCCGAGCCCTTTCCGAAGGCCTTACCCAAATGAATCAGGTAGTAGCTCAATCAATGACTCAGGTCTCCCAAACCTTGTCGCAGACCATGTCTCAGGCTGTAGCCCAAATGACCCAGTCGTTAGAGATAACTTTACAACGAGCGGCGTCTAACGGCCCACTACTTTCAGGAAACGTAGCATCTCGAGCATCCATCCAACCCTCGGGACAAAGACAGACATTTGAAGAGTTATTTCAAATCCCTCCACGGGAAAGTCAAAGTCAACGACCCAATCAGACTTCGTATCCAGGTACGTCTATGATGAATGGTGGAGCATCGCCAAGTTCCGAATTGCGTGCTGATCGGGTTAGTCAAATAATTACGAATTGGAAAATTCGATTTTCAGGACATTCGTTCATAGCGGTAGATGACTTTATATATAGAGTCGAGGCCCTCACAAAACAAACACTTTATAATGATTTATAACTTGTATCTCGCTACGCGAGCAACTAATTTGAAGGAGCTGCTAGCGACTGGAGGTTTCACCGAAGCGTTCCACTAGTGACCTGGTCACAGCTTCGGGTGGCACTAAGAGCACAATTTCAAGACGGAAGAACCGATCTAGAAATTCGTACGGCCATGTTTCAGCGAAAACAACGTCCAAATGAATCCTTTGATAGTTTTGACATTGACAGAGTCTGCATTGTTAAATGTGCTGAAGGCAAATTTACTACAAGAAATTCAACATGAGATCTTGTACGTACCAATTATGTCGGCTTCGCATTTGCGCCACGTTGTGTGCACACGTGAACCATTTATGCAATCGGTAAATAAGTCGGTGACGACAACCATGCCTAGATCCACCCCGAAACGGCAGGTTCATGAATTAGAATTTTCGGCTACCAATGTAAAATTGGAAACCGACTCGTATATAGATCCCGAGGTGGAAATAGCTGCTATTAACTTAATTTGTTGGAATTGCAAAGAAAATGGACATAGATATCAGGATTGCGATGCAGAGCGAAAGATAATTTGCTATGGCTGCGGTCAACCTGATGTTTATAAACCTACTTGTAATCGATGTAATAATTCAAAAAACGGAGTTCGCCGTGCACTGTCGAAAAGTGCACTTAAACTGAACCCGGCGAACACCCTTTAGGGGAATCCTCGGTGGATTCCTCACTACCAACTTTGTCACAACTCCCAACTATTCCTATGCACCTACGAGAGTTTAAATCTCCTCTATGTGCAAATACGAAAAAGATGCGAGGAATTAAGCGTTTAATTCAATATAGAAAAAAACATAAATTAGAGAAAACGGCGGGTTTGGATTCAATGATAAATGATTACCTTGATTGGCGGCCGTACGCAGATGTGAACCTCTTTGGAAGAGAATTAAAGGGTCTTATGGACACTGGAGCGTCAATTAGTTGTGTAGGTGGAAATTTGGCGGCAGAATTGGTCAACGAATTGCTAACCCTTAAAACGGTGAAAACCATGGTGCACACAGCAGATGGATAAAAACAGCCATTCTAGGAAAGACTCTTACCTCTGTTAGCTTTCAAGGAATCGAAAAACCAATAACTCTTTATGTTGTACCCTCGGTGGCACAGAATCTCTATTAAGGCACAGACTTTCGGAGAGCCTTTAATTTGTTACCGGCCTTTTTGGCGCATAAAGGAAAAGAACCAACCGTAGCTTGTATTAATCTCGATAGCGAATTAAATGTGTCTTTATCCGAATCCCAGAAAAAACACTTACTTAAAACCATTCAATTGTTTCCATCCTTCGAGGCAAAAGAATTAGGAAAAGCAGCTGGCTGTCACACGAAATTGATGTAGGTGATGCAAAAGCGTTCAAGCAGCGGCACTATGCTGTATCTCCGGCCATAGAAAAATTAATGTACCAAGAGATAGATCGTATGCTTGCTCTTGGGGTAATAGACGAATCAACTAGCCCCTGGTCATCACCTGTTGTACTGGTGCGCAAACCAGGAAATGTTCGATTATGTATTGACAGTCGAAAACTTAATAAAGTCACGATTGAAAATGCTTATCCTATGCCTTTAATTGACGGGATTCTTAGTCGGTTACCGAAAGCAGAATTTATTTCAAGTATTGATCTAAAGGATGCTTATTGGCAAATACCGCTAGCCGCTAGCGACCGCGAGAAAACGGCATTTACCATACCAGGAAGACATCTCTATCAGTTTACTGTAATGCCCTTCGGTTTGTCAAACGCCCCTCAAACAATGTCCAAACTTATGGATCGAGTGATACCACCTAGTTTGCGAAATGAAATTTTTATATACTTAGATGACCTTTTAGTAGTTTCGGAGTCCTTTGAGAGACATATTTCAGTATTATCCGAGTTAGCTAATAGACTAATCCTAGCGGGACTTACAATTAATGTGAGAAAAAGCAGTTTTTGTCTTAAAGAAGTCAAATATCTTGGCCATGTTATTGGTAATGGAACCATTCGAACGGACCCTGATAAGGTGTCAGCGATCCAAGAATTCCCAGTGCCCAAGTCTGTAAAGCAAGTACGTAGGTTTTAGGTCTCACGGGATGGTATCATAAGATTATAAAAAATTATGCTGGTATTGCCGCACCATTTCCGACACGTTAAAGCAAAAACGAAAATTCATTTGGTCTGAAGAAACACAAAATTCATTCGATCGGTTAAAATATTCTCTGTGTACCGCCCCCGTACTACATAGCCCTAATTTTAACGCTCCTTTTTCTATACACTGTGATGCTAGTCATACAGGTGTTTTCTTCGATAACGAAGAAAATGAAGTGCCAATCGCCTTCATATATATTGAGGGTCAATAATTCTCGATCACGCGTCCCTAAAATCGTTAATGACGCAAGTTGACTTAAGTTCTAGATTGGCGCGATGGGCACTTAAACTGCAAGGATTCTCATTTAAAATAATGCATAGGAAAGGCTCACAAAATATAGTTCCTGACGCTTTATCCCGAGTACATACTTATGATATATCAGCTATTACCTTAGCGAATGGTTTCGATCTGTCAACAGACGCCTTCGACGCTGACGAATATAAAGATTTAAAAGCTAAGATTCAATTAAAGCAAACCCAGCTACCAGATGTCAACGTTATAGACAAATACATTTATCGGCGAACAGAACACGCATCCGGTGTCGGTGTAGCGGATGACCTGTGCTGGAAGCTTTGGATTCCAAAATCGTTAGTTCTGGATGTGATACAACAAAATCACGAAGACCACTTAGCGGCGCACAGTGGAATAAATAAAACAAAAATCAGACCAATTGGGATGAAAACCTCAGTTCAGTTGCATGTGCGCTAAGATCCAGTTGGCACTCGGCCATCAATAATAGTCCGTACCGTGTATGTTTTGGCCAACAAATAATAACGAACGAACCCCCCTGTTAACAAGTTTAAACCTATTAGAGGATAGATCTATTCAGTTTGACCGTACTGATTCTCTGGAAATAATTCGTCAGACGGCGATCAAGGCTGTAGCAAAACAGCATGAACGCAACGAAAAAACATATAATTTGAGAAGTCGAGACGTGTCATTTCAACCAGGTCAAGAAGTTTACCGACGTAATTTTCAGTTGAGTAATATGCAAAGGGTTTCTCAGCCAAGTTAGCTCCAACGTTTATAAAAGCCAGAGTCCGTCAGCGGATTGGGACCAGTTATTACGAACTAGAGGATTTGCAAGGAAGAATGATAGGGAAATTCCATGCAAAAGACATTAAACAATAGGGCATTATTTATTGTTTTCTTTACTCCAAGCGTTATCCCACTTTGATGTTTAACAACCCCTAAGTGTGATTTTGTCAAGGTGTGTAACATGCACTCGTCGTTCAAAATTTGAAAAATCAACAGAAAATATTTAATCGTGGAAACAACCCATTTAACTTGTTTTTAGTACCCGAATGAGTACATAGTGTTATCGATAATTTATGACCTTACGTATCCACGTATCGATCGGTGGGCTATCGGCTTTAAGCTCAGCCCTAGATTAAAGAATATAAAAGAAAAGATAATTGGCGAAAGGAAAATTAAAAGATTAAATACGCGTGGCCTCGTTCTTTCTTAACTCAACTAGCAAAGGAGACGGAGGTGCTACAATCCTCGCTGCCAACTTCACGGCAATCTTTGCTACACCCACCGCGTGTATCGTGCAAGAAAAAAAATATAACCCTTCATAGGATTGCCCAATAAAACCCACAACTTGGTTCTGGTGTAGTATCTGGTAGTGCAGTGGAGAGAATATCCGCGGAGCGCCTGTGATTTGTCGCAGAAATTAATTCCGCGTCCAATAACATCGTTTTTTTGTGGCGTTTTGGCTATCGCCGCTCCAATCGGAATAAATTTATTACAAAATTTTTGTGGCTAATTGTTTGACGTGTAGCTTATTAACCGGTTCCTACTAGGGACTGGCACCACAAGTACGTAGCAGATTACCCCTGAGTCGTAGGCCGCCATTCTGAGTTTTCAACTGAGGAAAGAGGACTCAGTCTCAATGAATTAACGAAACTTTGAGCGAAGGAAGTTTTAACCTGCGCCTTTCTGTCCATCGCAACACATTGGCATGACCTAGGGACGTTCGAAGACAACGTTCTTGTAATACTTAGACATCCAATACTTATAAGAGTTATTTGTTCACAGAGAGAGAGAGACAGAATAATGTTAATGTTAATGTGCTTAATCGAAAACGGGTGCTCCCAAACAAAATCAGAGGCTTCTGACTACCTTAAATCATCTTATCTATTTTTGAACAGCCTCCGCTTCGAAAGATCTTTTGCCGCTGGACTAAAACTGTAAGTCAAACCATAAAAGAAAAATTATTAATTGATTCGGGTTATTGGTTTTTGGAGCCTTTGAATATGTTGGACGTTGGTGCCATTGCCAATACTTGAAGTTATCAGGAAATTTAACCGTCTAGTTTTTATTTTCATCCTGATCCCGATTTTTGTAAATTTGATTAAATTTGTTTTTTGTAACCTAATCTCAAGATAACGAGTAAGATAATTATGAGGATAAAATCCAAACTTATTTTTTTTTTTCGACCAGTATTTAGTTTAAGATTTCAAAGTATGAAGATAAGCTTGAATAGCCAAAAACAAATTCGCTAATCAGTGACCGGTAATTTCGTACTAATCATACTTTAGGGACCTCCACATATTAACTTCATTAATTTTGAATAATATTAAGTTCGTTTGTTTCCGAAAGAGATATTAAGAATGAATTATATTAGGAAATGAATCCTGCCTTGTTCATAAGTTTAGAAATTAATAAAACTATTGTTCTTTGAAATGAACTCCCTATAATCGTTTAATTTTGGGGAACCATGCAACCGACTGAGAGATAAAAAGAGGCCGTAAGACATGTTGGAGGGATCCTCAATTCAGACGTGGCCCGAGGATCATGGTAGGGTGGGCGTTCACATGATAGGCCTATAGGATATCATGACATAAACCAACATGTGTGCCTCCTGATACTACATAGTTTAACGTGTTCTTGTTTCTGGTCTCCTCAGGCCTTCTTTCTTTCGCATCTAAACCTGTACCCTATCCCTTGGTGTCCTTAAGTACGCGAATGTAAAATTTTACGTCTGTATCGAATGTGAGTAACTACAGTTCTGGCTAATCTCTATCGTATAACCCACTCCCAGCCGACCTGACCCTAGCCGAACCTATCGCGTACTCGGCCAGCACTATGCACGAACATCTGCTCAACATTCTTTGTGGGATTCAACGTTACATGCTACACAGGTTACTGCGAGTTCAATTGGTGTGGTGGTGGCAAAAATCCACTGATTTTTGTGATACATGTCGTACCACACGAATGACCTGTTTGTGTGTTGTATCTGACAAGATGATGATTTTGTGTTTTTGAATAGCTGGAATTCACATTTGCTATTAGCCGTAAACGTCGTTTGCTTATCAAAACAAATATATTGCTCGTTGTTGAGGTGATGGCATTGTTCCAGATCTGCTCTTGAGAGCCCAATGTATTGATTTTGTACTTTGTTGACAGCAATAATGGGAATTTTAATGTTCATGATTATAATCCCATGAGTTCCAATTGCTGGAATGGGTAACAGGTTATACAGTTGCGTGACTTTAACTATCACCTGATTGTTTGCGATTGTGCCTTCATTAAGCCATATAATTGCAAGACGTCGTTATCTGGAACTGGCCAATAAAAAACAAACGGAAGATGTCTTTTAAGTTGGTTCAGATGTTTCCGAAGCTGGCCTGGTGATAGTAGTAACGGGCTTATTTTGCTATGATGGGCATCTGTAAATACTCGGGAAATCTCGGTTTGAATTCGTTGCAAATTCCCTACAGTCACAGTCATCTGGGTAGTTAGCGTGATATACCATTGCAATGCTTTTACCGCCATATCCTGGACCTTGGTTATGTCGCTCATTTGTTGTTTCATTAGTTTCATCTGATTTTCAATTGTGGCTTCGTCTCGCTTAATGATATTTATCGTTGAGTCAGTTACGGATGTCTGGTTTTGCAGCAAATTCAATAAGTAGTCTTCATTTGATTTAACCTTTCGTATCGTGCCTGACTTCTCTGTTGCATACTTTGAGTCCAGCACACCAAATAAACCGTCCGCAATGTTCCCAATCATATCTAATGGCGATAGTCGTTGGCGTTCTATGTGAAGGAGATCATTTCCTGCCTCTGGAACCTTCATTAACACGCATATTTCTCCAACCTTTTCTACTCCAGGTCGGCCCAATATGGTTCGAGATCTAAATATGCCACAATAGTCCAGTCAGACATTGGCATCCTTCCTGTGCCAATACTTTCATAGTATATGCCTGGTTTGGGGTTGAATCGAGTTATGTTAGTCCTTTGAGCAAATGCTATAGGAAGTAATAACATCATTAGGCAGATCGTTATTGCCAATGGTGGCAGACCGAAAGACAACTGTCTTTTTGTCTCTGGTTCTGCAGTGTCCTCTATACCAGGGTTTTCTTGGGAGATCGATTCTGTGTCATTTGTCTCGATTTTGCGTTTTATCGCCGTGTCTCTAAGCAAGGGAGCCTATTTATGGATAGCCCGTTTGTAGGTGCCTCTGGCTGTTTTAACGTTCACCACACGGACGTATCCATCCAGGCCTGGATAAAATTTAACAATTCGTCCAATCGGCCACTGCAATCCTCCTTTCCTCCTCCATTAGAATTACCATCATTCCTTCTTTGTTGTTATATGGATTCTTCCATTTAGATGTACCCTGCAATTCCTGTAGGTACTCCTTAGACCACTGTGTCCAGAATGTATGCTTAAGTCGTTGCACTAATTCCCATTGCTCTGGAATCGATCGTTGTGTTAATGGCTCTGCATCTGATTGGGCTACTAATGGTTCTCCGATTAATAGATGGCCTGGGGTTAAAGCTTTGAAATCGTTGGTATCGTCTGAGTTTGGCGTTAATGGACGAGAGTTCAGCTCTGCTTCAACATTGATGGTAGACAGTTGTTTAAACATTAAGTTTGCTGTCGATACGTTTTTTAGCAGAAAATGCTTAGCGGACTTTACCGCAGCTTCCCATAATACTTCGAAACGTGGAGACCGTGGTGGTATGAACTTAAATTGCACTCCTTTTTGATTGCAAAATTCCTTGATAGTACCTGCTGCGTTTTCAGCTCCTTCAGTTGATTGTTTTCTTCAACAAAGTTTGTTGCATTATCGCAGTATAATGTCTGGCATTTTCCTCTGCGCCCGATGAAGCGCTGAAGCGCACCCATAAATGAGGAGGTGGACAGGTCTCCGACTAGCAATCTAGAAATCCATTCACTTACAGGTAATGGAGCAGATGCAGGAATATCCGGTGAAGGCTGGACAAACCCTTGCATGCGCAACGCGCAATTCTGTCGCCAAAACCACCAAAGAGGTTACGAAAAGAAATGAAACCAGGACAGAATACCCACCGACGGTAAATTACATGAGGAGCCGAGACCCATTAAAAAGAATAGGCCGGACGTCATCATGGGGAAATGCAAAGACCCAGCCAGCGGACGAAGCAACTGTCAAACTGCAGCAGGCAGTGAAACAGGCACTGCTGATCAGCGATAAGGCCATGGTCGAAATAAAAGATATCGCAGAATTCCACACTGCAAACGATCTTCTGCGCGCCGTCCTGAAACTGATCGATGAGGATCTGCCGGCAGAATGCCACCCAAAGATGCGGAAAGCCTACAGTAGTACACAAACGGCAACAATGATGGTGAACCCGAACCTGGCGAACAAGCTGCTGTCACCCAGCAGCACGGTGCAGAAGCAAGCACGACGCATCCAGGCTATGCTTCAACTGCTGTACAAGGAACTTCAAAGCAATGTGACCAGAAAGTAGCATGCATACTTTGTACAAGATAAAGGAGGAGCAATACGGCGCATAATACGCTCAGTGGAGCTTGCCCATTATTTGCAGAGGCTGGCAGTAACAGGAAGGATTAAGTTTCTAGAGCTCAATCGGCATGGAAACACCTAATGTAAGCCAGTACATTAATGGAACACCAGGATTGCGGATTCCAGGAGGCAATGTCAATAGACGACGACGGCCAGACGACGAAAGCAACGTGACCGCAGAATACCCATGTTTCCGGAGCTGCTTGCAGACTACAAGCGGAAAAGAGCTCACCTTATAATGGAGATCAAGAGAAGTAAAGCGGACTGCTGGAAGAAGCTGTGCGCAGACGCAGATTAGCAGCCACATGGGACTGCCTAAAAATTGGTTATAGGCAAACTCGCAAGGCGCATAATGCCAACGGATCCAACCAAGCGGGGTCACATTGTAGCAACGCTATTCCCTTCAAGGCCGAAGAGGAACTTAACAGCGAGCGGAGCGCCATGTGCACCGATACTCACAGATGTTGGTGAAGTCATGGAAGCAGGGAAGAGGATAAACATATATAAAACCCCGGGCCCAGACGGGGTCCCGGCTCTTGGAATCAAACTGCTAGTTTGCAAATACGCATCGACGTTTGTGGAACTTTTCAACACATGCATGCTGCAACGGGAGTTCCCTACGATGTGGAAGCTACAAAGGTTGGTCCTGCTTCCCAAAGGTGATAAAATAGATGACCCATCAGACCCCTGTGTATGCTTGATGTGATTGGCAAACTTTTTGAGCGCATCATTTGCAACAGACTGGAGAAGGAACTGGAGCAACGTCATGGACTGTTGGACTGGCAATTCGGGTTCAAGAGGAAACGCAGCACTATCAATGCCATCAGTTCGGTGGTGGAGATAGCCATCGAAGGGCAACGCTGGAAAGGCGGTGTAAGATGTCAGTTATTTAGGAATTCTGTTAAATGTCACACATATATCGAAGCCCGTATTTTAAGTATCGATTGTTAGTAGTAAGTTAGTATTTTAAGTATCGATTGTTAGTATTAAGTTGTCTATGGAAAATATCGGTATGCGGCCTAAGGCCACACTGGAGAGTTCCTCCTTCTTCTTCCGGCAACAATACAACGAGACAGACGCACTAGCTGCGCAGCTTAAAATAAATCTTTTGCCATCGTTATTTATAACTATATTTTTCAGAAAATAAATACAACTTTACAACTCAGAAGTGGGATGACTACCCGAAAGGACACATATTTCGGTACAAGGCAGGCCACATGCAACACATCCAAGGTGGCCGCTTCCACGCCCGCTGCTGGTACTGACTCCACTGCCATGTCCACTACGGTGCCTGTCGCTGCGGGGCAGGTTGACATTGTGGCCGCCGCTGATGTCGTACCCATTGCAGTGCCGGCCGCTGTGGAACATGTGGCCGCCGTGCAAACCACTGCTGCACCCGCTACCGCCAATGCGGTACCCGCCGCCACTGTACCCACCGCCGCCTTACTTGCTGCGGTGCCCACCGCTGCTGCACCCACCTCTGCTGTGCCCGCCGCCGCCGCACCCACACCTGCTGTGCCCGCAGTTGTGGTGTCCGCCGACCACCTAGCTGCTATGCGGGCTGCTGCCCTGCTGGCCGCACCCGTCACTGACCCTGACGTTCCCTTGGCCGCGGGCCCATGGGAAGATATGCCCGCCCTAGTACCCTCTGTGCCGTCTGTCGCTGCCTCTATCACACCGGCTGCGTCCGCGTCTCCCAGTGTGGACGAGCAACTGACGACGCTACGGAAACAGCATGAGTTGCTACAGTTGCAACAGCAGATCCTCAAGCTGCAGCAGAACATGGATGAAATCCGAGCACCAAGGCAGCAAGTCAGTGACTTGAGTGTGATCGAGAGCATGGTGGCCCGATTCTCAGCGGATACTGCATACGATGTAAAAAAATGGTTGAACGATCTGGAGGTTTGAAATCCTACAGTTGAATGATCGTCTACGTTTGATTGCATGCCGTCACATGCTGGAGGGGACGGCGGCGATATTGCTGCGCACGGTATCGTTGCACAGCTATGGAGAACTTAAAGCAATCCTCCTCCGAGAGTTTGGACGCTCGCGCAGTGTGGAAGAAGTGTACAGCGCTCTGCATTAAGGCAGGCGAAGGATGCTTGAGATTCGCAATCGAGATGCAGGAGATTGCCATGAATGCTCCGATTCCGGAGAACGAGTTGGTCGACATGATCATCGATGGACTGCGGGACAACTCTACCCGAGTAGGCATGCTGTACGCAGCTCGCACGGTGGCCGAACTGAAGCACCTCCTGATGATGTGGGGGATAGATTGAACCATCTACAACTGGTGAGTGTCGCTTTTGTTTGTGATGAAGTATAAAGTATATATAGATAAGGAATTTATAAATCTGTTTTCCCTTCTGCCGGTATCACGCCTAAACCAGCTCATTTTCAGGCGATACGAGATTTGCCCATACCAAGGAATAGCAAGGAATTAGAGCGCTGCTTAGGTTTATTCTCATACTTCCGCCGATTTGTATGTGGTTTCGCCAAGATTGCATATCCGATGTCCCGATTGTTGAGAAAAAATACCCCTTACGTCTTCTCCGAGGAATGCCTCGAATCCTTCCGAACCCTGAAGTCGAAACTGATCGAATCACCCGTGTTATCTATCTACAACCTGAAGTTTGAAACAGAGTTACACTGTGACGCTAGCTCAACTGGTTTCGGAGCAGTGCTCCTCCAGAAACAAACCGACGGTAAATTGCACCCAGTGTTCTACTTCTCTAAGATAGTCTCCGCTGCCGAATCGAAACTACACAGTTATGAACTATAGACGTTAGCTATCGTGTATGCCTTGAAACGTTTTGAGACGTACCTTAAGTTCATTCCGTTTAAAATCGTGACGGATTGTAATTCCCTGGCGCTGACACTGAGAAATAGTGGGCATTCCGCGAAAATTGCTCGCTGGGCCCTACTGTTAGAAAATTACAACTACACAATTGTACACCGCTCGGGGGTTAGCATGCCCCATGCCGATGCTTAATTAGAATAGAAACCGCCGCATATGTTGACGATTTAAACCTTGACTTCCAACTGCAGTTAACTCAGAACCGTGACCCCGATATTGTTAAACTCCGAGATGATTTAGAGAAACATGAAATAGCAGATTTCGAACTGCGTGACGGAGTAGTGTACCATCTGTCCCCGACGAGTGTACCCCAACTTTATGTCCCTTCCGAAATGATAAATCATATCAAACGAAAAGTGCATGAGAAGCTTTGCCATATGGCCGCTGAGAAGTGTTGTGCACAAATCAAGAAGTATTACTGGTTTCCGTGTATGAAGTCTTACGTCATCAATTATATTAAAAACTGCCTCAAGTGTATTTATTATTCCGCTTCCGCGCAAGACAACCGCATCACGCTACACAGTATTCCGAAAGTGCCCCTGCCGTTTGATACCATTCATATTGATCATCTAGGTCCCCTTCCGTCCATACGCTCTAAGAAAAAATATCTTCTAGTTGTCATTGACGCTTTCACTAAATTTGTGAAGCTGTACCCTGCAGCTACTACTAATTCGCGTGAAGTATGTCAGACGTTAAAATCTCAGTATTTCGCGAATTACAGTAGACCCCGACGAATTATCAGTGACCGCGGTACCTGCTTTACTACTTCCGTGTTCGCAGAATTTCTAAGGGCCAACAATATAATTCATTTGTAGAAGCCACTGCCTCACCCGGGCCAACGGCCAAGTCGACTGGGTTAACCGTGTCTTGGGCCCTATGCTAGGTAAATTGACGGAACCTGTGGACCACGCGGATTGGGTCCAGCAACTGCCGAACATAGAGTTTGCATTGAATAACTCCGTCCATTCCACAACGAAATTTGCCGCTTCCGTACTCCTATTCGGGGTGGAACAACGAGGTGTTGTAGTAGACGAAATAACCGAACGGTTGGGTGAGAGGACCGCGGAGGTTGATGCCTCAGAGGTAGACGTCCGGAGATTGGCCTTCCGTAACATTTTCAAGTCTCAAGAATATAATGCTGAATATTATGCGAAGCATCACCCCCCTGCCGTTAGTTTTGAGGAAGTGGATTTCGTAGTTATTAAGAATGTTGATACTTCGCAGGTACAAACAAAAAACTTATCAGACGGTATCGTGGCCCATACGTTGTTCACAAAAAACTTCCGAATGACCGATATGTAATCCGGGATGTGGAGGGCTTCCAGATCACCCAACTGCCGTATGACGGGGTACTAGAAGCCTCCAAATTAAAGCCATGTGCAGCCCCTGATTAAGTTTGCACTTCAGATATCCAAACAAAGGCGACACTAGCCACTTAATGTAATTGTGTACCCCTTTTGTAAGCAACTAGAAACGAGGTCGATTCCTTGTCAGGACGGCCGAGTTGTAAGATGTCAGTTATTTAGGAATTCTGTCAAATAACACACATATATCGAAGCCCGTATTTTAAGTATCGATTGTTAGTAGTAAGTTAGTATTTTAAGTATCGATTGTTAGTATTAAGTTGCCTATGGAAAATATCGGTATGCGGCCTAAGGCCACACTGGAGAGTTCCCCCTTCTTCTTCCGGCAACGATACAACGAGACAGACGCACTAGCTGCGCAGCTAAAAATAAATCTTCGTTACTTATAACTATATTTTTCAGAAAATAAATACAACTTTACAGCGGCAACAAAAAATACTGCGTTATATGTTTGGAAAGCTTTTAATTCGGCCAGCTGGGACTCCATTATCGCGTCCCTAGAGCAATTAATCATATCTGAGTACATTATTAACCTGATATGCAGCTATTTCCGGGATCGGCTGCTGCGCAGATAAAGTTGCGAAGGCGACGTCAGCTATAACTCGGCTTATGGCTAACGTCGGCGGACCCAAGCAACTGAGCAGATGGCTTATCTCGATGGCACCTGCGATGTCATCCCCCACCTACAGCCGCGACTGCAGATCGTCGTACCGAACATGCGCACTCTGCACCATAAGCGCATTTAGAACAGTCTCCGAAGATGCCGCCCTGGTGGTGTCTGATATGGCCCCACTAGACCTCTTGGCTAACGAGGCTAGAAATAGAGATCCGCCGGCAGTTAGAAGAGAGACGACTCTGACTAACTGGCAACGCAGACGGTGTGACTCAAACCATGGGAGCTGGACAAGGCGGCTTCTCCCCGACATTCGGCCATGGCTTAACCGCAAACATGGCCAGACTGACATCTATTTGACACAGTTACTGACTGGACATGGATGCTTTAAATCCTACTTACTTAGGTTTAAACATGAGACAGATCCCTTTTGCACACACTGTGCGGGGAATATAGAAGACGCAGAACATGTCCTAGATATTCTGCTGAACGGGAAGAGCCAAGCCTAGGCATTGGGAGGCCATTTATAGTCAACGACTTTATGGATATCCTACTTAGCTCGCAAAACAATTGGCTAGCTGTTAGCCACATAGCAGCTGTCATCATGCAATCCTTGCGTCGCGCTAAACGTCAGCGTAAACAAAACTTCAGTTCTAGGTAAACTCTAGACGAGGCATACGTGTCATCAAGTAGTACTTCAGCGTTGGTTCCGCGAGAGGAATACGGAGCACAGGGTAGGTTTTAGTGCGGTGCGGTGACCACTAACCAAGGTCGATACCAAGTCCCACACTTCGGCTTTCAATGCTTTCCCCGCTATTAAAAAAAAAAAAAAAAAACAACAACAGGTCTTCGACCAACTCCAAGTGTACTGCCTTGGTTGCAAAGCATACAAATACTGCAATGTAAGCTTTGTCGGGACATTTTCCTCGAACTTTACGATGGATCCAGAATGGTCCACAATAGTCTACTCCGGCTGTGAGAAAGGGTCTATTCTGAGATACCCGGTGCTCAGGTAAGTCGCCCATGACTTGTTTAAGGGACTGAGGCCGGTACTTGGTGCATGCTACGCAGCCCTGGATCACACTTCGAGTCATCGGTTTCACCTAAATGATGTGGTACTGTTGCCGAACTATCCCGCGTAGTGCCTCATATCCACAATGAAGATTCTCTTCATGAAATTTCTGCAGTATCATTTTTACCACCGGATCGTTATACGGCAAGAGATATGGATTCCTTGTTTCCGTTGATACTGTTGCTTGTTGTAGCCGAGCTGCTACTCGTATGATTGAATGTTCATCCAAAATTAGTGACAATGTTGCCACCGTGCTTTTGCGATCCAGCGGTTGATCAGGTCGTTTCTTTAAGTGTCGTAATTCTTAAATTTGCTTTGTGAATATTCTTCGAGTTCTTCGTTCCAACTCTAACTGAGTTGTTGGTTTTCTATTCTGCTTGTGACAAAAGCGTAGCACATACGCCACTATTCGCTGCAGCCGGTAAAATGAATTTCTGTGATTTACCGTATATATCCATTCACTCGTGTTGATCAACTTGCTAACTGCCGCCGTGTACAGACGTGTTTTTTAATGCACTCCGCAAAAATTGAGTGTAAAAAAAGACCGCGTTTGCAAAAATTTGTGTAGGGCTCTCAGTCGCCCCAGAGACGCCTATTTACAATCATATTGCTATTAGATTGCTCTAATAGCAATAAATACTAAGTTGCAACAACAAAGTGCGTAATTTTTACAAAAGCCATGTCCACCAATTCGGGCCCAAGCTCTCTCGATCCCCAACAGCTACAAGAACTAATTGTACAACAACAACGTGAGCGTCGACTCTCGGTCCAACGCAACAACGCGTACTTTTCGGTGGTGTCGCCGACCCCACAGAATGCTAACGTAAGCAATAACACCGAAAGTGCCAGCCACTCAGCAATCAAAAGCAACTTACCGTGGAGAGAGCAGTGTGCTTCTCCATCAATAACGATAACTGGGTCACCGATTGCACCGACCAGCACCGTCAGCTCGTTGACAGCAACTACTGCAGCGTCTGCCGAAGTATTGACCTGCCTCAAGCCGTCAACGACAAGTCGCCCTGAGTCAGCCACAATAGTAAACCCAACGACTTCTGTCCAAACTGGAATGGATAGATATATTAAAATAACTAAGCGGAAGCTAAGCCCGCAAAAGAAAAAAAGTGGCAACACGCCGAAAATAACCAAGCCAAATGAACGAGTAGCACCCCTTAGCGGGAATCGTTTTAAAATTCTTGCCGATCAGCAAGATGATCAAGCCGGCGCTGTAGATAAAGTTAAATCGGCTAGACCACCCCCCTTATACATCCGTGGAGCTAACTGCAGCGCCCTGATTTCGAAGCTAGTAGAAACAGTAGGGGCAAATAACTTTGTTGTAACCCCTCTCAATAGGGGTAACATTAAAGAAACTAAATGTCAAACCCAAACTGAGGACAATTTCCGCATCATCGAAAAGTACCTCCGTAATGCTAACATCAACTTCTATACCTACCAACTAAAAAACAGTAAAGGGCTCCAGGTTGTGTTGAAGGGGATTGAGCCATCGGTCCCTACTCAAGAAATAGCAGACGCGTTGGTCGAAAAAGGGTTTGCGGTCAAATCCGTTGTCAACATCATCAACAGGAACAAAGTCGCACAGCCGCTCTTTAAAATCGAGCTCCAACCAGATGCAAAGCGGTCGAAGCCAAATGAAGTGCACCCAATCTACAACCTACAGCTCCTATTGAACAGAAGAATCACCGTAGAGGAGCTCCATAAGAGACACCAACCACCGCAGTGTAAAAACTGCCAGGAATACAACCACACCTCTAACAACTGCAATCTCAGGTCAGTGTGTGTTGGCTGTGGCGAACATCATAAAGATGGCATTTGCACCAAGGACAGAAACAATGTCGCACTAAGATTATGCAGTAACTGTGGAGGGAACCACACGGCCAACTACAGAGGATGTCCTGTCTTCAAGGATCTTAAATCTCACCTAAACGGGCGCAAACCCCCAACTGGACCAAAAATCACCGTCAACGCCTCTAAAACTACACCCGAGGTATTCTTCGCCAAGGCTGTTAGATCATCTAACATGCCTGCTACATACAGTCCTAGTGTATCCTTCGCTAGTGTGCTCCGAACTGGACAGACAGAGCCCGCAAAAGAGACCCCGTCACTCCACCATCTACAGAATCCGCAACCTAGCGCACCAGAGCTTGGCCAAAAAACTCCAAGTGGCTTAGAAGCCCTATTGATCTCACTCAATCAAAACATGACCACTTTTATGACGTTCATGCAAAACTGTATGCAAGAACTGATGCGGAATCAAAACCTGCTTATCCAGAAGCTTATCGAGAATAAATAATGGCTTCCCTACGTCTATGTCTTTGGAATGCTAACGGCATCTCCAAGCACAAAAATGAACTGCAACTATTCCTAGACTCAAGTGAAATCGACGTTTTGCTGATTTCGGAAACACATTTAACATCAAAAAATAATTTTCAAATACCAAAATATACCTTTTACGCAACAAACCATCCAGACGGAAAAGCTCATGGCGGGACTGGTATCCTAATCAAAAACCGTATAAAACACTCGTTCCTCAACAGATTTGAAACACAGCACCTACAAGCAACTGCTATAACCGTCCAAACCAGCTGCGGCAACACTACATTGGTTGCCCTGTACTGCCCACCACGCTTCTCAATCTCTGAAAAGGAATTTACCGATTTCTTTAACACACTCGGAGATCGCTTCATTGCAGCAGGGGACTATAACGCCAAACATACGCACTGGGGATCTCGCATGGCAAAAATCCTAAAGGCAAGCAGTTGTACAACACAATAGTCAACCCTCTCAATAAGATGGATTGCGTCTCACCGGGTAGGCCTACTTATTGGCCCACAGATCCACAGAAAGTGCCTGACTTGATTGATTTCGCAGTAACCAAGTGGATTCCACGTAATCGGATCACTGCGGATACACTGCTAGATTTAACTTCCGATCACTCTCCAGTGCTGCTCACACTATTAACAAGACCTCAAGTACTTGATCGCCCATATAGGCTTACAAACAACAAAACAAATTGGCTTAAATTTAAAATGTACATGAGTGCCCACATTGACTGTTCGCCGAAACTGGATGCTGCAGAGGACATTGATATGTGCGTCTCTGCACTTGAGTCTATGATGGCAGCTGCAGCAAGAGTATCTACTCCACCTGCCTCTTCTTACACTAAACCTGTTGACAGGCCTACGAGCCGGCGGATAGAACAATTAGCAACGGAAAAACGACGTCTAAGAAGAGAATGGCAGATTACTCGCTCACCAGCAGCAAAACTTCGCCTAAGGCATGCTAATCGCAACCTCTCCAAGGCGTTAAGACAAGAGGAAAGCTGGGCTCAAAGAAAATACATAGAAAAGCTCAGCCCAACCAGCACCAAACATCCTCTGTGGAAAGCCCACCCAACTTTAAGCGCTCCTACAGAGACAATTTCACCGATAAGGAGTCCAACCGGTGGATGGGCCCGCAGTGACGAAGAGAGGGCATCCGTATTTGCCACACATCTTAAAATGGTTTTCCAGCCAAATCCAACATCAAATTCATCTGTACTTCCCCCTTCGAGCACACCAACGGATAGTGAGTACTCGGAACTCCAATCGGACGAGATCACTGCAGTTATTAAAAACCACGTAAAGCCAAAAAAAGCCCCTGGCCATGACCTAATCACACCGAAAATGATCCTGGAACTCCCTATCATTGTCATACAATACATCTGCAAACTGTTCAACGCTATAATAAGAATTGGCTACTTCCCAAGAACATGGAAAAGGTCCACTATCATCATGATTCCTAAAGTGGGAAAGGACAAAACACAGCCATCATCCTATAGGCCAATTAGTTTGCTGCCTTGTCTTTCGAAGCTTTTTGAGAAGGCCCTGCAGATGCGACTAAACTCATTTCTGGCATCGGATAACACAATCCCTTCACACCAGTTCGGCTTCCGCGAAAAACATGGTACAATTGAACAAGTCAATCGCATAACATCCGAAATACGAACAGCATTCGAACTAAAAGAATACTGTGCGGCTGTCTTTCTCGACGTTGCCCAGGCTTTCGATAGAGTTTGGCTGGAGGGTCTGATGTTCAAAATCCGGCAAAAACTGCCACAGTACACCCACAAACTCATGGAATCTTACCTTTACAATAGGCAATTCGCTGTAAGATGTAATGGCTCCGTCTCGGCTGATTTTGAAATCAAAGCTGGTGTACCGCAAGGCAGTGTACTCGGCCCATTGCTCTACCTACTGTACACTGCAGACTTACCAACGAGTTTAGGACTTACAACGTCCACTTTTGCCGATGACACGGCAATCCTCAGCAGATCCAAATGCCCAATACAAGCCTCTGCAAAATTAGAGGAACACCTCAAGGTGGTAGAGGAATGGCTAGCAGCCTGGCGTATCCGGGTCAACGAGCAGAAATGCAAACATGTTACATTTACGCTTAACAGAAGAAACTGTCCAGCTCTAATGCTAAACAACGTACCAGTTCCTCAAGCCGTGGATGTCACTTACCTTGGCATCCACCTAGACAGAAGACTAACTTGGCGCAAGCACATCGAGGCAAAAAAGTCACAGCTTAAACTGAAAGCGAGTAGCCTACATTGGATCATCAATGCTCGGTCCCCTCTACGTCTGGAATATAAAGTCCTCCTATACAACTCCGTACTGAAACCCATCTGGACTTACGGAGCCGTACTATGGGGAAATGCAAGTACCAGCAATGTCGATATTATACAAAAAACGCAGTCGAAGATTTTAAGATCAATCACGGGGGCCCCGTGGTATATACGGAACGACAACATTCAAAATGATCTAAATATACCTAAGGGTATAAGGGACTGAGGCCGGTACTTGGTGCATGCTACGCAGCCC
Source organism: Drosophila tropicalis (assembly GCF_018151085.1). Taxonomy (NCBI): domain Eukaryota; kingdom Metazoa; phylum Arthropoda; class Insecta; order Diptera; family Drosophilidae; genus Drosophila; species Drosophila tropicalis. The sequence goes on along the minus strand of NW_027172727.1, from coordinate 77,770 downwards.
TGGATCACACTTCGAGTCATCGGTTTCACCTAAATGATGTGGTACTGTTGCCGAACTATCCCGCGTAGTGCCTCATATCCACAATGAAGATTCTCTTCATGAAATTTCTGCAGTATCATTTTTACCACCGGATCGTTATACGGCAAGAGATATGGATTCCTTGTTTCCGTTGATACTGTTGCTTGTTGTAGCCGAGCTGCTACTCGTATGATTGAATGTTCATCCAAAATTAGTGACAATGTTGCCACCGTGCTTTTGCGATCCAGCGGTTGATCAGGTCGTTTCTTTAAGTGTCGTAATTCTTAAATTTGCTTGGTGAATATTCTTCGAGTTCTTCGTTCCAACTCTAACTGAGTTGTTGGTTTTCTATTCTGCTTGTGACAAAAGCGTAGCACATACGCCACTATTCGCTGCAGCCGGTAAAATGAATTTCTGTGATTTACCGTATATATCCATTCACTCGTGTTGATCAACTTGCTAACTGCCGCCGTGTACAGACGTGTTTTTTAATGCACTCCGCAAAAATTGAGTGTAAAAAAAGACCGCGTTTGCAAAAATTTGTGTAGGGCTCTCAGTCGCCCCAGAGACGCCTATTTACAATCATATTGCTATTAGATTGCTCTAATAGCAATAAATACTAAGTTGCAACAACAAAGTGCGTAATTTTTACAAAAGCCATGTCCACCAATTCGGGCCCAAGCTCTCTCGATCCCCAACAGCTACAAGAACTAATTGTACAACAACAACGTGAGCGTCGACTCTCGGTCCAACGCAACAACGCGTACTTTTCGGTGGTGTCGCCGACCCCACAGAATGCTAACGTAAGCAATAACACCGAAAGTGCCAGCCACTCAGCAATCAAAAGCAACTTACCGTGGAGAGAGCAGTGTGCTTCTCCATCAATAACGATAACTGGGTCACCGATTGCACCGACCAGCACCGTCAGCTCGTTGACAGCAACTACTGCAGCGTCTGCCGAAGTATTGACCTGCCTCAAGCCGTCAACGACAAGTCGCCCTGAGTCAGCCACAATAGTAAACCCAACGACTTCTGTCCAAACTGGAATGGATAGATATATTAAAATAACTAAGCGGAAGCTAAGCCCGCAAAAGAAAAAAAGTGGCAACACGCCGAAAATAACCAAGCCAAATGAACGAGTAGCACCCCTTAGCGGGAATCGTTTTAAAATTCTTGCCGATCAGCAAGATGATCAAGCCGGCGCTGTAGATAAAGTTAAATCGGCTAGACCACCCCCCTTATACATCCGTGGAGCTAACTGCAGCGCCCTGATTTCGAAGCTAGTAGAAACAGTAGGGGCAAATAACTTTGTTGTAACCCCTCTCAATAGGGGTAACATTAAAGAAATTAAATGTCAAACCCAAACTGAGGACAATTTCCGCATCATCGAAAAGTACCTCCGTAATGCTAACATCAACTTCTATACCTACCAACTAAAAAACAGTAAAGGGCTCCAGGTTGTGTTGAAGGGGATTGAGCCATCGGTCCCTACTCAAGAAATAGCAGACGCGTTGGTCGAAAAAGGGTTTGCGGTCAAATCCGTTGTCAACATCATCAACAGGAACAAAGTCGCACAGCCGCTCTTTAAAATCGAGCTCCAACCAGATGCAAAGCGGTCGAAGCCAAATGAAGTGCACCCAATCTACAACCTACAGCTCCTATTGAACAGAAGAATCACCGTAGAGGAGCTCCATAAGAGACACCAACCACCGCAGTGTAAAAACTGCCAGGAATACAACCACACCTCTAACAACTGCAATCTCAGGTCAGTGTGTGTTGGCTGTGGCGAACATCATAAAGATGGCATTTGCACCAAGGACAGAAACAATGTCGCACTAAGATTATGCAGTAACTGTGGAGGGAACCACACGGCCAACTACAGAGGATGTCCTGTCTTCAAGGATCTTAAATCTCACCTAAACGGGCGCAAACCCCCAGCTGGACCAAAAATCACCGTCAACGCCTCTAAAACTACACCCGAGGTATTCTTCGCCAAGGCTGTTAGATCATCTAACATGCCTGCTACATACAGTCCTAGTGTATCCTTCGCTAGTGTGCTCCGAACTGGACAGACAGAGCCCGCAAAAGAGACCCCGTCACTCCACCATCTACAGAATCCGCAACCTAGCGCACCAGAGCTTGGCCAAAAAACTCCAAGTGGCTTAGAAGCCCTATTGATCTCACTCAATCAAAACATGACCACTTTTATGACGTTCATGCAAAACTGTATGCAAGAACTGATGCGGAATCAAAACCTGCTTATCCAGAAGCTTATCGAGAATAAATAATGGCTTCCCTACGTCTATGTCTTTGGAATGCTAACGGCATCTCCAAGCACAAAAATGAACTGCAACTATTCCTAGACTCAAGTGAAATCGACGTTTTGCTGATTTCGGAAACACATTTAACATCAAAAAATAATTTTCAAATACCAAAATATACCTTTTACGCAACAAACCATCCAGACGGAAAAGCTCATGGCGGGACTGGTATCCTAATCAAAAACCGTATAAAACACTCGTTCCTCAACAGATTTGAAACACAGCACCTACAAGCAACTGCTATAACCGTCCAAACCAGCTGCGGCAACACTACATTGGTTGCCCTGTACTGCCCACCACGCTTCTCAATCTCTGAAAAGGAATTTACCGATTTCTTTAACACACTCGGAGATCGCTTCATTGCAGCAGGGGACTATAACGCCAAACATACGCACTGGGGATCTCGCATGGCAAAAATCCTAAAGGCAAGCAGTTGTACAACACAATAGTCAACCCTCTCAATAAGATGGCCCACAGATCCACAGAAAGTGCCTGACTTGATTGATTTCGCAGTAACCAAGAGGATTCCACGTAATCGGATCACTGCGGATACACTGCTAGATTTAAATTCCGATCACTCTCCAGTACTATTCACACTATTAACAAGACCTCAAGTACTTGATCGCCCATATAGGCTTACAAACAACAAAACAAATTGGCTTAAATTTAAAATGTACATGAGTGCCCACATTGACTGTTCGCCGAAACTGGATGCTGCAGAGGACATTGATATGTGCGTCTCTGCACTTGAGTCTATGATGGCAGCTGCAGCAAAAGTATCTACTCCACCTGCCTCTTCTTACACTAAACCTGTTGACAGGCCTACAAACCGGCGGATAGAACAATTAGTAACGGAAAAACGACGTCTAAGAAGAGAATGGCAGATTACTCGCTCACCAGCAGCAAAACTTCGCCTAAGGCATGCTAATCGCAACCTCTCCAAGGCGTTAAGACAAGAGGAAAGCTGGGCTCAAAGAAAATACATAGAAAAGCTCAGCCCAACCAGCACTAAACATCCTCTGTGGAAAGCCCACCCAACTTTAAGCGCTCCTGCAGAGACAATTTCACCGATAAGGAGTCCAACCGGTGGATGGGCCCGCAGTGACGAAGAGAGGGCATCCGTATTTGCCACACATCTTAAAATGGTTTTCCAGCCAAATCCAACATCAAACTCATCTGTACTTCCCCCTTCGAGCACACTAACGGATAGTGAGTACTCGGAACTCCAATCGGACGAGATCACTGCAGTTATTAAAAACCACATAAAGCCAAAAAAAGCCCCTGGCCATGACCTAATCACACCGAAAATGATCCTGGAACTCCCTATCATTGCCATACAATACATCTGCAAACTGTTCAACGCTATAATAAGAATTGGCTACTTCCCAAGAACATGGAAAAGGTCCACTATCATCATGATTCCTAAAGTGGGAAAGGACAAAACCCAGCCATCATCCTATAGGCCAATTAGTTTGCTGCCATGTCTTTCGAAGCTTTTTGAAAAGGTCCTGCAGATCCGACTAAACTCATTTCTGGCATCGGAGAACACAATCCCTTCACACCAGTTCGGCTTCCGCGAAAAACATAGTACAATTGAACAAGTCAATCGCATAACATCCGAAATACGAACAGCATTCGAACTAAAAGAATACTGTACGGCTGTCTTTCTCGACGTTGCCCAGGCTTTCGATAGAGTTTGGCTGGAGGGTCTGATGTTCAAAATCCGGCAAAAACTGCCACAGTACACCCACAAACTCATGGAATCTTACCTTTACAATAGGCAATTCGCTGTAAGATGTAATGGCTCCGTCTCTGCTGATTTTGAAATCAAAGCTGGTGTACCGCAAGGCAGTGTACTCGGCCCATTGCTCTACCTACTGTACACTGCAGACTTACCAACGAGTTTAGGACTTACAACGTCCACTTTTGCCGATGACACGGCAATCCTCAGCAGATCCAAATGCCCAATACAAGCCTCTGCAAAATTAGAGGAACACCTCAAGGTGGTAGAGGAATGGCTAGCAGCCTGGCGTATCCGGGTCAACGAGCAGAAATGCAAACATGTTACATTTACGCTTAACAGAAGAAACTGTCCAGCTCTAATGCTAAACAACGTACCAGTTCCTCAAGCCGTGGATGTCACTTACCTTGGCATCCACCTAGACAGAAGACTAACTTGGCGCAAGCACATCGAAGCAAAAAAGTCACAGCTTAAACTGAAAGCGAGTAGCCTACATTGGATCATCAATGCTCGGTCCCCTCTACGTCTGGAATATAAAGTCCTCCTATACAACTCCGTACTGAAACCCATCTGGACTTACGGAGCCGTACTATGGGGAAATGCAAGTACCAGCAATGTCGATATTATACAAAAAACGCAGTCGAAGATTTTAAGATCAATCACGGGGGCCCCGTGGTATATACGGAACGACAACATTCAAAATGATCTAAATATACCTAGCGTAAAATCTGAAATAGGTAGTCAACAATTAAAGTATTCTGCGAAACTGGATGCACACCCAAATGTTCTTGCCAATTCCCTTACGCGAACTAATAATAGAACTAGTCTTAAAAGAAATGACAGACCAACCCAATAACAAGTGATTCGGGCCGCCTGCAATATCCCCAGGATTTATCTTAAGTACTAGATTAAGAAAAATATCTCAAACTTGTTGTTAGGCTCTAATTTATGAGTAGATTCAACAAATATATATTAAACGTAAAAAAAAAAAAAAAAAAAACTCGTGTTGATTGCAGTGGCAGCCACAAATCTGAATACCTTGGTTTTCTTCTCAGCGATAACCATCGTGTGCTTTGTAGGCTTAAATGGTGCTGGCCATTCACGTTGTGGTCCATGCAAAAATTAAGGTCTATACATCTATAATGTAAGTGTGCTAAGCTGGGCTGCTGATATGCCTCGAGACAGAACATCAGCTGCGTTGAGCGCTGATGACACATGACGCCATTGCCTTGGATGTGATGCTGCCTGAATTTTGGTTAACCGATTAGCCACAAACGTGTGGAAATGTGATGCCCGTGAGTTAATCCAAGAGAGTACTACTGTTGAGTCTGACCAGAGAAATGATTCAACATTTTCTGATCCTAATTGGAGATCCTGTCGAACTCTATCCGTAAGCTCAGCTCCAAGTACAGCTGCACATAGTTCCAGCCGGGGCAGTTGTCGTTGCCATCAAATTTTCGTGTGGTTTAATGCCTGTACATCCTCTCGGTAGACTTCCCATTGCTTCTCCAAAAACGGCGGCAAGTCATCATCCATCTCAGTTCATTTGGTAGCAACATGTTGAAGAAACACTCTTACCACTACCGGTGCAAACAGCCCTAGAGGATCGAAGATTTGACCGACTTCAGATAGCACCACTCGTCTGGTTATTCCTTTTGTATGCTTTTGAGCCTTTCGTCGCTATATATGGGGCTGATGTGGTTCCATAAGTGACCGTTTTTAAACGATAAAACATTAGTTCTTGAATTAGATCCTCTCTCCATGCAAATATCTGATTAAATAGATCGGCATGTTTTATCCAAACTTGATGATACATTTTTTCAATATCCGCAGTGAACCCACATTTGTGTGTCCTGAAAGGCAAAAAAATTGAGAAGATTTGACTCTTTACAACTGGTTCAGGATATAAAGTTTCTAATGCCCTGTTTTCTTTTTGGTAGCAGTATAGCATAGTGATCATCACCTCCCAACAGCATATCAATTTTTCCTGGTTTATCAAATGTTGGGTCCGCTAATTGAATGTTGTCTGGTTATGTGACTTTCTGCGTTAATTGTTCTGTGGGTTGGTCACCTATTATGTGTGGTAATACAAACGCCTGAACTAGCAAGCTTACTCGCGCCTTGCTTATCTGTGGTTGACCACCCACTCCATTTATGTGCGCATGAGTCTCGTTAATTTTTAACGATAACGCCTTTACCAGCCTCTATGAGACGAGATTTACTTGTGATCCACTATCCAGGAGTGCCGGAATTCTCCTTTCCTTTCATTAATCCCTTTTACCACTACCTTGGCCGTTGCCAAAAGGGTGTATTTTTTGCCAATTTCATATGCAGAAGTTGCAGAAGCAGATTTAGCTATTTGGTTGCCTGTTTCCAAATGCAACGTTGTGCTATGCTTTTTAAAGCATTTATTTGTTGAATTTGTTGCCATTTGGTTCGGCTTGAAGCAATTTATTTATTAGTTTATTTACGTCAACTTACACTGCAGTCGACGAAAATGCTTACGCTAAAAGACAGATAATAATTAATTGAAGAAGGTAGCTTAGCTTTATATACAATTGAACATCCCCGACCCGGTGAGGGTGTTTTATTTGCACGAGGTGCCAGCTATGCTCCGATTCACAGCCAATGTGGTACGGGAAGAGTTGCAACCAATCCAAGTCCAGAATATTTTTAGTGGTTTCGCTGTAGATGATTAAAAAGTATAGCGCGAAGAGAAGTGACAGAAAGATGAGGAGAGATAAGGTGAGAAAGGTTGTTAAAAGATTGGCAAAGAACACGAAAAGGTTCTTGAAGAGAGTAGTTAGTCAGACATCTACTAAGGTGAATAGGAAAAAAGTTTCTGGTCCGACGTGAGGGAACACAAAAATATAGCGTATCTAGTAAATTGGTAGAAATGACTTCGCCGTTGACTAGTTTATGGAGAAAGAGAATGCCAAATACGAGCCTACGAACCTAAGAAGAAGTCTGTCAGAATAACAAGGTAGGTGAAGACTCGGGTCCCAATTGAGACCACGTAGCGCGAACTTGAGGAATTGCTTCTGTACCGATTAAATACTACTCTGGTGAACATAATATTGAAGGTTGCACACTGGCGAGCAATATTCTAGAGTAGGGCAAACTAACGAAGTGTATAAGACCTTTGTTACATAGGGATCATCAAATTCTTTGGCCCAACGTTTTATGAAGCCAAGAAGACTGCATGCTCTATTGACAATTGAAGATATATGAACATTAAATTAAAGTTTTGGGTCAAACAAAGGCAAATCATTTATAAACAATGTAAATAACAGTGGGCCCAGATGACTGCCTTGGGGTACACCTGACGTAACTCGAATAGGTTTAGATATCGAGAAACGAAAAGACACAATTTGGGTTCTGCCAATAAGATACGTCTTTAGCCAAGCCAATAGTTTTGGGGAAAAACCCATGATTTTAAGTTTCGCGAGAAGCATAGAATCATCACCCGTATCGAAAGCTTTTTTCGGTAGCCATGGTGTACAAGGGTAGTCAATTCTAAAAGGTTGGTAAGCGACGAACGGCCTTTCATGATGCCATGCTGACAAGGAGAAATAGTGGATCTGGATAGGTGTTGAAGGGAAGACGTAATAATTTTCTCAAACAGCTTAGGTATTGCCGAAAATTGCCACGGTAGTTAGAAATATCCGATTTGCTACCCTTTTTAAAAAGCGGAATAATAAAAGACTCCTTCCAAATATCAGGGAAGCTACAAGTCTCACTCGATATAAAAAATAACCGAGATAAAGGCTTAGATACGGAAATCGAACACATTTTAAGGATGCAACTAGGTATATTATCAGGCCCGTCATAGATGACAAGCTAGAGATAATTCAGTCTTCAGTAATACTACGAAAAAACATACAATTTAAATGTGGGATTGGGATAGGGAAATCAAACACATTTTAAGGATGCAACTAGGTATATTATCAGGCCCGGTTACGAAGGAAGACGTCATAGATAACAAGCTAGAGATAATACAGTCTTCAGTAATACTAGGAAAAAACATACAATTTAAACGTGGGATTGAAAAGGGATAGAGTGTGGCATCCGAAACATTAGTGGAATAAGTCGGCTGAAAGAATTTAGCAAATAGATCTGCAATATCTGAATCATTATTAGCAGTCTGGTCATTAAGTCTGAAGATGGAAGATATTATATTAGAGCGTCTTTTGGAATTAACAAAGTTGTTAAATCTTCTGGGGTTCTTATAAAATTCAACCTTACAGCAAACGATATAATTATTATAGAATTGAGTATTTAAAAGACAAAATTGAGATTTGGCCACACAATAATTTGCATAGTCAAGTCCCGAACCAGTTTTTTTAAATCTTTTAAAATATCTCAATTTAATGTTACGGTGTTTAAAGAGCCTATGTGTGAACCAGACTGGCGCACTGGAGACTGTTGAGACATTCACATAAGGAATGCATTTATCAATTAGAGAATTAAGAGCAGAGTAGAAAAATTCACTGCACAATCTATATCACAGCACTTAAATAGAAATAACCAATCAAAAGAGAAAATAAGGCTGTTAAAGATTGAAATTTGTTTTACGAAAACATCTACGACGAGAATTTGAGATGTTATTAAATGAATTAGTAACGGAATTGCAAGAAATAGTAACGTTAATGGTATGGTGATAGGGATATTCAGGCTTCACTATGGGCTGTGTTTGTGATACAGCATTAACTGTGGGATCCGAGACAAAAACAAGATCAAGGATTCTTTTAGAAGAGTTAAGGAAAGAATTCAACTGATATAGTGGACATTCAAGTAGGCTATCAAGAAAAACATGTTGAGATGAAGGAATTAAGAAAGATAGATTATCATCAACAAGCCAAGAAATATTAGGCAAGTTAAAATCACCTAAAACTATAAGAAAATCACGATCTTTAAGACGACCAAAAATAGTTCGTAAAGCATCAGCATGGTGTACGTAGATCATGATATCAGAAGCTGGAGGAATATATGAACAAGAGATATATAGGCTAAAGTTAGAACATGTAACTTCGACGCAAATAAACTCAACACCTAAGGGGAGATCAATTGGCACAACACTTAAACACAGATTCGAGTTGACAGCAATGAGTACTCCACCGCCACGACGACCAACACGATCAAGCCTATAAGAAATAAAGTTATTAGAAAGAATTCATTATCCAAAACAGAGGAGTTAAGCCAAGTTTCAGAGAAAGTGGATATATTTGACCAATGACCCACCTTTTCATAGATGTCATGAAATTGTTGCCATTTCAGACAATCCCCATCAAATTTTTTAATGGGAATTTAGGGTAGTTGCAATGATTGTATCGATTGCAATTCAGGCGGTGGTTGTATCACTACATTTTCTGCTGGTGCCATACAGAATTTTAGCATTGTATTTTCTGCGGCTACAAACGTAGTTATATTATATCCGGCTTCGGCTTGATTTTCAGCTAGCCGATGAATCTCATATGTAGTATACTTTTAGGGATACGATTAGGCCACATACTTTTAGGGATAGATTATAAGTAATTAGAACTTAAGCATAATGTCTAGCTTTAAGTACCGTTAAGGACACTAGCCATAAGACCAATGTAAACATTCTCCTATAAATACCGGGCTTGCGGCCCCAATAAATCACTTCAAGTCAAGCCTTGCCTTCGCCTACTTCACATAATGGATTTCTTCAATTTGCATCAATAGTTTGTAGACTACCAATTTGTAATTCATTTTAATTTTTCAAGTTTCTCCTCGAAATAAGATGTCTTCGTTTTTTGGCGATTGATTCCTTTTTGATATTCCGAACGAAAGCCTGAATTGCCTCTCCTCGTTCTGTCCGCTGCTTATAAAACTCCTCCATGTTCGTTTATATTCTTATGTACTTACTTATTTGTACTGGTACTTGACCCGATAGGAATTTATTTACTTTCTCAAAGACAGGGAACGCTCCGACTCGTTCCTAAAATTGGTCAAGTCTAGCACAAATAAGAATGAGAAACCAGTGGGCGATTTGGCTGATCTAGCGTAACTTAATTGATATGTGCTAGAATATTGGTGCTTTTTTTAATGAAACTATTTAAATTATTAATATTTAATATTAAATTAACAAATCCAAGTGAATACTATTGCATATACATTTGCTATATTTTTTACACAAAATTAATACTTAATTAATTAATCGGAGTCAGAGCTGGAGTCTGTTTCTTCAATTTTTTCTGAAAGAAGAGCTTTTACCTCCTTATCTAAAACCGTATATTTTTTTATGAATTGTGTTGAGCTTCTACATCAACTACTTATTAAAGGATCCGAGGATATTAATAATGTGTTCATTATCAATGTTCATCAATTTTTTCTAAAAGAAGAAAATTATCTATAATCGTATATTTTTTATGAATTGTGTTGAGCTTCTACATAAATTACTTATTAAAGGATCCGAGGATATTAACAATGTGTTCATTAGGTCCTGCATTGAATTTGTTTTTGAGTTTTTGCGTGTAAGTTATGATATGTTCCCGCAGTACGAAGTAGCAGCGAAATAACTTTGATCGTTTATTGGTCAAATCCTCTGTATCAGCGATTATGATGAACGGATTATGTTCAACGTCGCACAGTGGGGCCTTCTGGCATTTAGCATTGCAAAAATCATAGCGTCTAAACCAATAAGGCGATTTCAAAAATTTAAAAAGCATATGATAAAGAATACCTTAAGCTTTAAAATGAATGTTTGTCAAAAGTGCTGGGTGTTCGTGGCGCTGAAATATTCAAGGTCAAAGTCAGAAAATATTTCCAAGCATGTTTTTCCTTTAAAAATGGATCGAAACCCGTTTTTTTTTAATCACAAATGGAATTTTTCATTGTTTTAGATGACTAGGTAACATTTTTTAATGTTTTAATTTGATTTTTTAACATAATTACAAAAAGAAAAAAAAAATTTTTTTTAATTTTTTTTTTAGGTTAACTTTGAAAATTTGCTATTGATGGCTGATTTTCTTCAAAATAATTTTCAATATTTACATCAGTATCTAATAAACTCAACATTTCGGGACTATAGTTGCTATTTTCCAAATCCTTTCGTGATCGCACGTGTCTCAGTGATGCAATAAGTGGGTCCGAAGAGGCTGCTAGCATGTTAAAAAGGTCTTCATTTTGTCTAACACGATAAGTTTTTAATGTATTAGTGTATCTGAACCTTTTGTAGTCCTTGTTTTTACATTCCTGTGCTTCTTCGGATAGCTCTCCAAGTGGTAAACACTGATATTCTATTAAATCCTTTCCGTGAGCCAAAATCCTATGTACCGTTGGCGTAAGTTTTTTTTGCGGATACAATTCACTCAAAAGATGAGCAGTCTTTGAAGTATATTCGGCAAAATTTGTCTGTGTGTATAATCTGCTTGTAGGCGCTTTGTCCAGATGATCCATCACATCCCCATTTGTTGAGTAATGTCAAATTTTCGGGAAGAAGATCCACCTCTCCATCAGGCATACTTTCAACAAGACGTCTCGCAGTGTGATCCATTAAATCCTGGAGTTTTATTTCTACAGATACCTCTGTTATAATTTTATTTGCCGGTACTGCTTCCTTCTTGGCGAATCCAATTTTTTTGTATCCGGGAAGAACGTCAACTTTATGACTTTTTAAGGAACTCCTTAAAATTTCGTACTTCTCCTTCGTCAATCCTAGGTCCATAAATAAGGAAAACGCCTCTTCCTCAGTGTACTTAGTGGGGACAAAGTTTGGTGGGGTTGGAATACTTTCCTTAATCCTATGTAGTCGAATAGGACTGGCGATCTGTACTGCTTTCGTAATGCACGCCTTTGCCCTCTCTTGTTCCTTTTCATACTTTGAAGAAAGTGCTTCTGAAAGATGCTCCGTTGTAATGCTTTCAGTAGCACCCAGAAGCTTTCGTTTCCTTGTAAACGTTGAACAATCTTCCACATCTTTATGCGGCCTTCCTCTTCCTCGGCTAGTTGATCGTTGAACATCTTCGTGCTCCGAATCTACGAATGTCGTATACTCCTCAAACCAAACTTCATTTTTTTTTTTCGAAATTTGCCAGATTTCTGCCGCTTGCGATCCATTTTCGCCTTAAGTTATTTTGTGTATATTTGATTTTCAACTTAAGCTCCGTACTAGCGTTTTTGAATGAAACGCCCATCTCCTTTAGCAATCCCATTTCAAAATCGTTTAAGTTTTCACACTCTTTGAAAACTTTCAAAATCCTTTCATTCTTTAACAACATTTTTGCACAATTAAATAAAACTGTCTTGAATTATATTGACAAATACTATTCAGTCCTGATTTAAGGTGTTTCCACTTATGAAGTTAAAAATAAACTGTCGCAAACGAGAGGAATAAGTACCTCTTTATGTTATATTTTTTGAATTAAATAGGTAGAAGGAAAAATCGGTATTACCCTTTTTGTATTAATTAGGTAAACAACTTAATATTTACATCCAATTAGGTAAACGGAAATAAAAACGACCAACCCACAAATAGGACAAACTTTTCATCAACTTAAATAACATTTACCTGTCTTGTCATTTTTTCCAAAGCAGGTAATTAACAATTTATCATTGTAGAAAGGCATATATGTAAACAGGTAGTATTTGCAAAACAGCATTACGCAATGTTATCATTTAAATACAAAGAAGCTACAGGCCAATACGCATGCGCTCTTCTTCTTCCTTATACCTGCAGCGCATTTTTTAGGCGAGGTTGCCTTAGTTTTATGGCTTACGCATCGCTGTCGCAGGTCTCCGCATATTGGGACTATATACATCTGATAGGTAAATATTTCACCTACCTAGTGTATATAGTCCGGTAGTGATACTAGTTGAGTCTTGCTAGTTTTATTCCATCAAAGTTCAAAAAATGCCAATATTTAGTACATTTTTTAAACGCTTCTAATTCAATAACTATTTAAGTAATTATTAAAATTTATGAAACATGCTATTAATAAAGAACATACTTTTCAGATAAAACCAAAAAATCCAAGATCGATTTTTGAAATCGCCCAATAATCAGTTTTAAAGTTGCGATTTTTTTAAAAAATTAGCATTTTTTCCTTTTCACTAAAAATGTCTCAACTTTGGGCGCCTCTAGCACCCATGAATCTCAACCGATTCATAATCTCTGAAGTATTTCCTATCGATTGCATATATCATTTTTGCCAAACGCGATTATGAAAAAACGTATTTTTGCAACGCTATCCGAGCAGAGGCCCAACTGTGCGTCGCAACAGTGCATGTGGCGCATGTGGCTGTAACGTGGTGTGGAGTTTAGCATAGTTGCCATTAAGCATTATTGCAACTTTGCTGATCATGTAGAACTGCAGTCGTTGACTTTGTCTGACCGGCTATGATAACTCCTCCCTCGCTAGTTTGAAGCCCGTCCTCGTTTTTCTTCAAGGTGTCAATGATAGCTCGTATCGATATTTGTTGTTTATTTTTTTTGCATTTTTGGTAGATTCTGAATACGACGACACGTATGATCAGGGTGACAAAGGATGTTTTAAACATCATAGGCCATATTGACGGTTTTTTTCGATGTTGCCAAAATATTGAAGATTTTCAAAATTCAGACTTTAAAGATAGGGCATGCTCAAAATCTCTCAGTGCCCAGTTATGATTAGGGTAGCGGACATTGCCGAGCCTGGATGACGCTTGACTTTGTTTTATGTGTTTTTATAAAGAGACCCATTCACATAGATTTCCTCATCAAACGTCAGCAAGTTTGTGCCGTGAATAAATTTATTCGTGCTGTTGTCCACCTGTACTGTAACTGTAGCCTCGTTGATAATGATCACCATCGACAATTACTGTCTGCGGCTGTAGGTGGCTGGAGCGAGTCTTACAATGCTCTATATCCCCAGAATGTAGTTGTTGCGCACATGTTGTTGATTTCAGTTGTTTGCAGAATGTAGAGGTGAGAGTAGCGGTGCAGTTTCCAATTGCTAAGATATTATTACCACAGTCTGCGATGTTGTTATTTTCGGCAAAGTCAAGTATTGTTCCATTATGTTGGACGGGGAACATGGTTATTTTTTTACATATTACGCTAGGATTTGGGTACTTAATAAGGAAGTGTAGAAAATTATGATCTAAAAAGACTTTTACATAAGCTATTTGGCTTAGGTCATTAGAGTCAAGTAATGTTGGGTTTACAATTTGAATCTTTGCGAGTTTCGAGTGTTTCGAGTTCAGAAATTATAATTCTATTTCTTGTAAGTAGTGTTTGGTACAGGTTTCTTGTATCAATCTGTTTTTCTTTTGCAAATCTAATTATTTTATTTACGGATCCTGTTAAATTATCAATTTTTTTTTGTACCCTTATATTTATAACCGCCTGTTGTTTAATTGAGTCAGTTAGTTTTTGCTGGTGAAATTTCAGATGTTCGAAGTCGTCAAAATCTGGAGTTCCTGTTACTATTTTTAAAGCTGTTCCTAGAATATTTCTACTTCTAGCTTGTCTATGGTGGATATTAACTGTCTCTAGCAATGACCTAACATGACCCAAATCTGATTCAAGTCTCATATGAGACTGTGGGAAATGTTCCACGAGAGAATAAGTTTCCTCGGCAATTTCCGAGTACATTGGAAGATTAGAGGAATACCTAAAAATTTTAGAATTTTCCAAAGTAACCGCGTTTCCGTCCACTATAGGGATATAGTCCGAGTTCGAGTAATTAATAATCTTTCCAGCTGCTGCCGCTACTAGAAGTAGAATATCTAGAATCTCTTCTGTCCGCATTTTGCCTTATCAGTAGTAGATCTTGTGCTTTAGATATTTTATCTCTTATTTCTGCTTCAAATTCTGGTGGGGATGCATGAATTATGTCAATTGGTTTTTTGTTAACAACTGAGTGAATTGAATTATTGCATTCTATTGTTGCTTGCAGTATAATGTCAATTGTGTCATTTAATTATTTTTTAATTTCAAGAATCTGGCAATTTTAGCAAGAGTACTGTGAAATCTTTCTACCTGTCCATTTGAAGTACTATGTAATGCTGGAGAATTTACAATATCAACATGAAAGCGGTTTTTTAAAAGAGATGATTAATGACAGTTCGTTATCGCTACTAGATAATTAAGGTATTGGGGTAGAAATTCATGAGCTGTAAGATGGGGGGCTCGATATCTATTCTGGAAGCTATGGGTTGAACAATGGGAAATTTAGAAAATTTATCGATGCAGGTTAAGAAATATTTTTTATCTGTGGAAAAGATGTCAATGTGGAGAATTTCTCCTACCTGGTTAGGGACTGGCGTTTCGCCAATGTACTGTTTCTGTGGGTCTAAGACTTGCAATCTTACAATTTGCAACTATTTCATTTGCTAGACGAGTCATTTTTGGAAAAAAATAGTCTTGGAGAATTTGTTTTTTAGTCTCCTAGGTGTTCTCTATTTGAAAAATGTATGATATGTGTTCTTTTTTGTTTATTTTTTAGAAGCTATGGTGCTTTTTTCAATAATTATTTGGTTCCTCAAACAATTAATCGGTTTTTCATTAGACTCAATAGTGGATGTCAATGACAATTCAATATGCATAGTGGCTAGATCTCATGGAGGATCTTCTTCTAAAGCGTAAAGGTTTTGTCTTGATAGAGCATCGGCAACAAACTTTTCTTAACCGGGCTTGAAGAAAATTTTGAGCATTGTGGTCGTCGATGGTGTATTTCCATCTTTTAATTTTCGTATTAGTGGTTATGTCCGAGACTGCAAATGTAAGTGGCTGGTGATCGGTATAAATACTTATATTTTTACATCGTATAGATAATTACTTAGGGTTTTTAGGGCCCACACTTTGGCAAGTAGCTCACGTTCATTTTTGGCAAAATTTAACTCATTGTCTTTTAAAGTCCTGGAAATCATGGTTATCGGTTTGTTGTTTTGTGATAAAACAGCGCCTAAGCCAGACGGTGAAGTATCTGTCGTCAAATCAAATGGCTTTTGGTAATCAGGGTATAGGAGCATTATATCTTCAGAGATTAGGATACTCTTTAATTTCTCGAAAGTTGCTATCTGTTTCTCAACTGTGGAATTTTTTTCGATTGTCCTGCACTTGTTTTACCATTATCCCCTTTTAGTATGTCTGTCAATGGTTTGGCTATAGATACAAAAAATTTTATAAAGCACCTGTAGTATTTTGGAATGATCTAACTTAAAACAGGTTGGTAGGCTGTTGAAATTTGCTTAGCGCTTCGACTTTGCTGGGGTTAATTGTCACAAATCCAAGATACTCAACTTTTTCCTTAAAAAAGTGAGATTTTTTCCGTGATACCCTCATGTTAGCGTTATACAATTTATCTAGTACCCAGGCAATGTGATCGAAATGATTCTGCATATTTTTAGAAAAACTGATCACATCATCTACGTTAACATATCATGACTTACCGATCTGTTCTCTAAGTACATCGTCAATTGCTTGTTGGTAAATTTCAAGCGCGTTCTTCAAACCAAAGGGAAGTCGTCAGAGTTCATACTTCCCATTCCCTACCGAAAATGCAGTTTTTTCTTTATCTTTTTCTGCAAATCAATGGTCGTAAAATATTTGGCTTTCCCAAAGTTTGAGAGAATAGTTACTATGTTCGGTATAGGGTATTTGTCATCAACAGTTTTTGAATTAAGTTTCCTAAGGTCGATTACAAGGCGTTTTTTCCTGTTTCCTTGTTCGTCTAGACCCTTTTTATCTACTACCCACACCGGTTTATTGTACGGTGAATTAGATGGTCTGATAATATTATTTTTGAGCATGTCATTAGTTTCGTTATTGACAAACTCCGTTACTCCTAATGGGTAGTGGTAAAGTCTAGAGTATACTGACTTTTCAACTTCTATTTGAATTGTAGCGATAATATTTGTGTTTTAAAGAAGAGATTCATTGGGGTCAGCAAAAACATTTATTCTTTCCTTCGGCATTTTCTTAAATACTTTTTCAATTTCTGGGGGAGCTTTTATAATTTTTACTTCGGTAAAGTTAACATTTGGGCTTTTTTTGAATTGAATTATTTCCGATCCATTTTCTGTTCTTAATACGTTTTTTTTCAATCTAAGTTCGCATTAATTTTTTTTAGAAGGTCGGTTCCTATTATTCCATCAATACTTGATGAGGTGGGAAGTAAGAAGAATGTGGTTGTTGTGTCATCAAGGTGCATTGAACATTTTTTTTTGACAGAGTTAAAGCCATGAAGTGACTTAACAAAACATTTTTCATCAACTTAAGTTACATTTTTAAGTTCGGGAATTGGTTTTATGTAATTTTTTGAAGCTCCTGTATCTATAAGTAATTTGACTGGTCTACCTGCTATCGTTCGCTCTATAAACGGTAGCAGGGAGCAGTTTCTAAAAAATTGACCTCTTGAATCTGATCCTCATCTTCCAAATCTGATACCTCAGCCCCCGCTACTGCTTGGTACTCTTGTTCCGATTGACTATGAGAACTTTCATCTTTTGGGACTTGTATTTTTGGGACTTGTATTTCTAGCTGTTCCACTATTTGCTCTTTTTGGCAGCTGATTTTGGTAGGAACTGCCTTGGTTAGGGTATTGAGTCGTTCGCCTGAACCGAGATGAACTGTCAACGTCAATAGGTTGTGGTGGTTCTTGCTTTACATTCGGGCTATTGTATTGAGATTTTTGTTTGTAAAATGGGGTTTTAATTTGGTTTGGGGTACTTTCTGTAGTGAATTGCTTTTGTTGTCTCTGTTCTTGACGCTGAGCTCTTTCTTCATTATTCCTAGCAAAGCTACTAGCAAATTGGAAACGTTCATGATTTGACTCAACTTCCTGTGCTAGTGCCAATGCTGATGGCAAGACTTTTGGTCTTGCTTTGCCTCTGCCAACGGGTTGCCTCTGCCTCTGCTGACGTTTTACTTCTTGATTCGCTCTGTCCAAATATTTCTAGACTGTTCTAGAAAGATTCACTGATCGCCGTCCGTTACCAAACATGCGCGTGTCTGCTTCGTAACGTATTTGGGCATCAACGATTTTATGCAACATATCTAGCACAGCCTATCTCGCTTTCTTACACAATGATGCCGACACAAAAGGTTTTTGCTTTGTCACTTCGTAGAACTTTATTTGTTGTCTCTTTCTCTCACGAAGTGGTATATGTACATATGTTAATTTTTTTAAACAATATTTCGGGCGAGCCCCCAAAATGTAGTGGTGATTTAATGATCGATACTATATTTATATATTTATTATTATTATTGATGACAATCGAGTTCAATATATTGTTAAACGTACTAAAAAATAACACTGGACTACTTATGGATCTTGACGTGCAACTCAGTTGACAGTCTCTTTGCGAATCCTTTACGGCCCCTTTAACAAGCTCTCTCTCAACTTATATAATGATCCTATGCCCTGCTCTCTCTACCACTACTAGAATGTTCGGCCACTACGTGTTTGTCTCTATTCTTTTATCACTTTGGATTGCTCTCTCTCAATGCCATTTCCCACATACATGTATACATTTTATATGGTCGGATATGCTTCCTTCCATACTTTGCACACTTCTGACCAAAATTAATATACCCTTTTTGCAAGGGTATAAAATACTAGGTGCCACAGAACTTAGAGAGATTTGATTTTTTGGTTGGTTTTGGTAGCGTTGTCATTATGCATCAATAAACTTTCTAAGTATTTCTACTTTTTATAAAGCTCCATAAATATATTATTTGAGACATAAAAAATTACTTATAAATTTGTTTTTATATCCTCCCTGACGGTATTATAAAATTGTTCAGGTGTTTGTAACGCACAGAAGAAGACGTTTCCGACCCCATAAAGTATATATGTATATTCTTCATCAGCATGAGAATCTGTGTGGATATTGCCATGTCCGTCTGTCCGACCGTGCGTATGCGTTTCACCCAGCCATCTTAAAAGCTATATGGTTGAATTTAATTTCTTTGCTTTTTTTTTTAATGTAGGATCGGACCACCATATCATAGTGTTTTATACGAAAATATTGGATATAAAACCTCAGATCAAAATCTAATCGGATAAATAGCTCCTAGCGCTGCCTGCTGTCTACTACGTCATTCGTCATCAACAGAGTAGATGAATACCCGTGCATGCGTGCGTTGCTTTGCTTAGGGAATAAGCGAAGAAGAAAAAAAAATTGTAGTGAAAATAGGAATAATGTTTTGTTTGTGTATTAACGAATTGAGATCGGTGAGCGGATTCAAAATCGTTCGAAATGTCAGTCTGTGGCACCTAGACTTCAGCTTTCACTGAAATTGCCGGTTAAGTGATTTTCAGTAGCTGACGTGTATATATTAGTGTTAAGGTCCTCAACTTCTTTTACGCTCTTTACGCTCCATACGCAGCTGGCGGATTGCTGACGCGGCGAAACTGCTCACCGCCTCCCACATGTTATTGCTCGCCATTATCAGTTCCACTAGGTTTTCAGCGCATATTGCCGTATTTGCCTCCAGTTCAAGCACTCTTCTGCCAAACGCCTATACTCGAACAGAATGTTTTGCGCATCTTCCACTGCCCCACCGTGCCCAAAACGATACAAGTATTGACCGAAACACCCATGGCCGCTAAGAAACTGGTTCAGGTAGAAATTAACTGTACCGTATTGCCGCTCTGTCCACCTCTTTACGGTCGGGATTAGCCTGTAAGTCCATCTACCTTTGTCTGACGTATCCCATCTAACCTGCCACAGGCCGATGCTTGCATCTCCCGCTTCCAATCGCGCGCGACGCATTTCCAGACATCCACGCTCAGTATCCTCCGCCAGTAGTTCAATGGGCACCGTTCCAGCGATTACCAGGGCCGCTTCGTCGGACACCGTGCGAAACCCCGAGCAGATTCGCAGCGCGCTTAGCCTGTGCGATGATCAGATCCGTCTGCCTAGGCGTTGAAGTCCCCGTCGATAAGCAGGGAGTGTGCAACCAAGCGTCAGCTGCCAGCTCGTCGACGGTCTCGCAGAATTCATCGAATGAGAGACGGAGGAGTGTAGCAACACACAAATCACGCCTAGGCATCCGAGTGTGAAATGTATCGCAGCCCGCACTTTTTTCAGGGGGGACGAGAGTTTGCACACAAAGATGGCGGCCTGTTAACCTGCACGCGCTGTTGCTTTCGACAATGCAGCACGTTTGGTTCGCTCTTGGATGCATCAACGATTTTATGCAACATATCTAGCACAGCCTATCTCGCTTTCTTACACAATGATGCCGACACAAAAGGTTTTTGCTTTGTCACTTCGTAGAACTTTATTTGTTGTCTCTTTCTCTCACGAAGTGGTATATGTACATATGTTAATTTTTTTAAACAATATTTCGGGCGAGCCCCCAAAATGTAGTGGTGATTTAATGATCGATACTATATTTATATATTTATTATTATTATTGATGACAATCGAGTTCAATATATTGTTAAACGTACTAAAAAATAACACTGGACTACTTATGGATCTTGACGTGCAACTCAGTTGACAGTCTCTTTGCGAATCCTTTACGGCCCCTTTAACAAGCTCTCTCTCAACTTATATAATGATCCTATGCCCTGCTCTCTCTACCACTACTAGAATGTTCGGCCACTACGTGTTTGTCTCTATTCTTTTATCACTTTGGATTGCTCTCTCTCAATGCCATTTCCCACATACATGTATATATTTTATATGGTCGGATATGCTTCCTTCCATACTTTGCACACTTCTGACCAAAATTAATATACCCTTTTTGCAAGGGTATAAAATACTAGGTGCCACAGAACTTCGAGAGATTTGATTTTTTGGTTGGTTTTGGTAGCGTTGTCATTATGCATCAATAAACTTTCTAAGTATTTCTACTTTTTATAAAGCTCCATAAATATATTATTTGAGACATAAAAAATTACTTATAAATTTGTTTTTATATCCTCCCTGACGGTATTATAAAATTGTTCAGGTGTTTGTAACGCACAGAAGAAGACGTTTCCGACCCCATAAAGTATATATGTATATTCTTCATCAGCATGAGAATCTGTGTGGATATTGCCATGTCCGTCTTAAAAGCTATATGGTTGAATTTAATTTCTTTGCTTTTTTTTTTTAATGTAGGATCGGACCACCATATCATAGTGTTTTATACGAAAATATTGGATATAAAACCTCAGATCAAAATCTAATCGGATAAATAGCTCCTAGCGCTGCCTGTTGTCTACTACGTCATTCGTCATCAACAGAGTAGATGAATACCCGTGCATGCGTGCGTTGCTTTGCTTAGGGAATAAGCGAAGAAGAAAAAAAAATTGTAGTGAAAATAGGAATAATGTTTTGTTTGTGTATTGACGAATTGAGATCGGTGAGCGGATTCAAAATCGTTCGAAATGTCAGTCTGTGGCACCTAGCTTTCACTGAAATTGCCGGTTAAGTGATTTTCAGTAGCTGACGTGTATATATTAGTGTTAAGGTCCTCAACTTCTTTTACGCTCTTTACGCTCCATACGCAGCTGGCAGATTGCTGACGCGGCGAAACTGCTCACCGCCTCCCACATGTTATTGCTCGCCATTATCAGTTCCACTAGGTTTTCAGCGCATATTGCCGTATTTGCCTCCAGTTCAAGCACTCTTCTGCCAAACGCCTATACTCGAACAGAATGTTTTGCGCATCTTCCACTGCCCCACCGTGCCCAAAACGATACAAGTATTGACCGAAACACCCATGGCCGCTAAGAAACTGGTTCAGGTAGAAATTAACTGTACCGTATTGCCGCTCTGTCCACCTCTTTACGGTCGGGATTAGCCTGTAAGTCCATCTACCTTTGTCTGACGTATCCCATCTAACCTGCCACAGGCCGATGCTTGCATCTCCCGCTTCCAATCGCGCGCGACGCATTTCCAGACATCCATACGTAGCCCATGCAATCAAGAGGTGCTTGAAGTCCGCTGCAAGTCCAAATAGGATCCTTGTTTGTCAAGTCTGAGACCGAGCCTCCAATATTTTCCGTTCTGTAGGGTTCGCTGAGGATTACAATATCTACTGATACTTCTCGGATTGTTTGGTATAACAGATCTTGAGCCGCAATGCAATGGTTCAAGTTCAGTTTTACCACTTTTAGTTTGGGCGTCACTTCTTCCGGTCCGCCTCGACTGAGGGCATAGCCGACTACCAGCTCTGTGGCCTTTTTTGGCCTTGTGAACGCCTGCTTCAATACTAAGGAAGGAAGTTTCTAAACTATTGCACTTTGCAGCCTTATGGCCTGACTATCCACATTTTAGGCAGCAGTTCTACCTATCGGTTTGGCTGCTGCACTTGGCTGCTACATGGCCAAAGCTTAGGCATCGACAGCATTGAGTTGGTAGCTCTTCCAGTTTCTTGATACTGCAGGGATTCCAGCCTACTTCCAGCTTTTCCAGCTGCAGTATTTTTTGCATTACCACCTCCGGGGCTCTGATAATCGCCACCGTACACGATGATGCATCAATATTCACGTGTTTAACTAGAGCTTCAATAATTTGGCAAGGCTCAGCTATTTCATCCAAGCTCGGAATAAATTTCCTGTTAAATCAAGTTAAATATAATTTCCTGAGAACCTTGAGAGACTGGGGGTTTTGCACTAGGGGTTTTGCCTCATTTACGCGTGTCTTTTGTTTTGGGCCTACTTCGATTTGGGTTCCATCTTCCCTCTGATCCATTTTTTGCTCCGGAAGGGCTGGCATTTTCTGATGCCTCTGTTGCTGCTGTGGTATACTTTTTTATTTTCTTCAAACTTGTTTGGCCCGGCTGAAAGGTTTTTTTAGAAGTCGAAGTTGTCCCGGCGTTTCCGATTGTAGCTCTTATTGGGCTTCATGCATTCACATGCACAGCGGCAACTCCTGGATTGAGGTACTTCCGCTACCGTTACGCTTTCCGCATCAGCTTGCTGCTCGCGGCTTGCTTGCGGCGAGACTAAACATAGACTTTCTGCCTCCAATGATGCAAAATGATGAAAAAGCAATATCAGGTCTGCATGAAGTTTTTAAAGTTTCGCCACGTTTTCCCTAAGGGGGTTCGTAATCGAGCGATTTCGCACATCCTTGCATTTTACGGTCTGCATTTGCCGCAAGTTGTTTTTTTTTACCTATTTAGTCATGTTTTTCCAATAATATCGTCTCTTTATTTTTGCAATTGTTTTATTTATGCCTGTATGTCCTCCTTGAATTGGATCTTCATGGAATGTAGACAATATAGCTTCTTTTTCTTTCTCATTATTAATTTGGGTCACCGGCTTGAGTAGCGCTACTCTTAAAAATTTTAAAACTTATTGCCCATATTTTGAAAAATTCTATTGAAATACATAGTTTCAAAGATCTTTTCGCTCGGTGCCACTTTGACTTGGCTGATACTAAGTATACCGGCTTCTTTTTTCGAGCCTTTGAAAAAACCGACCTAAGTCGAGAAATTCATTGGTATACATATCGCAAATGTCAATTCTTGCTATAACTTTCTTGCCATGTTTGAATGTGGTCGAAGAATCAGTTATTCGCAAGGTCACTACTTTTCTTACTTCGTCATTTACAATACCGTCATATACGTTGGGCTTGGAAGCTTTTTCAAGACTTTGCCTTGGCAAT
Source organism: Drosophila tropicalis (assembly GCF_018151085.1). Classification (NCBI taxonomy): domain Eukaryota; kingdom Metazoa; phylum Arthropoda; class Insecta; order Diptera; family Drosophilidae; genus Drosophila; species Drosophila tropicalis. The sequence continues at coordinate 54,133 of NW_027172727.1, read as the reverse complement.
AGTTTTCCCTCTCAGATACCCTACAGTAAAATCATATTCTCCCTAATTCGAGTCGCATTCGTGTTAACTTTGAACTTGGGTTTACCATAGAAAATAAATAGGTCAAAGGTCTGTGATCAGTTCTAACATTAAAATGCTTGCCATATATATATGGTCGAAAATGTGTTATTGCCCAATGTATTGCTGCTAGCTCTTGTTCTGTAGTACTCTTGTTGCTTTCACCTTTAGTGAATCCTCGTGATGCATATGCGACTGGGAGTTGAAGTCCATTATCCATGATCCACATGCGTGTTTGCTTGCATCCGTGATTATCCAAAATTCTTTGCTAAAATCTGGGTACTGTAACAAATTTGGTTCAACAAGTTTCTTTTTTAGATACTGGAATGCTTTTTCACACATTATTCAAATGGGACATAATCTTGTAATGTGCCGTTAATATTCGGCGAAGTTTTTTATAAAACGTCTATAATAATTGCAAAATGCAATGAATCTTCTAGCGCTGTCTGCGTCCCTAGGGACTGGATAATTAATGATGACATCAAATTTTTTCTCATCTGGTAAGATTCCTTTATCTGTGCACCTGTGACCTAAAAATGTCACTTCGTCCATAAAAAATTAACATTTTTTTGGATATAATTTTAGATTGTTTTTTCTACAGAGTTTGAAAACATCTGTTAAATTTTTAATTATATTGTTGTTCCGAACAACCAATAGCGATTAAATCATCCATATAAAGGAAAGCTTGCGATGGCTCAAGGCCTGAGAATGCTACTGTCATCATTCTCTGAAATGAATTAGGCGCTATTTTGAAACCAAATGGTAATCGCGTGATGCGATATGAACCATTGCTTGTGGAAAAAGACGTAACATTCTTGAGTTTTCCTCAAGTTCAATTTGGTGAAAACCTGACATTAAATCAAGGAATGAAAAATGTTTAGCTCGACCTAATTGATCAAGAATATCGTCAATTCTGGGGAGTGAAAATTTATCTGACAGCAATTTTTTATTTATTTGGCGATAGTCAATTACTAATCTCCATTTTTTTCTCTTTAGAACCCGGTAGTGATTCCTTTGGGACTAATAAGAGTGGGCTATTGTAGGGTGATACAGACGGTTCGAAAATATTTTGTTCAATTAACTTGCCAACTTGATGCTTGATTTCTTCGATTTGGCTATGCGGACATCGATAATTTTTTACGTATACCGGTTCATCATCCTAAAGTCTCAATTGTTGCTTATAAAAATTATTTGTATTGATTGGTTCGGTTTCAAGTCCGAACACATCACTATACTGTGTGCATATTTCTTCAAGTTGTTTTTTAAACAATGGTGGACAATTATTCTTTAATTTATTAAATACAGACTCTTTTCTATTTTCTGTTGGGTTTTGAATCACCTCGTAGTCCAAAAGTGATTCGAATTTTAAATTATTAATGCCTATCATTTGGCATGTATCTGTTGTATTTAGGAATCGGACAAAAGCATTCTGGGCTGTCGCAATCGTGCTTGCGACATAAACACCCGGTTTAATTTCCTGATTGGGAGTTAAAATATTTTCTTCTGCTGAAGATAGTTCTATTTTGCGTATCACTTGAGATCTTGCTGGTAGAAGTACCAGAACTAAACGTTATTGGAACATAGACAGGATACGTTAGATTTTGTGGTCTAATTATTAACCAATCTTCGGAACTATTGTAATCTAATTGGCAATTAAATTTTTTTCATGTAATCTAGTCCTATTATTCTATCGCTGGGGATTGCGAAATCTGTATGAAGTTAATAAAATTTATATGGAATAATGTATTTGTCTGTTTGGAGTTCAATTAGGGCTAATCCTTTGAATTTTATTACTCCTTCTCCTATGCCTCGATTGTAAGGAACCTTTCTCGTACCTTGGGATATTTCCAATATTTCTTGGAATAGGTTCGACACAACAAAATTTATTTTGTGCCCTGGTGAAATTAGAACTCGTTTGTTTGGTTAATGGCCTTAAAGCAGGTATTTATTTATAATCTTTTTGGGCTCGCCTGGGTATGACCGATTTCGCTGAAGAAGTCTCGAACTTGGGCAGCGTTGATTATGGTGTGGGTCCCTTGCTGCTTGCTCCAGTCTTCCTCTTGTTCCTTGTGTCTCCGCTGGTTACTATTTCAGACTTGCAATGTAGCTACTTTGGCTTGTATCTTCCTCTTCAGAATGTCTCTGAGACGTTGATTGGCCTTAGGATAGATCCTTATGGCCTTTCTTTTACGTTTCCTGGCTTATCCTGATCTTCTAGGGATGTTATTTCCACCTCAGTACATTCAGGTGTGTTTGTGAGATGGTCTTTGCGTGCTCGTTGCCTCTAGGACAAATCTCGTGGCCGTTTGCTATGCCGCAGGATTATTCCTCAGCAATTGGTATTCGTCAGGATATATAGATCCTGGAATTTCGGAGGTAGGATATATCCTCGTGCCTTCCAATGTGCTATGGATCTTCCTGGAGCCGTTTGACTTTTCTGTTTCTATCGCTTGGGCACGGTGTTCCGGTCGTATTCTAAGGACTTGTTGGTTGTCTGATAACTTGAGAGGTTACTCGTAAGGCCTTCTCAGTTATTGTATTTTTCCTTGATCCTTTTCACAGGACTTGTTTTTACTTGCTTGAGCTTTTAAGGTTACTCGTAAGGCCTTAAAACTCCTTGGTTGATCACGACTTATTGACTTGATGATTTCCTTGATGGGTGTTGCCTTTATATAGGCCTCAGGAATTGATTGGTGTACTTTTCCATAGGCCCTCTGCTTTCACCCACGCATTTCTTGTTGCTTTGCGTGGTGAAAGTCCCGCAAATCCTTGGCGACCATCCTTTTCTTGTCCCTTTCTCTTTTTTGCGGCGCCTTCCCATTGGCTGCCCAACTCCTCTCATTGATTTCCTTATGCCTTCTCTGCCGACGCTGCCGTTGTCCGTCGCTTCCCCTGATCCATTAGTCATACCAGCTTTGCTCTTTTCTCCCAAATAGGAACCTACATATTCAACTATACATCTGTACTATAATTAACTTAGTCTATATTAGTACGATTACTTTACATGCTAGTATCTTATTTAATCATATTGCGCATAATTCATCCACCAGATATGGGTTTTCCATTGAGAACAAGTCGAATAAGCATTGGTTCATTTCCCCTTCTTCGACTTGTATATTCCCCTCACATACCCACAAGCTGCCCTCGCTTGCATATGTCTCGGGCACGATGCACCCCGCACCCGTCTCCTGGGCTTGCTTAGCCCCCACTTTTGCTCTCTTTGAGCTTCGGTTTCGCCCGATCTCCACACGCTCGGCTCTGATGCGCAGCGCAGTCAGAGAGCACCTGCATTAGCCACCGGTACTCTCTCTCGTACACGCATAGTGTACGTGTGTCTGCTCTCCCTCATCTCGCTCCATGGGCCCTACGCATGCTAGACAAGTGCATGCATTTCTCTTATTATCTTTCCCACTCTGCACTTTTGAGTCTCGATAAGAGGCCAATGCCCTCAAGATTCGTCTCACTCGAGCTTTCGTTTTTTGGGTGTAGACGATGCGCCTTTAAGGGCGTCGGTCAATTCAGTAATCTCTTTTGTGTATGAAACTAAGTTATTGGGGAGTCTCTGTAGAATTTTAATTTTTGCTGTTAAAAGATCTACTGATTCACCATTAAAGATTGTTGATAGTATTACAATAGATATGATTGTATTACTTCATCATTTAAGCCCGGTAGATTTTTAACGTCACCATCAAAGTATAGTAGAAGCTTGGTGGCTTTGTTTATTAATTCTACCACTATTTGCGTCTTTTTACCTGGAGTTCAAATCAGAAACTTCTTAGAATGTTATCTGATGTCGCTTCAAAGCCAACGTTGCTTTTTCCCTGCAATCATTGTAGAAGGCTGGAGCTGCTGTTTGATGGTTTTTGGAAAGGTCGTTGTAATGGGTCTTTAGAAGAAGCCTGATTTTTTCTAAAAGCGTTTTTATGATGGTTGTGTGCTTTTCTATGGTGCCCTCAGATATGTTTCTATCCTGGAAGAGGCACCTGATTGATTTGTGGATTTCCTTTTTGATTTCACAAGCTTCATTGAGAATGTATTCCCACTCTGTCATAATGGGAAATTCCACACTTGGTCAAGGTCAATGGATCGACCTAGATATCTTTTCTTTACACTTTGGATATGGAGAAAAATTTCTTCCCATTCTATGCTTAAAGATTATTTATTAAGTATACTTAACTTTTCATCATGCTCTCATGATATTTTTATATCATTACGCAGATTCAAAAGTATGTTATACATCTGAATCTGTTAAATCTATTGTTTCTGAACTCGATTCTGATATGTCTATCAGCGCGATTGAGTCCTTGAAAAGTTCGTGGACCCATCCGGGCACGTCTTTTCTTAAAGGAGTCTTAGCTTACAATCTACTATAAGCTACTTTTATGGATTTTTCCATAAGATCTACAATTTATTTTTAAATTTGAAGTTGTTGGCTATCCAATACCTTATTTCCTTGTATTTGTAACTTGTTTCACCTGAGTGTATCATTCTTAATGCACTCCGCAAAATTAAGGGCAAAAATAAAAAAGATTTGCACAAATTGTGTAGGGCTCTCAGTCGCCTCAGAGACGCCTATTTACAATCATATTGCTATTAGTTTGTTTTAATAGCAATAAATACTAAGTTGCAACAAAAAAGTGCGTAATTTTCTTTTTTCTTTGGAAAAGACATGTCCACCAATTCGGGCCCAAACTCTCTCAAGAACTAATTGTACAACAACAACGTGAGCGTCGACTCTCGGTCCAACGCAACAATGCATACTTTTCGGTGGTGTCGCCGACCCCACTGAATGCTACCGTAAGCAATAACACCGAAAGTGCGAGCCACTCAGCCAACAATCGATAGCTGGGTCATCGTTTTTACAGACCAGCACCGTCAGCTCGTTGACAGCAATTACTGCAACGTCAGCCGAAGTATTGACCTGCCTCAAGCCGTCACCGACAAGTCGCGCAGAGTCAGCCACAAGAAAAAACCCGACGCCTTCTGTCTAAACTGGAATGGATAGATACATTAAAATAACTAAGCGGAAGCTAAGCCCGCAAAAGTAAAAAAGTGGCAATACGCCGAAAATAACCAAACCAAAGGTACGAATAGCACTTCTAAGCGGGAATCGTTTTAAAATTCTTGCCGATCAGCAAGACGATCATGCTGGCGCTGTAGATAAAGTTAAATCGGCTAGACCACCCCCTTTATACATCCGTGGAGCCAACTGCAGCGCCCAGTAGGGGCAAATAACTTTGTTTTAACCCCCATCACTAGGGGTAACATAAAAGAAATTAAATGTCAAACCCAAACTGAAGACAATTTCCGCATCATCGAAAAGTACCTCCGTAATGCTAACATCAACTTCTATACCTACCAACTAAAAAGCAGTAAAGGGCCCAAGGTTGTGTTAAAGGGGATTGAGCCATCGGTCCCAACTCAAGAAATAGCAGACGCATTGGCCGAAAAACACTTTGCGGTTAAGTCTGTTCACATCATCAACAGGAACAAAGTCGCACAGCCGCTCTTTAAAATCGAGCTCCAACCAGATGCAAAGCGGTCGAATCCAAATGAGGAGCACCCAATCTACAACCTCCAGCTCCTATTGCACAGAAGAATCACGGTAGAGGAGCCCCATAAGAGATACCAACCACCGCAGTGTAAAAACTGCCAGGAAGGACAGAAACAATGTCACACTAAGACTATGCAGTAGCTGTGGAGGGAACCACACGGCCAACTACAGAGGATGTCCTGTCTTCAAAGATCTTAAATCACACTTAAGCGGGCGCAAACCCCCAGCTGGACCAAAAATCACTTTCAACGCCTCTAAAACTACACCGGAGGTATTCTTTGCCAATGATGTTAGATCATCTAACATGCCTGCTACATACAGTCCTAGTGTATCCTTCGCTAGTGTGCTCCGAACTGGACAGACGGAGCCCGCGAAAGAGACACCGTCACTCCACTCCACGCACCAGAACTTGGCCAGCAAACTCCAAGTGGCTTAGAGCCCCTTTTGATCTCACTGAATCAAAACATGACCGCTTTTATGACGTTCATGCTAAACTGTATGCAGGAATTGATGCGGAATCAAAACCTGCTTATCCAGAAGCTTATCGAGAATAAATAATGGCTTCCCTACGTCTATGTCTTTGGAATGCTAACGGCTCTCAAGCACAAAAATGAACTGCAACTATTCCTAGACTCAAGAGAAATCGACATTTTGCTGATATCGGAAACACATTTAACATCAAAAAATAATTTACAAATACCAAAATATACCTTCTACGCAACAAACCATCCAGACGGAAAAGTTTATGGCGGGACTGGTATCCTAATCAAAAACCGTATAAAACTCTTTCCTCAACAGATTTGAAACACAGCACCTACAAGCAACTGCTATAACCGTCCAAACCAGCTGAGGCAACACTACACTGGCTGCCCTGTAGTGACCACCACGCTTCTCAATATCTGAAATGGAATTTACCGATTTCTTTAACACACTCGGAGATCTCTTCATTGCAGCAGCGGCATAACGCCAAACATACGCACTGGGGAGCTCGCCTGGTCAATCCTAAAGGCAAGCAGTTGTACAACACAATAGTCAACCCTCTCAATAAGATGGATTGCGTCTACTTACGGCCTACTTATTGGCCCACAGATCCACAGAAAGTGCCTGACTTGATTGATTTCGCAATAACCAAGAGGATTCCACGTAATCGGATCACTGCGGATACACTGCTAGATTTAACCTCCGATCACTCTCCAGTGCTATTCACACTATTAACAAGACCTCAAGTACTTGATCGCCCAAATAGGCCTACAAACAACAAAACAAATTGGCTTAAATTTAAAATGTACATGAGTGCCCACATTGACTGTTCGCCGAAACTGGATGCTGCAGAGGACATTGACATGTGCGTCTCTGAACTTGAGTCGATAATGGAAGCTGCAGCAAGAGTGTCTACTCCACATGCCCATACTTACACTAAACCTGTTGACAGGCCTAAGAACCGGCGGATAGAACAATCAGTAACGGAAAAACGACGTCTAAGAAGAGAATGGCAGATTACTCGATCACCAGCAGCAAAACTTCGCCTAAGGCATGCCAATCGCAACCTCTGCAAGGAGTTAAGACAAGAGGAATGCTGGGCTCAAAGGAAATACATAGAAAAGCTCAGTCCAACCAGCACTAAACATCCTCTGTGGAAAGCTCACAGAGGCTTTCGATTGAGTTTGGCTGGAGTGTCTGATGTTCAAAATCCGGCAAAAACTCCCACAGTACACCCACAAACTCATGGAATATTACCTTTACAATAGGAAATTCGCTGTAAGATGTAACGGCTCCGTCTCGGCTGTCTTTGAAATCAAAGCTGGAGTACCGCAAGGCAGTGTACTCGGCCCAATGCTCTACCTGCTGTACACTGCAGACTTGCCCACGAGTGTAGGACTTACAACGTCCAATTTTGCCGATGAAACGGCAATCCTCAGCAGATCCAAATGCCCAATATAAGCCTCTGCAAAATTAGAGGAACACCTCAAGGTGGTAGAGGAATGTATAGTCGTGGACTATGCTAGGGTGCCTGTTGTTTATTTTTTCAAAGTACCTGTCAACATTGGTCATTTTTTTTATATATATATTTAATCTTATGTTTAAAATTTTCTTGCTTGTGTGCATATGTATTTTTAGATATTATCCAGATTATTAGCTTGGCTTAGAGCTCTTTTTGTTACACATTTATTGTGTAATAGGTAAGCCTTATATAATATATATGCGCACAATATTATGACAATTATCAATAGTAGTATATTCGTTAATCTCAAATCAGCATTTGATGATTCAATTTTATTTATGACATTTGCAGTGGAGTCCACTGATTTTGTTTCAATTAACCCCATTGTGGGTATAACGGATATATCATCAAATTTACTTATGGTATTATCGAACATACCTATGGGATTTTTTTTTATTTATTAAAAGTTTTTTTTTTTTTGTAATTCTAATAAGAGGATTTTAATTTAATAATATGATTATAACGAATACGGGGAAAAAAAAGGGAACAAAGCTCATAAAGATAGGTTAAAACCTTTTGTTTAGCAATTACTTTAATTTTTTTTTCATAAGTATTTCAAGTTTTGATCGTACATATTTGCTTAAATATGAATATTATTTGAAATATTAAAATTAAATGTTATGGATTCATGCATATTTATAATGAAAAAAAAAAATTTTTATTTAAATTATTCGTGAAGATAAAAAAACAAAGAGAGAAAAAAATTTATCTCAACTGTGTCTTGCACAGCGAGCCAGAGACGTGGAAAATTTATAGAGAATGTGGTTGGCTCACAAGTCAGGTATACATTTCATTTGTTTTATTGTTTAAAAAAAAAAATTTCAATTTATGTATCTTATATTTAAAATTATTAAATAAGGCAAGTTAAGGCTTGCGCATTTCTGCGGCCCCCTTGCGTTTCTTAGCTCTTTGCCGAAGGTCAGCTTTTATTTAATCAACACGCTCTATGCAGCGTTGTCGGTCCTCCACCGTCTTCAGGGTGGCCAGTAAGTCTACTTCCAGCCTCTTCTGCTGAAGTAGCCAACGCACCTCGCCTTCTCTTTTTGTTGGTTTCTTTGTTTGTGTTAATTTTTAGTTGCGAGCCCGGTACTCAGCTATTGTGAGTGGGCGCGGTCCATCGTTGGGATACAATTCTAATACTTCTTCTAGCGTTGGTGCATCCCTTTGCTCGATAGGAGCAGATTCCGCAAACGGAATATCTTCACTGCTGTTCATTCGTGTTTTTCTTGTTGGTTTTGTTCTCCCTGTTTTTTTTGTTGTATTATCGACTTGAAAAATTTCCTTCCTTTTTTTTTTTGTTTTATATCATAATTTGTTTGGTTGTTTAAACGGTGAGTTCGTTAAGTATGCTGTTTCTTGTTGGTAAAAATTATGTTTTTTTTTTTTTTTTATATTTCGCTGCTCTTGTTGTTAATAGATGTTGCCGCTTCTTTTTTTTTTATATAAAATTATGTTATTATAATTTATATATTTTTGTATGCATCTTTTTGTTTCATCCACAGATGCTTTTGTATTGTGTTTTATTTTAGTAGCTTGGTTGCGTCCTTTTATATTTTTATTTATTAAATTTTTTTGGGGTAGGACCCTTGTTGGGGTGGGTAAATTTAACATTGTAGTTTTTAGATTGATTCTTTATTCCAAATTATTCTTTTGCTTCAGCTAAGTTTATATATGTATGTGTACAGTAAATAAATCGCCATATCTGTTCGCCCACTTCAAGATTTTTTTTCTCGCACTTTGGCATATATAGGCCAAGTATATAAGGCGCCATATTTATTTGCCTATTTCCAATATATATTTTTTCGCAATTTCCAAAATATTAACACATATGTATGTATGTATTGAAACAAACCTACGAAATTCAAAGTGATCTCCTACATATATATATGCAAGCAGAGTGTGTGAATGTGACATAATATAAATTTAAAAAAATTTTCCAGTGCTAAATTAAATCCTAAAAAAAGTTTTTTTTGTGCAAATACAGTCCAATCCTGGGAAAAGTGTGTGCGCGAGTGAAAGGTGGTTCCAACGAAGAGAAAAAAATTTTCAATACAAATTTATAAAGATTTTTAAACAAAAAAAGAAAGTGAACCACCCTCTCACATATAACTGGTTTCGGGCGGTGGTTGAACCAGGATTTCTTCACTTTTATTTCTTCACAAAATATTTCACACAGCTTCAAATGACGGGGTATTCTACAACATATCCAAAATTCACCCAAATTGGTGATTCGCATACCTGAAGTTCCCCTTTTTAGACATTTCTTGTGTCCCTCGACACCCTATGAAGTTGGGGCATATCAGCTAGATAGATTCTTGAGGCCTCTTTGACGACGTTTTACGATACCAATATAAACTAAAGTAATATTTTCTTATTCTAAGTATGAAAGTGAATTGAATTTCCCGTCAAATGATACATGTTTCATAAAAATCCGACAATAATTAGATTGATTTCATCGCCCATACTTTAAAAAAAAAAAAACAGGTAAGCAAAATTTCCCATACATGCGTGCAAAGAAAGAGACGCAGGATGTGTGGGAAATTTAGCTAGTTCTAGTTTTTTTTAAAGTATGGGCGATGAAATCAATCTAATTTTTGTCGGATTTTTATGAAACATGGTTCCAACGAAGAGAAAAAAAATTTTCAATACAAATTAATAAAGATTTTTAAACAAAAATGAAGCAAGTAAGTCGACTCGTCGACTTGGGTATACCATACACCTGGTGAAACAAATATTTCAAATTTGGAAGACCAAATGTATGTCTATTAAATTGTTTTTACATGTCTTATACTATGTGCTATCTCGCTCACTCTACAAACACACGAGCACTCTAGCGCCGCTACTAGCCAACGTCCAATTCTGGCCTTGTGGACCGCTTAGTAAAATACGTTCATACGCATATTTTACATGTTTCTAGTCCGATTTCAATAAAATTTGGTAGTTTGGTAGAAATAGATAAGATAAATTAGTCTGCCAAATTTTTTGCGATAGTCAAAAAACTAAAGGAGGAAATCGTTTTTTTCTAAATTATGGAGGCGGAAGTGGGCGTGGCAAAATGTGAAAACGTCTAAATTCTCCGCGCATACTATGCCAGTATACATACTAAATTTGGTGACTTTAGCTTTGTTAGTTTTTGATAAAATCAGTTTTGTTTAATTTTCGGGGGCGGAAGTGGGCGTGGCAAAATGTTTAAATAGCCAATATCTGCGCGTCTATTAAGCTAGTCTACATACTAAATTTGATGTCGGTAGCTATCATAGTTTTTAAGGAAATCACTTTTATGTAAATTCCGGGGGCGGAAGGGGGCGTGGCAAAAAGTTTAAACAATTAGTTTCTGCGCGCTAACTAACCGAGCATATAAACCAAATTTGATGTCTCTAGCTATTATACTTTTTAAGAAAAACAGTTTTGTGTGATTCCTGGGGGCGTAAGGGGGCGTGGCAAAAAGTTTGAACAGTTAATTTCTGCGCACTAACTAATCGGGTATACAAACTAAATTTGATGTCTCTAGCTGTCATACTTTTTAAGAAAAACAGTTTTATGTGATTCCTGGGGGCGTAAGGGGGCGTGGCCGAAATTCCAATTAACTCTGAACATGTGCATACTACACGAGTATACATACCAAATTTGGTGGCTCTAGCTCTTATAGTCTCCGAGATCTGCGTGTTCATACAGACGGACGGACGGACAGACGGACATGGCTAGATCGACTCGGCTGTTGATCCTGATCAAGAATATATATACTTTATAGGGTCGGAGAAGCTTCCTTCTGCCTGTTACATACATTTTGGCGACTTTAATATACCATTTCACCCTATGGGTGTATGGTATAAAAAGAAAGTGAACCACCCTCTCACATATAAATGCCACACTTAGACATTTCTTGTGTCCCGCGACACCCTATAAAGTTGGGGCATATCAGTTAGACACATCAAAAGAATAAAAAAAAAAAAAAAAAAATTATTAATTTGTATAAAGAAATCCGATCCACTGCGAGGCACTCCCAGATGGTAAAGACGATAACTCTGAAGATTTAGCCATCCAAGCTAAATATGACAAATGCTACCAAGTTAACGAACGATGTAGGGCTCGATTAAGCGAGCTTAACCATGAACCGTCATGGGTCTACCTCTGCACCAGCAGAACGAGGCTGTCGACTGCCACCCATTGACACAGAAGTCTTTACGGGAGATTACCTAAAATGGCCTACTTTCTGTGATTTGTTTACGGCCGTATACATAAGCGATTCGCTAATTTCCACAGTTGAAAAGCTGTACCATCTCCTAGCGAAAACGAGGGGTCAATTTCATTGTAGCAAAATTTAAATTTATTTTTAAATTTGAAGTTGTTGGCTATCCAATACCTTATTTCCTTGTATTTGTAACTTGTTTCACCTGAGTGTATCATTCTTAATGCACTCCGCAAAATTAAGGGCAAAAATAAAAAAGATTTGCACAAATTGTGTAGGGCTCTCAGTCGCCTCAGAGACGCCTATTTACAATCATATTGCTATTAGTTTGTTTTAATAGCAATAAATACTAAGTTGCAACAAAAAAGTGCGTAATTTTCTTTTTTCTTTGGAAAAGACATGTCCACCAATTCGGGCCCAAACTCTCTCAAGAACTAATTGTACAACAACAACGTGAGCGTCGACTCTCGGTCCAACGCAACAATGCATACTTTTCGGTGGTGTCGCCGACCCCACTGAATGCTACCGTAAGCAATAACACCGAAAGTGCGAGCCACTCAGCCAACAATCGATAGCTGGGTCATCGTTTTTACAGACCAGCACCGTCAGCTCGTTGACAGCAATTACTGCAACGTCTGCCGAAGTATTGACCTGCCTCAAGCCGTCACCGACAAGTCGCGCAGAGTCAGCCACAAGAAAAAACCCGACGCCTTCTGTCTAAACTGGAATGGATAGATACATTAAAATAACTAAGCGGAAGCTAAGCCCGCAAAAGTAAAAAAGTGGCAATACGCCGAAAATAACCAAACCAAAGGTACGAATAGCACTTCTAAGCGGGAATCGTTTTAAAATTCGTGCCGATCAGCAAGACGATCATGCTGGCGCTGTAGATAAAGTTAAATCGGCTAGACCACCCCCTTTATACATCCGTGGAGCCAACTGCAGCGCCCAGTAGGAGCAAATAACTTTGTTTTAACCCCCATCACTAGGGGTAACATAAAAGAAATTAAATGTCAAACCCAAACTGAAACCAATTTCCGCATCATCGAAAAGTACCTCCGTAATGCTAACATCAACTTCTATACCTACCAACTAAAAAGCAGTAAAGGGCCCAAGGTTGTGTTAAAGGGGATTGAGCCATCGGTCCCAACTCAAGAAATAGCAGACGCATTGGCCGAAAAACACTTTGCGGTTAAGTCTGTTCACATCATCAACAGGAACAAAGTCGCACAGCCGCTCTTTATAATCGAGCTCCAACCAGATGCAAAGCGGTCGAATCCAAATGAGGAGCACCCAATCTACAACCTCCAGCTCCTATTGCACAGAAGAATCACGGTAGAGGAGCCCCATAAGAGATACCAACCACCGCAGTGTAAAAACTGCCAGGAATGCAACCACACCTCTAACAATTGCAATCTTAGGTCAGTGTGTGTTGCATTTGCACCAAGGACAGAAACAATGTCGCACTAAGACTATGCAGTAGCTGTGGAGGGAACCACACGGCCAACTACAGAGGATGTCCTGTCTTCAAAGATCTTAAATCACACTTAAGCGGGCGCAAACCCCCAGCTGGACCAAAAATCACTTTCAACGCCTCTAAAACTACACCGGAGGTATTCTTTGCCAAGGATGTTAGATCATCTAACATGCCTGCTACATACAGTCCTAGTGTATCCTTCGCTAGTGTGCTCCGAACTGGACAGACGGAGCCCGCGAAAGAGACACCGTCACTCCACTCCACGCACCAGAACTTGGCCAGCAAACTCCAAGTGGCTTAGAGGCCCTTTTGATCTCACTGAATCAAAACATGACCGCTTTTATGACGTTCATGCTAAACTGTATGCAGGAATTGATGCGGAATCAAAACCTGCTTATCCAGAAGCTTATCGAGAATAAATAATGGCTTCCCTACGTCTATGTCTTTGGAATGCTAACGGCTCTCAAGCACAAAAATGAACTGCAACTATTCCTAGACTCAAGTGAAATCGACATTTTGCTGATATCGGAAACACATTTAACATCAAAAAATAATTTACAAATACCAAAATATACCTTCTACGCAACAAACCATCCAGACGGAAAAGTTTATGGCGGGACTGGTATCCTAATCAAAAACCGTATAAAACTCTTTCCTCAACAGATTTGAAACACAGCACCTACAAGCAACTGCTATAACCGTCCAAACCAGCTGAGGCAACACTACACTGGCTGCCCTGTAGTGCCCACCACGCTTCTCAATATCTGAAAAGGAATTTACCGATTTCTTTAACACACTCGGAGATCTCTTCATTGCAGCAGCGGCATAACGCCAAACATACGCACTGGGGAGCTCGCCTGGTCAATCCTAAAGGCAAGCAGTTGTACAACACAATAGTCAACCCTCTCAATAAGATGGATTGCGTCTACTTACGGCCTACTTATTGGCCCACAGATCCACAGAAAGTGCCTGACTTGATTGATTTCGCAATAACCAAGAGGATTCCACGTAATCGGATCACTGCGGATACACTGCTAGATTTAACCTCCGATCACTCTCCAGTGCTATTCACACTATTAACAAGACCTCAAGTACTTGATCGCCCATATAGGCCTACAAACAACAAAACAAATTGGCTTAAATTTAAAATGTACATGAGTGCCCACATTGACTGTTCGCCGAAACTGGATGCTGCAGAGGACATTGACATGTGCGTCTCTGAACTTGAGTCGATAATGGAAGCTGCAGCAAGAGTGTCTACTCCACATGCCCATACTTACACTAAACCTGTTGACAGGCCTAAGAACCGGCGGATAGAACAATCAGTAACGGAAAAACGACGTCTAAGAAGAGAATGGCAGATTACTCGATCACCAGCAGCAAAACTTCGCCTAAGGCATGCCAATCGCAACCTCTGCAAGGAGTTAAGACAAGAGGAATGCTGGGCTCAAAGGAAATACATAGAAAAGCTCAGTCCAACCAGCACTAAACATCCTCTGTGGAAAGCTCACAGAGGCTTTCGATTGAGTTTGGCTGGAGTGTCTGATGTTCAAAATCCGGCAAAAACTCCCACAGTACACCCACAAACTCATGGAATATTACCTTTACAATAGGAAATTCGCTGTAAGATGTAACGGCTCCGTCTCGGCTGTCTTTGAAATCAAAGCTGGAGTACCGCAAGGCAGTGTACTCGGCCCAATGCTCTACCTGCTGTACACTGCAGACTTGCCCACGAGTGTAGGACTTACAACGTCCAATGTGGTAGAGGAATGTATAGTCGTGGACTATGCTAGGGTGCCTGTTGTTTATTTTTTCAAAGTACCTGTCAACATTGGTCATTTTTTTTATATATATATTTAATCTTATGTTTAAAATTTTCTTGCTTGTGTGCATATGTATTTTTAGATATTATCCAGATTATTAGCTTGGCTTAGAGCTCTTTTTGTTACACATTTATTGTGTAATAGGTAAGCCTTATATAATACATATGCGCACAATATTATGACAATTATCAATAGTAGTATATTCGTTAATCTCAAATCAGCATTTGATGATTCAATTTTATTTATGACATTTGCAGTGGAGTCCACTGATTTTGTTTCAATTAACCCCATTGTGGGTATAACGGATATATCATCAAATTTACTTATGGTATTATCGAACATACCTATGGGATTTTTTTTTATTTATTAAAAGTTTTTTTTTTTTGTGTAATTCTAATAAGAGGATTTTAATTTAATAATATGATTATAACGAATACGGGGAAAAAAAAGGGAACAAAGCTCATAAAGATAGGTTAAAACCTTTTGTTTAGCAATTACTTTAATTTTTTTTTCATAAGTATTTCAAGTTTTGATCGTACATATTTGCTTAAATATGAATATTATTTGAAATATTAAAATTAAATGTTATGGATTCATGCATATTTATAATGAAAAAAAAATTTTTTATTTAAATTATTCGTGAAGATAAAAAAACAAAGAGAGAAAAAAATTTATCTCAACTGTGTCTTGCACAGCGAGCCAGAGACGTGGAAAATTTATAGAGAATGTGGTTGGCTCACAAGTCAGGTATACATTTCATTTGTTTTATTGTTTAAAAAAAAAAATTTCCAACCACATTGTTAGTAAAAGCCTATCAGAGAGTTAGTAATTCGCAAGTTGCACTTTCGTGCTTGAACTTGCTTATGTATCTTATATTTAAAATTATTAAATAAGGCAAGTTAAGGCTTGCGCATTTCTGCGGCCCCCTTGCGTTTCTTAGCTCTTTGCCGAAGGTCAGCTTTTATTTAATCAACACGCTCTATGCAGCGTTGTCGGTCCTCCACCGTCTTCAGGGTGGCCAGTAAGTCTACTTCCAGCCTCTTCTGCTGAAGTAGCCAACGCACCTCGCCTTCTCTTTTTGTTGGTTTCTTTGTTTGTGTTAATTTTTAGTTGCGAGCCCGGTACTCAGCTATTGTGAGTGGGCGCGGTCCATCGTTGGGATACAATTCTAATACTTCTTCTAGCGTTGGTGCATCCCTTTGCTCGATAGGAGCAGATTCCGCAAACGGAATATCTTCACTGCTGTTCATTCGTGTTTTTCTTGTTGGTTTTGTTCTCCCTGTTTTTTTTTGTTGTATTATCGACTTGAAAAATTTCCTTCCTTTTTTTTTTGTTTTATATCATAATTTGTTTGGTTGTTTAAACGGTGAGTTCGTTAAGTATGCTGTTTCTTGTTGGTAAAAATTATGTTTTTTTTTTTTTTTTTTATATTTCGCTGCTCTTGTTGTTAATAGATGTTGCCGCTTCTTTTTTTATATAAAATTATGTTATTATAATTTATATATTTTTGTATGCATATTTTTGTTTCATCCACAGATGCTTTTGTATTGTGTTTTATTTTAGTAGCTTGGTTGCGTCCTTTTATATTTTTATTTATTAAATTTTTTTGGGGTAGGACCCTTGTTGGGGTGGGTAAATTTAACATTGTAGTTTTTAGATTGATTCTTTATTCCAAATTATTCTTTTGCTTCAGCTAAGTTTATATATGTATGTGTACAGTAAATAAATCGCCATATCTGTTCGCCCACTTCAAGATTTTTTTTCTCGCACTTTGGCATATATAGGCCAAGCATATAAGGCGCCATATTTATTTGCCTATTTCCAATATATATTTTTTCGCAATTTCCAAAATATTAACACATATGTATGTATGTATTGAAACAAACCTACGAAATTCAAAGTGATCTCCTACATATATATATGCAAGCATAGTGTGTGAATGTGCATAATATAAATTTAAAAAAATTTTCCAGTGCTAAATTAAATCCTAAAAAAAGTTTTTTTGTGCAAATACAGTCCAGTCCTGGGAAAAGTGTGTGCGCGAGTGAAAGGTGGTTCCAACGAAGAGAAAAAAATTTTCAATACAAATTTATAAAGATTTTTAAACAAAAAAGAAAGTGAACCACCCTCTCACATATAACTGGTTTCGGGCGGTGGTTGAACCAGGATTTCTTCACTTTTATTTCTTCACAAAATATTTCACACAGCTTCAAATGACGGGGTATTCTACAACATATCCAAAATTCACCCAAATTGGTGATACGCATACCTGAAGTTCCCCTTGTTAGACATTTCTTGTGTCCCTCGACACCCTATGAAGTTGGGGCATATCAGCTAGATACATACATCAAAAGAAATATAAAACATTATTAATTTGTATATAGAAATCCGATCCATTCACACCTCTGCATAATTCCATTCCATATTTCCAAATTTAAAAAAAAAAAAAAAAAAATAAAAAAAAAAACATATCTACATATGTACATACAGTGGTGGTCAGCGGGTAAGCCCGTTTTTTTTTTTTTTTTTTTTTTTTTGATTTTAAATTTGATTTTCTCGGCTCCCAAGAAAGTCGGTTATTGTATTTAGATGATGACACGTAATTATTGTCATGCCAGCTTTCGACGTTTTTTTTTACAGGTGCGTTTGAAAAAAAAAACAAAAATTTTCATTTTAGCCCCAGTATTTGTTTTGGGGCCCATCGAAATTTCGGGATTTTGTATGTAATTCTTGAGGCCTCTTTGTTTGACGACGTTTTACGATACCAATATAAACTAAAGTAATATTTTCTTATTCTAAGTATGAAAGTGAATTGAATTTCCCGTCAAATGATACATGTTTCATAAAAATCCGACAAAAATTAGATTGATTTCATCGCCCATACTTTAAAAAAAAAACAGGTAAGCAAAATTTCCCATACATGCGTGAAAAGAAAGAGACGCAGGATGTGT
The DNA here is from genome assembly GCF_018151085.1 of Drosophila tropicalis. Classification (NCBI taxonomy): domain Eukaryota; kingdom Metazoa; phylum Arthropoda; class Insecta; order Diptera; family Drosophilidae; genus Drosophila; species Drosophila tropicalis. The sequence goes on along the minus strand of NW_027172727.1, from coordinate 36,080 downwards.
GGGAAATTTAGCTAGTTCTAGTTTTTTTTAAAGTATGGGCGATGAAATCAATCTAATTTTTGTCGGATTTTTATGAAACATGGTTCCAACGAAGAGAAAAAAAATTTTCAATACAAATTAATAAAGATTTTTAAACAAAAATGAAGCAAGTCGACTCGTCGACTTAGGTATACCATACACCTGGTGAAACAAATATTTCAAGTTTCGAAGACCAAATGTATGTCTATTAAATTGTTTTTACATGTCTTATACTATGTGCTATCTCGCTCACTCTACAAACACACGAGCACTCTAGCGCCGCTACTAGCCAACGTCCAATTCTGGCCTTGTGGACCGCTTAGTAAAATACGTTCATACGCATATTTTACATGTTTCTAGTCCGATTTCAATAAAATTTGGTAGTTTGGTAGAAATAGATAAGATAAATTAGTCTGCCAAATTTTTTGCGATAGTCAAAAAACTAAAGGAGGAAATCGTTTTTTTCTAAATTATGGAGGCGGAAGTCGGCGTGGCAAAATGTGAAAACGTCTAAATTCTCCGCGCATACTATGCCAGTATACATACTAAATTTGGTGACTTTAGCTTTGTTAGTTTTTGATAAAATCAGTTTTGTTTAATTTTCGGGGGCGGAAGTGGGCGTGGCAAAATGTTTAAATAGCCAATATCTGCGCGTCTATTAAGCTAGTCTACATACTAAATTTGATGTCGGTAGCTATCATAGTTTTTAAGGAAATCACTTTTATGTAAATTCCGGGGGCGGAAGGGGGCGTGGCAAAAAGTTTAAACAATTATTTTCTGCGCGCTAACTAACCGAGCATATAAACCAAATTTGATGTCTCTAGCTATTATACTTTTTAAGAAAAACAGTTTTGTGTGATTCCTGGGGGCGTAAGGGGGCGTGGCAAAAAGTTTGAACAGTTAATTTCTGCGCACTAACTAATCGGGTATACAAACTAAATTTGATGTCTCTAGCTGTCATACTTTTTAAGAAAAACAGTTTTATGTGATTCCTGGGGGCGTAAGGGGGCGTGGCCGAAATTCCAATTAACTCTGAACATGTGCATACTACACGAGTATACATACCAAATTTGGTGGCTCTAGCTCATATAGTCTCCGAGATCTGCGTGTTCATACAGACGGACGGACGGACAGACGGACATGGCTAGATCGACTCGGCTGTTGATCCTGATCAAGAATATATATACTTTATAGGGTCGGAGAAGCTTCCTTCTGCCTGTTACATACATTTTGGCGACTTTAATATACCATTTCACCCTATGGGTGTATGGTATAAAAAGAAAGTGAACCACCCTCTCACATATAAATGCCACACTTAGACATTTCTTGTGTCCCGCGACACCCTATAAAGTTGGGGCATATCAGTTAGACACATCAAAAAAGTAAAAAAAAAAAAAAAAAATTATTAATTTGTATAAAGAAATCCGATCCACTGCGAGGCACTCCCAGATGGTAAAGACGATAACTCTGAAGATTTAGCCATCCAAGCTAAATATGACAAATGCTACCAAGTTAACGAACGATGTAGGGCTCGATTAAGCGAGCTTAACCATGAACCGTCATGGGTCTACCTCTGCACCAGCAGAACGAGGCTGTCGACTGCCACCCATTGACACAGTAGTCTTTACGGGAGATTACCTAAAATGGCCTACTTTCTGTGATTTGTTTACGGCCGTATACATAAGCGATTCGCTAATTTCCACAGTTGAAAAGCTGTACCATCTCCTAGCGAAAACGAGGGGTCAATTTCATTGTAGCAAAATTTACGCTTACAAATGATGGTTTTGAAACGGCATGGAGCGCACTCAAACTCAAATAAGCGACTTGTCGTAAACAGTCAATTCCAAACACCTCTTGATCTGCCTCAAATTTCCCACGAGTCCGGAAAGGCTTTACAAGATCATCAGAATGCTCTGCAGGCATCCATTCTCGCTTTTGAGCACTGTGGCTATTTCGGTTCCCACATCGAAACCTCCTCGAAATCAGCTTCCAGCCACCCGAAAGGCTAATACATTTGAAGCCAAGGTGACCACCAAAAAAAAATCCTGTTTAATTAAATTTATTTTTAAATTTGAAGTTGTTGGCTATCCAATACCTTATTTCCTTGTATTTGTAACTTGTTTCACCTGAGTGTATCATTCTTAATGCACTCCGCAAAATTAAGGGCAAAAATAAAAAAGATTTGCACAAATTGTGTAGGGCTCTCAGTCGCCTCAGAGACGCCTATTTACAATCATATTGCTATTAGTTTGTTTTAATAGCAATAAATACTAAGTTGCAACAAAAAAGTGCGTAATTTTCTTTTTTCTTTGGAAAAGACATGTCCACCAATTCGGGCCCAAACTCTCTCAAGAACTAATTGTACAACAACAACGTGAGCGTCGACTCTCGGTCCAACGCAACAATGCATACTTTTCGGTGGTGTCGCCGACCCCACTGAATGCTACCGTAAGCAATAACACCGAAAGTGCGAGCCACTCAGCCAACAATCGATAGCTGGGTCATCGTTTTTACAGACCAGCACCGTCAGCTCGTTGACAGCAATTACTGCAACGTCTGCCGAAGTATTGACCTGCCTCAAGCCGTCACCGACAAGTCGCGCAGAGTCAGCCACAAGAAAAAACCCGACGCCTTCTGTCTAAACTGGAATGGATAGATACATTAAAATAACTAAGCGGAAGCTAAGACCGCAAAAGTAAAAAAGTGGCAATACGCCGAAAATAACCAAACCAAAGGTACGAATAGCACTTCTAAGCGGGAATCGTTTTAAAATTCGTGCCGATCAGCAAGACGATCATGCTGGCGCTGTAGATAAAGTTAAATCGGCTAGACCACCCCCTTTATACATCCGTGGAGCCAACTGCAGCGCCCAGTAGGGGCAAATAACTTTGTTTTAACCCCCATCACTAGGGGTAACATAAAAGAAATTAAATGTCAAACCCAAACTGAAGACAATTTCCGCATCATCGAAAAGTACCTCCGTAATGCTAACATCAACTTCTATACCTACCAACTAAAAAGCAGTAAAGGGCCCAAGGCTGTGTTAAAGGGGATTGAGCCATCGGTCCCAACTCTAGAAATAGCAGACGCATTGGCCGAAAAACACTTTGCGGTTAAGTCTGTTCACATCATCAACAGGAACAAAGTCGCACAGCCGCTCTTTAAAATCGAGCTCCAACCAGATGCAAAGCGGTCGAATCCAAATGAGGAGCACCCAATCTACAACCTCCAGCTCCTATTGCACAGAAGAATCACGGTAGAGGAGCCCCATAAGAGATACCAACCACCGCAGTGTAAAAACTGCCAGGAATGCAACCACACCTCTAACAATTGCAATCTTAGGTCAGTGTGTGTTGCATTTGCACCAAGGACAGAAACAATGTCGCACTAAGACTATGCAGTAGCTGTGGAGGGAACCACACGGCCAACTACAGAGGATGTCCTGTCTTCAAAGATCTTAAATCACACTTAAGCGGGCGCAAACCCCCAGCTGGACCAAAAATCACTTTCAACGCCTCTAAAACTACACCGGAGGTATTCTTTGCCAAGGATGTTAGATCATCTAACATGCCTGCTACATACAGTCCTAGTGTATCCTTCGCTAGTGTGCTCCGAACTGGACAGACGGAGCCCGCGAAAGAGACACCGTCACTCCACTCCACGCACCAGAACTTGGCCAGCAAACTCCAAGTGGCTTAGAGGCCCTTTTGATCTCACTGAATCAAAACATGACCGCTTTTATGACGTTCATGCTAAACTGTATGCAGGAATTGATGCGGAATCAAAACCTGCTTATCCAGAAGCTTATCGAGAATAAATAATGGCTTCCCTACGTCTATGTCTTTGGAATGCTAACGGCTCTCAAGCACAAAAATGAACTGCAACTATTCCTAGACTCAAGTGAAATCGACATTTTGCTGATATCGGAAACACATTTAACATCAAAAAATAATTTACAAATACCAAAATATACCTTCTACGCAACAAACCATCCAGACGGAAAAGTTTATGGCGGGACTGGTATCCTAATCAAAAACCGTATAAAACTCTTTCCTCAACAGATTTGAATCACAGCACCTACAAGCAACTGCTATAACCGTCCAAACCAGCTGAGGCAACACTACACTGGCTGCCCTGTAGTGCCCACCACGCTTCTCAATATCTGAAAAGGAATTTACCGATTTCTTTAACACACTCGGAGATCTCTTCATTGCAGCAGCGGCATAACGCCAAACATACGCACTGGGGAGCTCGCCTGGTCAATCCTAAAGGCAAGCAGTTGTACAACACAATAGTCAACCCTCTCAATAAGATGGATTGCGTCTACTTACGGCCTACTTATTGGCCCACAGATCCACAGAAAGTGCCTGACTTGATTGATTTCGCAATAACCAAGAGGATTCCACGTAATCGGATCACTGCGGATACACTGCTAGATTTAACCTCCGATCACTCTCCAGTGCTATTCACACTATTAACAAGACCTCAAGTACTTGATCGCCCATATAGGCCTACAAACAACAAAACAAATTGGCTTAAATTTAAAATGTACATGAGTGCCCACATTGACTGTTCGCCGAAACTGGATGCTGCAGAGGACATTGACATGTGCGTCTCTGAACTTGAGTCGATAATGGAAGCTGCAGCAAGAGTGTCTACTCCACATGCACATACTTACACTAAACCTGTTGACAGGCCTAAGAACCGGCGGATAGAACAATCAGTAACGGAAAAACGACGTCTAAGAAGAGAATGGCAGATTACTCGATCACCAGCAGCAAAACTTCGCCTAAGGCATGCCAATCGCAACCTCTGCAAGGAGTTAAGACAAGAGGAATGCTGGGCTCAAAGGAAATACATAGAAAAGCTCAGTCCAACCAGCACTAAACATCCTCTGTGGAAAGCTCACAGAGGCTTTCGATTGAGTTTGGCTGGAGTGTCTGATGTTCAAAATCCGGCAAAAACTCCCACAGTACACCCACAAACTCATGGAATATTACCTTTACAATAGGAAATTCGCTGTAAGATGTAACGGCTCCGTCTCGGCTGTCTTTGAAATCAAAGCTGGAGTACCGCAAGGCAGTGTACTCGGCCCAATGCTCTACCTGCTGTACACTGCAGACTTGCCCACGAGTGTAGGACTTACAACGTCCAATTTTGCCGATGAAACGGCAATCCTCAGCAGATCCAAATGCCCAATATAAATCTCTGAAAAATTAGAGGAACACCTCAAGGTGGTAGAGGAATGTATAGTCGTGGACTATGCTAGGGTGCCTGTTGTTTATTTTTTCAAAGTACCTGTCAACATTGGTCATTTTTTTTATATATATATTTAATCTTATGTTTAAAATTTTCTTGCTTGTGTGCATATGTATTTTTAGATATTATCCAGATTATTAGCTTGGCTTAGAGCTCTTTTTGTTACACATTTATTGTGTAATAGGTAAGCCTTATATAATACATATGCGCACAATATTATGACAATTATCAATAGTAGTATATTCGTTAATCTCAAATCAGCATTTGATGATTCAATTTTATTTATGACATTTGCAGTGGAGTCCACTGATTTTGTTTCAATTAACCCCATTGTGGGTATAACGGATATATCATCAAATTTACTTATGGTATTATCGAACATACCTATGGGATTTTTTTTTATTTATTAAAAGTTTTTTTTTTTGTGTAATTCTAATAAGAGGATTTTAATTTAATAATATGATTATAACGAATACGGGAAAAAAAAAAGGGAACAAAGCTCATAAAGATAGGTTAAAACCTTTTGTTTAGCAATTACTTTAATTTTTTTTTCATAAGTATTTCAAGTTTTGATCGTACATATTTGCTTAAATATGAATATTATTTGAAATATTAAAATTAAATGTTATGGATTCATGCATATTTATAATGAAAAAAAAAATTTTTTATTTAAATTATTCGTGAAGATAAAAAAACAAAGAGAGAAAAAAATTTATCTCAACTGTGTCTTGCACAGCGAGCCAGAGACGTGGAAAATTTATAGAGAATGTGGTTGGCTCACAAGTCAGGTATACATTTCATTTGTTTTATTGTTTAAAAAAAAAAAATTTCCAACCACATTGTTAGTAAAAGCCTATCAGAGAGTTAGTAATTCGCAAGTTGCACTTTCGTGCTTGAACTTGCTTATGTATCTTATATTTAAAATTATTAAATAGGGCAAGTTAAGGCTTGCGCATTTCTGCGGCCCCCTTGCGTTTCTTAGCTCTTTGCCGAAGGTCAGCTTTTATTTAATCAACACGCTCTATGCAGCGTTGTCGGTCCTCCACCGTCTTCAGGGTGGCCAGTAAGTCTACTTCCAGCCTCTTCTGCTGAAGTAGCCAACGCACCTCGCCTTCTCTTTTTGTTGGTTTCTTTGTTTGTGTTAATTTTTAGTTGCGAGCCCGGTACTCAGCTATTGTGAGTGGGCGCGGTCCATCGTTGGGATACAATTCTAATACTTCTTCTAGCGTTGGTGCATCCCTTTGCTCGATAGGAGCAGATTCCGCAAACGGAATATCTTCACTGCTGTTCATTCGTGTTTTTCTTGTTGGTTTTGTTCTCCCTGTTTTTTTTGTTGTATTATCGACTTGAAAAATTTCCTTCCTTTTTTTTTGTTTTATATCATAATTTGTTTGGTTGTTTAAACGGTGAGTTCGTTAAGTATGCTGTTTCTTGTTGGTAAAAATTATGTTTTTTTTTTTTTTTTATATTTTGCTGCTCTTGTTGTTAATAGATGTTGCCGCTTCTTTTTTTATATAAAATTATGTTATTATAATTTATATATTTTTGTATGCATATTTTTGTTTCATCCACAGATGCTTTTGTATTGTGTTTTATTTTAGTAGCTTGGTTGCGTCCTTTTATATTTTTATTTATTAAATTTTTTTGGGGTAGGACCCTTGTTGGGGTGGGTAAATTTAACATTGTAGTTTTTAGATTGATTCTTTATTCCAAATTATTCTTTTGCTTCAGCTAAGTTTATATATGTATGTGTACAGTAAATAAATCGCCATATCTGTTCGCCCACTTCAAGATTTTTTTTCTCGCACTTTGGCATATATAGGCCAAGCATATAAGGCGCCATATTTATTTGCCTATTTCCAATATATATTTTTTCGCAATTTCCAAAATATTAACACATATGTATGTATGTATTGAAACAAACCTACGAAATTCAAAGTGATCTCCTACATATATATATGCAAGCATAGTGTGTGAATGTGACATAATATAAATTTAAAAAAATTTTCCAGTGCTAAATTAAATCCTAAAAAAAGTTTTTTTGTGCAAATACAGTCCAGTCCTGGGAAAAGTGTGTGCGCGAGTGAAAGGTGGTTCCAACGAAGAGAAAAAATTTTCAATACAAATTTATAAAGATTTTTAAACAAAAAAAGAAAGTGAACCACCCTCTCACATATAACTGGTTTCGGGCGGTGGTTGAACCAGGATTTCTTCACTTTTATTTCTTCACAAAATATTTCACACAGCTTCAAATGACGGGGTATTCTACAACATATCCAAAATTCACCCAAATTGGTGATTCGCATACCTGAAGTTCCCCTTGTTAGACATTTCTTGTGTCCCTCGACACCCTATGAAGTTGGGGCATATCAGCTAGATACATACATCAAAAGAAATATAAAACATTATTAATTTGTATATAGAAATCCGATCCATTCACACCTCTGCATAATTCCATTCCATATTTCCAAATTTAAAAAAAAAAAAAAAAAAATAAAAAAAAAAAACATATCTACATATGTACATACAGTGGTGGTCAGCGGGTAAGCCCGTTTTTTTTTTTTTTTTTTTTTTTTTTTAAATTTGATTTTCTCGGCTCCCAAGAAAGTCGGTTATTGTATTTAGATGATGACACGTAATTATTGTCATGCCAGCCATTCTTGAGGCCTCTTTGTTTGACGACGTTTTACGATACCAATATAAACTAAAGTAATATTTTCTTATTCTAAGTATGAAAGTGAATTGAATTTCCCGTCAAATGATACATGTTTCATAAAAATCCGACAAAAATTAGATTGATTTCATCGCCCATACTTTAAAAAAAAAAACAGGTAAGCAAAATTTCCCATACATGCGTGCAAAGAAAGAGACGCAGGATGTGTGGGAAATTTAGCTAGTTCTAGTTTTTTTTAAAGTATGGGCGATGAAATCAATCTAATTTTTGTCGGATTTTTATGAAACATGGTTCCAACGAAGAGAAAAAAAATTTTCAATACAAATTAATAAAGATTTTTAAACAAAAATGAAGCAAGTAAGTCGACTCGTCGACTTGGGTATACCATACACCTGGTGAAACAAATATTTCAAATTTCGAAGACCAAATGTATGTCTATTAAATTGTTTTTACATGTCTTATACTATGTGCTATCTCGCTCACTCTACAAACACACGAGCACTCTAGCGCCGCTACTAGCCAACGTCCAATTCTGGCCTTGTGGACCGCTTAGTAAAATACGTTCATACGCATATTTTACATGTTTCTAGTCCGATTTCAATAAAATTTGGTAGTTTGGTAGAAATAGATAAGATAAATTAGTCTGCCAAATTTTTTGCGATAGTCAAAAAACTAAAGGAGGAAATCGTTTTTTTCTAAATTATGGAGGCGGAAGTCGGCGTGGCAAAATGTGAAAACGTCTAAATTCTCCGCGCATACTATGCCAGTATACATACTAAATTTGGTGACTTTAGCTTTGTTAGTTTTTGATAAAATCAGTTTTGTTTAATTTTCGGGGGCGGAAGTGGGCGTGGCAAAATGTTTAAATAGCCAATATCTGCGCGTCTATTAAGCTAGTCTACATACTAAATTTGATGTCGGTAGCTATCATAGTTTTTAAGGAAATCACTTTTATGTAAATTCCGGGGGCGGAAGGGGGCGTGGCAAAAAGTTTAAACAATTATTTTCTGCGCGCTAACTAACCGAGCATATAAACCAAATTTGATGTCTCTAGCTATTATACTTTTTAAGAAAAACAGTTTTGTGTGATTCCTGGGGGCGTAAGGGGGCGTGGCAAAAAGTTTGAACAGTTAATTTCTGCGCACTAACTAATCGGGTATACAAACTAAATTTGATGTCTCTAGCTGTCATACTTTTTAAGAAAAACAGTTTTATGTGATTCCTGGGGGCGTAAGGGGGCGTGGCCGAAATTCCAATTAACTCTGAACATGCATACTACACGAGTATACATACCAAATTTGGTGGCTCTAGCTCATATAGTCTCCGAGATCTGCGTGTTCATACAGACGGACGGACGGACAGACGGACATGGCTAGATCGACTCGGCTGTTGATCCTGATCAAGAATATATATACTTTATAGGGTCGGAGAAGCTTCCTTCTGCCTGTTACATACATTTTGGCGACTTTAATATACCATTTCACCCTATGGGTGTATGGTATAAAAAGAAAGTGAACCACCCTCTCACATATAAATGCCACACTTAGACATTTCTTGTGTCCCGCGACACCCTATAAAGTTGGGGCATATCAGTTAGACACATCAAAAGAATAAAAAAAAAAAAAAAAAATTATTAATTTGTATAAAGAAATCCGATCCACTGCGAGGCACTCCCAGATGGTAAAGACGATAACTCTGAAGATTTAGCCATCCAAGCTAAATATGACAAATGCTACCAAGTTAACGAACGATGTAGGGCTCGATTAAGCGAGCTTAACCATGAACCGTCATGGGTCTACCTCTGCACCAGCAGAACGAGGCTGTCGACTGCCACCCATTGACACAGAAGTCTTTACGGGAGATTACCTAAAATGGCCTACTTTCTGTGATTTGTTTACGGCCGTATACATAAGCGATTCGCTAATTTCCACAGTTGAAAAGCTGTACCATCTCCTAGCGAAAACGAGGGGTCAATTTCATTGTAGCAAAATTTACGCTTACAAATGATGGTTTTGAAACGGCATGGAGCGCACTCAAACTTAAATAAGCGACTTGTCGTAAACAGTCAATTCCAAACACTTCTTGATCTGCCTCAAATTTCCCACGAGTCCGGAAAGGCTTTACAAGATCATCAGAATGCTCTGCAGGCATCCATTCTCGCTTTTGAGCACTGTGGCTATTTCGGTTCCCACATCGAAACCTCCTCGAAATCAGCTTCCAGCCACCAAAAAAAAAAAATCCTGTTTAATTAAATTTATTTTTAAATTTGAAGTTGTTGGCTATCCAATACCTTATTTCCTTATATTTGTAACTTGTTTCACCTGAGTGTATCATTCTTAATGCACTCCGCAAAATTAAGGGCAAAAATAAAAAGATTTGCACAAATTGTGTAGGGCTCTCAGTCGCCTCAGAGACGCCTATTTACAATCATATTGCTATTAGTTTGTTTTAATAGCAATAAATACTAAGTTGCAACAAAAAAGTGCGTAATTTTCTTTTTTCTTTGGAAAAGACATGTCCACCAATTCGGGCCCAAACTCTCTCAAGAACTAATTGTACAACAACAACGTGAGCGTCGACTCTCGGTCCAACGCAACAATGCATACTTTTCGGTGGTGTCGCCGACCCCACTGAATGCTACCGTAAGCAATAACACCGAAAGTGCGAGCCACTCAGCCAACAATCGATAGCTGGGTCATCGTTTTTACAGACCAGCACCGTCAGCTCGTTGACAGCAATTACTGCAACGTCTGCCGAAGTATTGACCTGCCTCAAGCCGTCACCGACAAGTCGCGCAGAGTCAGCCACAAGAAAAAACCCGACGCCTTCTGTCTAAACTGGAATGGATAGATACATTAAAATAACTAAGCGGAAGCTAAGCCCGCAAAAGACCACCCCCTTTATACATCCGTGGAGGCAACTGCAGCGCCCAGTAGGGGCAAATAACTTTGTTTTAACCCCCCATCACTAGGGGTAACATAAAATAAATTAAATGTCAAACCCAAACTGAAGACAATTTCCGCATCATCGAAAAGTACCTCCGTAATGCTAACATCAACTTCTATACCTACCAACTAAAAAGCAGTAAAGGGCCCAAGGTTGTGTTAAAGGGGATTGAGCCATCGGTCCCAACTCAAGAAATAGCAGACGCATTGGCCGAAAAACACTTTGCGGTTAAGTCTGTTCACATCATCAACAGGAACAAAGTCGCACAGCCGCTCTTTAAAATCGAGCTCCAACCAGATGCAAAGCGGTCGAATCCAAATGAGGAGCACCCAATCTACAACCTCCAGCTCCTATTGCACAGAAGAATCACGGTAGAGGAGCCCCATAAGAGATACCAACCACCGCAGTGTAAAAACTGCCAGGAATGCAACCACACCTCTAACAATTGCAATCTTAGGTCAGTGTGTGTTGCATTTGCACCAAGGACAGAAACAATGTCGCACTAAGACTATGCAGTAGCTGTGGAGGGAACCACACGGCCAACTACAGAGGATGTCCTGTCTTCAAAGATCTTAAATCACACTTAAGCGGGCGCAAACCCCCAGCTGGACCAAAAATCACTTTCAACGCCTCTAAAACTACACCGGAGGTATTCTTTGCCAAGGATGTTAGATCATCTAACATGCCTGCTACATACAGTCCTAGTGTATCCTTCGCTAGTGTGCTCCGAACTGGACAGACGGAGCCCGCGAAAGAGACACCGTCACTCCACTCCACGCACCAGAACTTGGCCAGCAAACTCCAAGTGGCTTAGAGGCCCTTTTGATCTCACTGAATCAAAACATGACCGCTTTTATGACGTTCATGCTAAACTGTATGCAGGAATTGATGCGGAATCAAAACCTGCTTATCAAGAAGCTTATCGAGAATAAATAATGGCTTCCCTACGTCTATGTCTTTGGAATGCTAGCGGCTCTCAAGCACAAAAATGAACTGCAACTATTCCTAGACTCAAGTGAAATCGACATTTTGCTGATATCGGAAACACATTTAACATCAAAAAATAATTTACAAATACCAAAATATACCTTCTACGCAACAAACCATCCAGACGGAAAAGTTTATGGCGGGACTGGTATCCTAATCAAAAACCGTATAAAACTCTTTCCTCAACAGATTTGAATCACAGCACCTACAAGCAACTGCTATAACCGTCCAAACCAGCTGAGGCAACACTACACTGGCTGCCCTGTAGTGCCCACCACGCTTCTCAATATCTGAAAAGGAATTTACCGATTTCTTTAACACACTCGGAGATCTCTTCTGTAGTATATTCATACAAATAATCATTCAGTACAATGAGCTCAACTTGTAACACTCTGTTGCAAGTATAAACAATTAAACATATACGCACTAAAATATAATTGTGCACTTGAATATGTTTATATATATACATTGATGTATGTACATAAACATATTCACATAAATCTACAGCTAAGCATGATCATATATGTATGTACATTTGTATATGCACATACATATATTCACATAAGCAATGTATGCACAAGCGTAACATGAGCTAGAGCCAGGCCAGCGTGTGAACGCTGACCAAGCACTTTGATGCAAGCGCTCCAACAATATGTATGTATGTACTGACACTCTCCCTCTCTTTTGTAGCTGTCGCATAAGTCGCAGCATAAGAATATATATGTAAACTTAGCTTAAGCAAAATAATAATTTGGAATAAAGAATCATTCTAAAAACGACTATGCATGGACACTGACGTGTTCATCTTGGATATACTATTTTTATCAAAGGAACCCGTTCTTGGTATATATATATAACATGGCGACCGTGACAGGACAAGGACCCGCTATCTGCTAACAAAAACAACAACTGCAATCTGCAAACCAAATGCAAAAATCAAACCATCAATCAACGTTAATGTCAGAAGAACAACAACTGCAAATATTAACCACAACACAAAACATGAACATTTTATTTATTTAAATGAAAATTTTATTTTAAATGAATTGGAATAAATGCCCAGAAGAAAGCAGAAGCAGCGGTTGGAACCATTTATAAATCAAGCGAACCAAAAGAAAATCAACCAATCAATCAACAAGGAACACCAATGAACAGTGAAGATATTCCCTTTTCCGAATCTGCTCCTATCGAGCAAAGGGATGCGCCGACGTTAGAAGAAGCGTTAGAGTTGTATCCCAACGATGGACCGCGCCCACTCACAATAGCTGAGTACCGGGCCCGCAACACCAAATCAACAGAGTCAAAGAAGACAAAAAGAGGAGGCCAAGTAAGAAAGCTACTCCAGCAGAAGAGGCTGGAAGTAGACCTACTGGCCACTCTGAAGACGGAGGAAGACCGACAACGCTGCATAGAGCGTATTGACATACTGAAAGCTGAACTTCGCCAAAGAGCGAAGAAACGCAAGGAGGCCGCAGAAATGCGCAAGCCTTAACTTGCCTTTAATTTAATAATTTTAATAATAACCTTAATAGCAAGTTGAAGCACGAAAGTGCAACTTGCGACATACTAACTGTCCGATAGGCTTTTACTAACAATGTGGTTGGAGATTTTTTTTTTTAACAATAAAACAAATGAAATGTATACCTGAATTGTGAGCCAACCACATTTTCTATAATTTTTCCACGTCTCTGGCTCGCTGTGCAAGACACAGTTGAGATAAATTTTATTTCTCTCTTACTTTTTTTTTTTCTCTTCACAAATAATTTAAATAAAAAAAATAAGCATGAATCCATAACAATCTTATTTTAATATTTCAAATAGAAATCAAATTCAGACATTTTATGAAAAAAAATTAAAGTAATTGCTAAAAAAAAAGTTTTTAACCTGTCTTTATGAACTTTATTTCATATTTTTGAATACTTATAATAAATAAAAACAAAAATCCCATACGTATGTTCGATAATAGTATAAGTAAATTTGATGATATATCCGTTATACCCACAATGGGGTTAATCGAAACAAAATCAGTGGACTCCACTGCAAATGTCATAAATAAAATTGAATCATCAAATGCTGATATGAGATTAACGAACATACTACTTTTAATAATTGTCATAATATTGTGCGCATATGTATTATATAAGGCTTACCAATTACACAATAAATGTGTAACAAAAAGAGCTCTTAGCCAAGCTAACGATCTAGATAAGATCTAAAAATACATATGCACACAAGCAATTATAAATCAAAACCTTTTTTAACAAAAGATAAAATATATATATATACAGTGGCGGACACGAATTTAAGAGGTTTTTTTTTTTTTTTTTTTTTAGTTCTGATTTTCTCGGCTACTAAATAACTTATCCGAATAATTTTTTCTTTAAATTGTTGGTTATTGTATTCAGATAATGGACCGTAAGAATGGTCTTCATAGTTTAATCCGTTTAATTCACAGGTGCATTTAAACAAAGAGAAGTCCGTTTTTTGGGGGGCATTTATTTAAGACGTTTTTTCCAAAATCTTAAATATTAAAGATAGACGTTTGAAATCTTCGAAGAAGTTATAGATCTAGCAAAACTAAGATAAACTGCATATAATAATTTTTGAATTTAGCCCCAACTTTCGATTTGGAGCCATTTGAAAATCTGAATTTTGGATGGAAATTTTTTGGTCCTTTGGGCGAGTCTATTTTACAATACAAGTTTGTACTAAAAGTACTTTTTTCCTTGAACTACGAAAGAAAGTGAATTGAATTCCCCGTCGAATGACATATTTTTGATTCAAATCGGCTAAAAATTAGATACTTTACCTATCAATATGGGAAATTTTTTTCAAAACTACCCTTCTATTCTTCATCTCTTTCTTTTCATGCGTATACCCCTTCCAAAGGCCGCTGTTTATATTGGCGTAAAATGTCCATTATTGATAGGCAAAAAAAAAAAATCAAATTCTTATCCGATTTTAATGAAAAATATGTCATTCGACGGGAAATTCAATTCACTTTATTTCGTAGTTCAAGGAAAAAAGTACTTTAGTACAAACTTGTATTGTAAAATAGACTCGCCCAAAGGACCAAAAATTTCCATACAAAATTCAGATTTTCAAATGGCTCCAAATCGAAAGTTGGGGCTAAATTCAAAAATTATTGTATGCAGTTTATCTTAGTTTTGCTAGATCTATAACTTCTTCGAAGATTTCAAACGTCTATCTTTAATATTTAAGATTTTGGAAAAAACGTCTTAAATAAATGCCCCCCAAAAAACGGACTTCTCTTTGTTTAAATGCACCTGTGAATTAAACGGATTAAACTATGAAGACCATTCTTACGGTCCATTATCTGAATACAATAACCAACAATTTAAAGAAAAAATTATTCCATTACGTTATTTAGGAGCCGAGAAAATCAGAACTAAAAGAAAAAAAAAAACGTCTTAAATTCGTGTCCGCCACTGTATATAGGATGGGGGACGGCAGCGTTCTGGAGCGCCTAAATTCCACAGGAGCCGGAGACGACCCATCCGCACACGGTGCTGCGATAGTACCGCTATGACCGGGCACACAGCCTGGTTGGATGACCTCAGGATAGAGGTCCGCCCCGAGCACCACGGACACCGACGCCGGCCGATCAAAATGGGGGTCGGCCAGGATCAAAGTGGATAATTTTCCACGGACCGACGCCGACACTTCCCGGATGAGAGTGCGGATGAGCAGGTGTTCTACCCGAAAAATTATGTTCCGCCGGAACGTCTTGTCGGACCTCGATTTGATCACGGCCGTACACGCTTGGTCGACACCGACCTTGGTCACGGCCAGCCCTAGGGAGCGGGCAAACGAGTGGTTGATGCGGCTCTCAGCCACACACGCATATAGGAGAACGCGGGTCTCGAAGGACTTCGAGCCGTTCCCCAACCGGATGACTGCCGTTAGCATGACCGTCTTTGTCCTGGCTTGGAGCAGTGAGAACAAGGTGATCAAGGGGAGCCTTCTGTCGAAGTCGGATTGTGATCGGGAACTGGGATGTGGAGGTGGTGCATCACGTCCAGGGGAGGGTGACTGGCTGCGACGCCGGGCTAGCGAGCGTCGTCTAGGTGGTTGGTCGGCCATATGGAGCAGAGTGTGGTGGTTTTGCCCGCACCGTCGGCATCCATGACAACTCCGACACGCGTCGGACGAGTGCTCGTGTGCCAAGCAGTTGGGGCAGTAGCTGTTCACAAGCACCGCCCGGAGCCGCTTTTCACCATGGAGGTTAAAAAACCGCTGACACTGCCGAAGTTGCGTGAACTCCCCGACAGACTCGGCATCGGTATGAGTTCGTACTGCGCGGAGCAGACAGATTGCTGCTTCGGTGCGTGGTGCGTGGTGCGTGGGGGCCATGTCGCTGTGGAGAGACGATCTGAAGGATTGAAACGAAAGAAATTGCGGAGGGGAAAGTGGATTAGTCAATTCACGGGAACGAAAAACATGCACGGAGACGAGGATATTCGGAAGGAACAGAAAGGACAGGAACTTTCTGCAAAAGGATGAGCTTCGCAACGGGTCTTCGCCTACACCCACGCGCTGTTTTGACCTCAGCCACTCGGACGAGACCATCAGCCCCGGAAGAGTGCGCTCAACTCGACCTAAGCGCCGCTCGTTGGAGGGGAGGTTGTCTTCGGACACGATCACGAGATCGCCTGTCTGGAGACTGCGAGCCGGTGATTTACACTTATTCCGCTTGTGGAGCTCCTTAAGATATTCGCTCTTCCAACGGCGTCAAAAAGCATGCAGGATTGCCTTCAGTCGCTGCCATCGGTTGATTAGCGACATACGCTCGACTAGAATCTCCGGTTCCGCAATGGATAAGAGCGGTCCTCCAATAAGGAAGTGTCCCGGGCTCAATGCCAGCAGATCCTCTGGGCCTCTTGGGAGAAATTGGCCTGGACTTCAAGCACGCCTCGATTCGACACAGGAGAGTGGACAGTTCCTCGAACATGTACTTAACAGCAGATGAGAACTTGTAAAATAGGGCCTTAAAACTTATGATCCCCGCCTCGCACAGTCCTCCCATGTGGGGGACGCTCGGCGGAATGAAATGACAGGATAAAATATGCTGGGGAAATGCCTTCATTATGTTAAGCTTGGTGGCGTCCAGGAAGTCTTTTTCGAGCGCCTTCGAGGCCCCTACGAAGGTTTTGCCATTGTCGGAGTAAATGCGCTGTGGGAACTGTCTCTGTTCGACAAACCGAGAGAAGGCTGCGAGAAATCGTTCAGTGGTGAGGTCGGAGGTAGCCTCGTAACCCTTCGTAAAAAGACACGCCCGACCGGTGTAGTTCTTAATCTCGAAAGGCCCTGCGAAGTCAATGCCCGTGTGGATGAAAGGCCAGGAGTACGTGATGCGCTCTGGCGGGAGATCACCCATCATTTGCGTCTGCAGTCGTCGACGGTGAACGATGCAGACTTTGCACCCTTTGATGTGCGACTTCAACAGATTCTTAATCCGTGGAATCCAGAATTTGGTTCGCAGATACCGTACCATTAATTGATTGCTGACATGCAACGTAATGCAACGCGTAAAATGGGTACTGTAGGGGAGGAGAATAGGGTGACGTTTGTCATACCGGAGGGATTTGGCGGCTCGGAGTCGTCTAGAGTTGGTCGAGATATGGGTTTAAATTAAGTCGAGTGCTGGATGATGGAAGGGGTCGTCCCTCGCCAAGGGCCCGTATCTCCGCGATGTATTCTCGACGCCGACGCTGGGAGATCCGAAGCAAGGCGCGCTTAGCATAGTGCCATTCTTCATTGGTGAGGTGGATCGTCGAAGGCGTCCAAATCCGTTTGGCGGCGAAGCGTAGGATGCATGCGGTGACTCGGAATGCCCTACCATAGTCCGAGAACCGTTCGTTAACGTCGTCGAGCAGGGTGGTCGCGGTGGTGTGGCGCCGGCTCGTTGCTCCAGCTGGGTGTCGGGAAGTTCACCACTGAGAGTTGGCCAGTATTCGGGTTCCCGCCGAAGACAGTCCGGCCCATGCCACCAGAGGCTACTTTCCGACTGCTCGGCCGCGGAGACTTTACAGCTTGCCAGATCAGCGGGGTTGTCTTCGGAACGCTTATGTGACCAGCACTGGGCAATGGTGCTTTTGGAGATGCTAGACACTCGATTGGCCACAAAGGTGGACCAGCATGGGGGCTTATTAAGCCAAGCCAACACAATAGTGGAGTCGGTCCAAGACTGGGAGGTTGAAGGCTGGATCGGAAGTTCGGAAGCGATCGTCGCCCAGAGATCGGCTAGCAAAACCACTCCGCACAACTCCAGCCGAGGCAGCGAGAATGTTTTGACCGGGGATACACGGGTCTTAGCCGTTAATAAATGAACGCTTACTCGATCGCGATGACTAATCCCACGAGAGAGTATCGCTGGTGTTTAGCCAACGGGGGATGTGGACTTGACTGAGGCCTGTGTAATCCTGCAGGAATTCATGCCATTGCTGCAGCAGGAGAGGTGGCAGAGCGTCATCCCAGTTAAGTTCGGTTAACCAGATTTGCTGCATAAATATCTTCGCTCGAATTACAAATGAGGCAAGCCAACGGGCGTGGTCGAAGGGTTTAGCGATATATGACAGAACCTGCCTCTTGGAGATCGACTCCTTCAATGGTGGTGAAGAAGAAGACGTCTTCGGCGGCAAGCCAGCGGATTCCCAATGTTTTCGCAGTGCTCGCGCCCTCCAGCTCGAGAAGGTCCTCTCGCAGCAGGTGCTCTCTCGGGATAGCCTGAAGTACTTTCTTCTTATTGGAAGTCAACTTCCGAAGCGGGAGGCCCGCAGATTGAAGGGCAGCTTGAAGCTCTCGTATGGGAGACGGGCGTCGTCTTGAGAATGAGCGCCGGCTAGGACATCATCAACATACATGTAGTTCCGAAGGATTTCGCTTGCCTGAGGGTACATCGCTTGCATATCTTGTGCCAATTGTAAAAGGACTCGGATCGCCAAGAATGGCGCGCAGTTAACCCCAAACGTGACAGTTTGAAGCTCATAATCCTGAATACTGCTGCAACAATCTCGGTAGAGGATCCGCTGAAAAAGGGTAAGGTAAAAAGGGTCGCCTCGGATTTGTCGATACATCTGCGTGATGTCGGAAATAACGGACACGGAAAACGAACTGAAAGAACCGACATTTTAGTACCTGAAGTGTGAGATCGGCTTGAAGGGTAGGCCCGGTGTGCAAGCCATCGGTAAGGCTGACGCCTCGTGTGGAGGGGCTCGACGCATTAAATACCACGCCTACCTTGGTGGTGGTGCTGTCGAGCTTCAACACCGCGTGATGGGGGAGATAGAAGTTTTTCCCATCGTGAGGCGGCGTCACCCGAATCATATGGCCCAATTCCTCATACTCCTGAATGATGGCATCGTTCTGCGTTTTTAGGACAGGAGCCTTAAAAAGACGTGCTTACTTTCGCAGGAATTGTGTCTTGAATGACCGAAGTCAACAGTATTCGGACTTTTGAACGGTAGGGACACAACATATCGGCCGTCCTTCCCTCTTCGCAGAGTCCGGACTGACTCGCGTCTGCGCAGCGAAACCTAATCGAGACATCGGAGGATCAGGCATAATAGCTACACACAGAACCCATCCACAGATAGTTTCTAACCCGACGAAATCACCAATTTCCTTTTTGATCCCCCTCCGAGGATGTGGGGAAACAGATCTACACCGATAATCATATCAATAGGCGCGGGCTTGGTGTAGTACGGGTCAGCCAGGGGGGCGATCGATACACTGTGTCGGAACCGTGTTAAGGAATGAAGCCGCTGGAATGGCTCCCGACAATTGGGACGCGACCAGAGCTGAGACCTTAATCTTGTTCAGCCTGCCACACGGAGGAGACAGCATTAGCACATCGCTCGGATGCAACAAGATGTGATGACTCTCCTTGCACGTATGACAATTATGCGCACTTGAGCAGCCCTTCACTTGATGACCGCGAGCAAAAAAGTTCAAACAGAGTCCCTGCTGTCTAATGGTTTCCAAACGCCTCTGAACAGAGGAGGAGGAGGAGGATTTGCGGGGGCCAATGGGGATGGCTTGGACACTTGGGGCCGACTTATGTTCTTCGGTGGCATCCAGGACAGGGTACCGATCGGTGACAAATTGATTCATATCGTGTCAAGTGGTGACGACAGTCTTATTTGGCACTGATTGTTCCCACGGGAGGATGGTGGCCTTCGGCAATTTGGTAGTACATATGCCGATGAGTAAGACATCCCAAACGCTCAAGAGCGGTTAGACACACTTGAAACGCAGTCTGCAGCTCTCTCAAGGCTTTGCCCGATTTTTGTGCCACCGCGGGAATCTGAAGGAGTTGCCTGTCTTGAGTCATGGCAAGCAGACGGCTATTTTCGTACTGTGCGGTGAGGTTCTCCCACGCGGCTTGGAAACCGTCATTCGTCAGGGGGGATTTAGACACGATGGTTCTCGCATCCCCACGCGTTTTGTCTTTCTCCACTTGTGACAAATACGGATTGGCGATATAAATGGCAGCGAACAAATCGCGGAAGGTAGGCCATGCTAGGTTGTCGCCATCAAACGCCATTCCACCTCACACGGAGGAATTCGATGGCACGGAGACCTCCACGGAGCGGTTGGCTGACGCATAAGACTCGTTGTCTGCGCCGAGAGCTGTTCGATGTGTTTTCCGAACAAAGTTCCGTATCGCACATACATCGCGTAAGCGTATTCGTGCTTCGCCTTGATGTGGCTTATGTTCGCTAGGCTTTCCTCGCCTATTTGAGCAGGCAAGGCCTTGTGGCAACAGGAATATTCTGTCGTCTGTATTCTGTTGACCAAAGGGAATTAAGCTGCTCTAAGTGCATTTTAATGGAAAATAAGGGCACTTCACTCTCACGAACGCCAGAACGAAATCAGAGAGGGACATTCTGGATTGGTCTCTACGCCATTGGGATACGGATCGGGTGACGGGAACGTCGGAACAGTGCGTCACAACAACGTGCGGGACCTGAATTTGGATTAAAAGCTTGGAACGGCCTTTGTGTTCACTCGAGCCTTTAACCGAGAATCTGCCAACCTTAGGTAGGCTGGACGAGGACGGACGAGACTTTGGAGATTGGCTGAGGCTGCGAGCAGACGGGAACTTGCGAGGAATGTCCTTACGTTTCGCGGTCATCGGAGTCTTCGGAGGCCGAACTTTCTCCGGAGTGACAGAGGGAGACGGGAGACTGTTAGGCTTCGGCGCGGTACTGGACGGCTCCGTGGAAATACTCAGGGGACGACCTTACCGAAGAAGTCCGAGTTTGCGCGCCCTTCGTTTTGGAAAAAACAACAAAAAAAGAGAAGTGGACTGTATGAAGATGCAAGGATTTTCTCACTGTGCACCGCAGCATTGCGGGAGAATTATGTCGCGCGTGGCTCGGAAAAGGAGCCATTCTAAGTGAAGGTGTGTGCGGAACAATATACGAATGCGGATCGAAAAATACACGTAGTCAAAGCGGATTGATTACAAAACAAATTTAGATAAATTTGTAAGTATCGATGGGAGTACGTATAAAATAAAACATGGATGAAATATAATATATAAATTTTTATATAAATCTGGATCGAAATGGATATGTGTGAAAATCTCCCGAGTGAGCCAAAGTACCTATTTCGATTCATATAAATAAAGGAAGATTTCATTTTGAACAATTTTCAAAGAGTCGAACTTATACCAAAGTTAGTTTGAACACTTTTTTTCTTACTCGCTGCCTTTATCTAAAATTGGTTGCTTATTAGGCAAGTGTCTAAAAATAGTTTTTTTTTCTTTTTCCCAAGCCGCGTAATTTCAGAAGATATTAAGAAAAATCAAAATATTTCCCTGTTCTGGATGAGATTATAAACAGTCTTTTACCTTATACCAATCTTTAATTCATAACGCATCGAATACGAAAATAAAAAATTATAAGATCGGATTAAGTTTCAAGTTATCGCTAAAAAACCAAGATTTTTCATTGCTCAAGGCACTTAAATGGTAGGCTTTTGCTTAAAATTTTTGACGTTTATACGCCGACAATGAATATTAAGCTAAAAGGTAACTATGTCGATCATTTGGGATTTATAAATACTGAAAATAATTTACTGACTCCATTTACGATTTTTTTTTATGTGGCTTACTTGGAAGATTTTCAAATATTTATATTTGTATATATGAGCACAATAATGGCTGGAAAAAATTATAAATGTATGTATTTACAAAAATTGACGGATATATATATCTATATATATAGATGGGCGCAATAATGGCTTGAAAAAATTATATATATATGTATATATAAATATGGCGCAAAATAATGGCCGGAAAGAATTATATATATAATATATTGTCACTCATCGAAGTCGGTCGTGTTTTTTTTGCGTTTTTTTTTTCTTTCGTGAAGCTAATTTATAATATTCAATTTAAATTCATTGCCTTACTTATTCTTAATAAATCGCTATACTCATCGCGAAGTTTGCGTTAAATTTACAAACATTTATATAAATTTATAATCAAAACTTTAACAAACGCAAATATAATTTTGTTGTTGCGCTGCTTAGTTTTTGATTTCGTTCTATCTTTTGCTCCCACCCGCGCTCTCAATTTACAGTTCATAGTTTGCTTTTGTTTGTGTGGTGTTGGTGCTCTCTATTCTTTTGTTTTCTCTTTTGATCGCGCTCGCGGCCGTTAACTTCGCGCTTGTGACAAGTTTTTGTTGTTGTGTGTTTTAATACAGATAAGTACAAATATTGTCTCTTTTTGTTTTCTCTTTCTAATTTGCATATTGCAATTAGCTTTTGCCTTGGTTTGTATACGTCTCTCTTTACATACATACATATACAGTTTTCTTTTTATTTACATATTGATTTATAATTTGTTTTTGTATAAATCAATTATTTAATAATGTCTGTCTGTTGCAAATATAATTGCAATAATCCCTGCAAGACCAGTGAAAACTTTCTTTACTGTTGGCTGTGTGACAATGTAATGCACTTTAAATGTGCTGGTTACACAGTCTAGGTGCCCGACAGTATTGCACAGGGTGGCGGCCTTAAATGGGGCTGTGATTCGTGTCGTGGTTTGGAGCTCGAGATGCGAAGTTTTATGAAACGGACTGGGGAAGCGTTTAAAACCCTGTCAGCTGGCGTTCATAAGCTCCAAGAGGAGCTTTTGGCGATGGAGGTTCAATTCAGAAGTTCTAAACTTTTGATTGAATCTCCGACGCGCAAGAGGGCCAGGTTTCAGGGCGCGTCCCTCAGTCCGTCGGCACTTTCGTCTCTACCAGTTCCGGCTTTCGACATTGACCCTATGTCACCAAATGTACAGCAGCTGATGTCGTTTAGGAGTCCGGCTTTGCCGGGTGTGGAATCTCTTCCCATTTCCCCTGGAGACAGTATCCCACCTACTAACACGATATCGGTTGTAGTTTCCGAACCGTCCGGGCAAACATCCGTTTCCAGGAATATTGCCAATAAAGTAGTTACAAGAGGAGCTAGTAAAGTGCTGGCTGCTTCAGCTGCTGCCGCGTCTGCTGTAGCCGCTACAGCTGTGCCTAGTATTCCTAGTTCCCTTGTTGTAGTTCCACCCAAAAAGCAAATTTTTATTTCGAGGCTTGATCCCAATACTACTTCTGAAGAAGTCATAGCCTTTATCCAGGTCAAAGTTCAAGCACCAAACATTGCGGTGGAAAAGTTCCGTTTCTCATATACTCGGGAGATTTCGTCCTTTAAAATAGGTGTCTCCCCAGATCTTTTTGGCCAAATATGTCATAAAGATTTTTGGCCGGAACACCTTGTTGTAAAAGAGTATACAATAAAAAAGAAGAATCGGCCTCCGATTAGTTTGCTACCTGCCTCTGTGAATAACGTTCCTTCCGGCTCGTCTGCACCTGTTGGCGAGTCAAAAAACTAATTTCGTCCCTAACTCTGGCCTATCAGAACGTACGGGGACTAAAGTCTAAACTGTCTAGACTCTATGTAGATAGTATAGCCTTTGACTTTCATATTCTTGCCTTTACTGAGACTTGGCTGAAGCCTGATATTGCTGATGCTTCAATTTTCCCCTCAAAATATTTAATATATAGACATGATCGGACTATCCGTAATGGTGGTGGCGTTTTGATCGCTGTTGACTCGGCGTTCTCGTCTCAAATTGTCCAGTCCTCCAATCAGGAGATTGAATTTGTTTGTGTTAAAATTTCGTTTAATTCTTTTTCTGCCTATATTACTTGTTCGTATATTCCACCACAGTCCGACTTGGCAGTATACACTCACCAAGCTATTCAACTTATATCCTCATATCTCTCTGACAAAGACTTGCTCGTTGTTCTGGGAGATTTTAATTTACCTGAGATTGCCTGGACCCTCTCATTTGATTCTTTATTACTGTTGCCCTCCTTGTCACATTGTTTCATAGATGGTCTGCTTGAGTTGTCCCTAACTCAAATAAATCCTGTCCGGAATAGTCGTAACAGATCACTAGATCTGGTATTTGTGTTGGATTCTTCCAACTGCGATATTTCCAGGACTGATCCCTTAGTTATCCCCGAAGACAACTTTCATCCAACTCTGGATATAACCATTAACCTTCCTTTTAGTGTTATGTATCGACATAATAACTCGATGCCTCCAACCCGATGTTTTCGAAAGACAAACTTTACTAAACTTAAAAAACTTTTGTTAACTAATGATTGGACATATCTGTATACTTGCACGGATATGGACTCGGCCATTTCTGTTTTCTATAAAACTCTTGAGTCTTTCTTTGATGTTTGTGTCCCGCGTGTGACTCTAGGATGGTCTGATAGACCTGCTTCGTTCTCACGTGAGTTATGTAACTTGAAGAACGTAAAATCGAGATGTTATAAAAGATTTAAAAAATCCGGTAAAGCATCGGATTTTTCCCTATATGTAGTTGCTCGATCAAATTTTATGGTGCTGAATTCACAGTGCTATAAGGATTATCTTCAGCGATGTAAACTCAGGTTTTCTCGCGATCCTAAGCAATTTTATAAATTTGTAAATGTTAAACGTAAGACATCGGTGCACCCGTCTTACTTGTCTTTCGAAAACAATAAAGCTGACAAGTATCAGGCAATTGCCGACATGTTTGCTGATTTTTTCAAAACAACTTATTGCTCTTCGATTTATCAAGCAAATCCTCCTTATCCTCATCACTTGCAAACGTCTAATTGCATTTTAGACCCTGTGTTTGATGAAAGTTCGGTTCTTAGCGTGCTCAGTTCCGTCAAACCAATATATGCACCTGGCCCTGATGGAATACCAGGCTGCGTATTAAGGTTTTGCGCGGAGGCCCTATGTAAGCCAATACTTAAGTTGTTTACACTGTCCGTCACATCTTCCGCCTTCCCGCCTATCTGGAAGGAATCATATATTATTCCTCTTCATAAAAAGGGGAAGAAGTCCGAAGCCTCCAATTATAGGGGTATTTCTAAATTGTCTGCCATACCCAAAGCATTTGAGAAAATAATAACATCTCAATTGCAGCATTTCTGTAGTTCAATCATTTCGTCATCCCAACATGGGTTTAAAAAACGTAGATCGACAACTACTAACCTATTAGAATTTACATCTCACTCAATCAAAGGGTTCAAGACTGCCGTGCAAACTGACGTCATTTATACTGACTTCAGCAAGGCCTTTGACTCCGTTAATCATACTCTGCTTCTATATAAATTAAACGCACTTGGCATCCCCAGCCTTTTGCTAGATTGGATTCTTCAATATCTTTCTAAGCGTACACAAAAGGTCCTCTTTAAGTCTTCATTTTCTAAGACCATCCAAGTGACCTCTGGAGTACCTCAGGGTAGTCATTTGGGTCCATTGCTATTCACTCTTTTTATAAATGATCTTCCATTGGTAATGTCACATTCTCGGGTGCTTATGTACGCGGATGATGTCAAGCTTTACCTCAGTTTTAAAGACTTATCATCTTCTAGCCTACTTCAATCGGATCTTAATGATCTTCAGAGTTGATGTGAAACAAACCTATTAAACCTTAACGGCTCTAAATGTAAAGTTATGTCTTTTTATAGATGCACTCCATACTTAGCAACTTATTATCTTAACGACACTGCCTTAGAGCGGTTAGATATTATCAATGACTTAGGTGTTCTTATGGGCCATAAATTTACTTTTAATCCTCATATTTCTGCTACAGTTAGTAAAGCTATGAATGTTCTTGGGTTTGTGAAACGATGGTCAAAAGAGTTTGACGATCCGTACACAACCAAAATTCTGTATACTTCTTTAATCCGTCCTATCTTAGAGTACGGATCTTGCATATGGTCACCTCAATATGAGATGCACCAAAGTAAAATTGAATCTGTTCAAAAGCAATTTCTGCTTTTTGCTCTTCGCGGTCTAAATTGGGATCGCAATGTCAATTTGCCATCATACTCCAGTAGGCTTCTTTTAATCAATCTTCCTTCTTTAATTAATCGTAGAGTAATGCTTGGTGCTATCTTTATTCATAAACTTTTAATAGGTGAAATAGACTCTCCTGAGCTATTGAACCAGTTAAACCTATCTGTACCCCGTAGACCTACTAGAAATTTTATTCCTCTATCCTTAAAACACTGTAGTTCTAACTATTCTTTGCATGAACCTTTTCGAGTCCTATGTTCTGATTACAATCTTCTGTATCCAGTAATTAGATCAGAAGCCTCTCTTTCCCTTGTGAAAACTTCTATTATAGCACATTTAGCTCGTAATTAGCTGTAGTTAATCATATTTTTAATTGTTTGTCCGTTTTATTTGTATTTGTCCACGCGATCGTGCCGTCCGATATACGGCTGCGCCCCACGGTCGGTCAGGCGGGAGGTGGACAGCGCTCTGCTTGGGCTCGCGCGAAACAGGCTATGTCCTGGTGTCGTATGGGCCACTTGAACGTACTTCGCATTGTACGCGTCAACGTCCAGACAATAAGTATGGACGGATATATATAGGTATATATATGGGCACGATAATGGCTGCAAAAAATATATGTATGTATTTATAAATATATCTGTAAGCAAAATAATGGCCGGAATAATTATATATATTTATTTATAAATGTGGACGGATATATATTTAGGCGAAATAAAGGAATCGAAAATAATGTAATATGAAATTGGCGCACTCGAGCCGCCTATCGATATCACGACTCGACTCACGTGTCACCACTACTCCGAAACAGCTGCAGGCCAATGTTTGTTTTGGTTGATCAATTGTGTTATAATAATTTTTTTTTTTTTTGTGGTTGTGCGGAAAACCAAAAAAAACGGTCGCTTTTCACAGCGTTTCAGTGTTGAATATATGGAAAAAAAAACGATCAGTGCATATGGGCAAATGTCTTGATATATGTACATGCGTATGTACACAGGTAAGTATATATGTATGTATGCACGCGCGTTGTTCAAAAAACGTAAGTAATTTGTTATTTAGCTAACTCGATCGAATGACAGGAAATTTAATGCCCTTGTTCCTATTCCGGTTACTGAGGTACGACTTGTCGGTATTGCAGCGCAGACCGTGTACTTCTTTAGTTCGCCGACCTTTCCCTCTCCAACTGCCTAAGCTTCTTCATCACGTGTGCGGCGAAGGCGGGGCCGCCTGCCACACCTTGGAGTTTGCGACCATCATCCCGGCGAGGTTATACTGCGTCACTGGCTCGCCCATGACCTTCTCCAACCGGTGTCTTTCCTCGTCGAATCTTGGACAGTGTTGCAGCACATGACTCGCGTCTTCTAAGATGCCAGCGCCGCACCATGTGCACTCGTCGGAGACCTCGTGGTGAAACCTCTTCAGGTAACTCCTGAAGCACCCGTGGCTGCTCATGAGCTGAGTAAGGTAATAGTCAACCTCACCATGCTTCCTCGTCACCCATTGTGTGATGTCCGGGATTAGTGCATGAGTCCATCTTCCCTTGGGAGAGGAGTCCCACCTCTCTTGTCCTATTGGTTGGGTCATGTTGCTGCCCGTTGATTGCCTTGATGCTATAAACGTGGCCGACGGAATTTCCGCACATTCATCGATGGGCATCATTCCAGCGATCACCGACGCTGCGTCATCGGAATTGGTGCGGAAAGCGCTGCACACTCTAATCGCACTTAGACGATAAGTCGACTCGAGGCTTTTCCTGTAGCTCCTAACCTCCACACCTTTAATCCACGAAGGAACTGCGTACAGAATAGTGGATTTTACGACGCTCGACAGTAGCAGGCGTCGTCCTTGCTTCGGGCCACGCGTGTTCAGCAATATACGGGCTTGGGACCGGGCCGACGCAGCTGCCTTGCTACTGCAATATTCTATGTGCTCCTTGAAGGACAATCTAGTGTCAATCATGACACCTAGGTATTTAATGGCACGCTTGGATACCACGAGGGAGTCACCTACTCAGATTCTTGCGGTTTCGACGCGCTTCCGGCTGCTAATGAGCACCGCCTCGGTCTTTTGCGCTGCCAATTTAAGCCCTGCGGCCGATAGCCAGTGGGCAACTTTGGCTATCGCCACGCTACAATGCTCTTCGGCAACGTGAAGGTCCTTGGCCGTAACTAACAGTGCGACATCGTCAGCGAACCCGACAATGTGTCTGTGCGGCTCGAGCTCAAGACGCAGGACTCCATCATACATTGTGTTCCACAACAAAGGGCCCAAGACGGATCCTTGTGGAACACCAGCCGATTTGGTGGTTTTCCGGGCTTGGGCAACAACACAAGGTTTTGTAATTTCCACCTGGTGGGAAAGACTCCTTCTCTTAGGCATTTTGAGTACAACTCCGTGAACACATGAGGGTGTATCGTTACTGCAAGTTTAAGTGCGGTGTTGTGGATAGAGTCGGGACCTGGGGCTTTATTTGGCTTTTGAAGCCTCACCGTGTCTATGACCTTTGCGAGCGATCAGTTTTCCATTTGTAGGTGTGCCCCCAAGGGAGGCACATGCGATAACGCAGGGGCATCGGGAAATAGGCTGCTGACGATAGAGCGTACAGTGGTTGTGTCTGATGGGGATGACTGCCTGTTTCCGTGTACTCGTTTGCCCACCGTCTGGTAGGCTTTGCCCCAAGGGTCCTCTTCTGCCGAATCACATAGCTTGATGACACAATCTCGCTTGCTATCCCGGACCGCCACCTTACGGGCTTTCCTCCGCCTTCTGTACTCCAGACCGAGTGCCAAGAAGTTGAGCGATTGTCTTGCTCTCTGATATTGCCGTCTCGCTCAAAGACAATCCCTTCTGGCATCAGCGATTGCCTCGTTCCACCAGCAGACTGGGGTGTGGTTGCGTGAGAATGACCCACGCTGGGCCATGCTGGCAACACACGCATCATCGAGTATCGACATGATCAGGTTCGCAGACTCTTCTGCATTTGTGTTGGGGCACACCGTGAGACCTTCCAGGCTTTCAGCGAACAAAAGCGGGTTGAGAGTATACAGCTTGAAGGCTCTCCGAAGTGGTAACGTTCGCGCTGGCTTCCGAAACGCTCCAATGACAGGCTGGGTGCAAGGTAGCAACTGTACACCCAGTTTTTGCCGATCAGCGCTTTGACAAAGCCGTCCTCGGATAGGACATCCTGCATGACTAGCTCGTTACTACCGCAGCACCAAATTGCTGCTCATCCGCACGTTGCCTTGGCCCAGCGAAGCAGGTCCTAAGCCGCTATGCAGTGATTCAGGTTCAACTGCAAGAACTTCAATTGGGGTTGCATCATTTAGCGTCCTTCTGCGTCCTCTGGGCACCACTGGATGGGCACACGCGGCTACCCGCTATGTGGTTTAAGGCACTCAGGCCCTTCTCAGCCCATAAAAAGCACTTGACGGCGGCCGAGCAGTCTGCAGACTTGTGTCCAGGATTGCCACACCTGAAGCAGCAATTTGACCTATCTGTATCGCTTGGGCAGTTTGCGGCGATGTGGCCAACACATAGGCAACGAAAACACCGCGCAGGTTGCGCTTCTAGTTCCTTTATTCGGCAACTATCCTATCCAGTACGAACTCTGCCCACCTCTAGGTGTTTCAATACCACTGCCTGTGGCACAAACCACAGCTGACTTCGTATTCCGAAAACTAGACCGGAAGCTTCTTACTCTAATCGCAGTCGCCTCGACCTTGGCTTGGTCAGCCAGCTTTAGCCACTAATTCCTGGGGCGTCGCTTGTTCGTCCATACCGTGAATGGCTACAGCCTTGTGGCGGGCTAGAGCTTTCACGCCTGCCTCCTCGCCAAGGATCGCTGATCGTCTCCTTGAGGGACTGGGTTGTGTCCGCTGTGCATTTCCGGAGTTCCAGAAGAATCCCATCTTTGGCGGTGCGTCGAACACGCATTACATGCTGACGGACATGATCCAGCTTGGCTATAACTCAAGCCTTCGTTCGCCTGAATTAGTAGCGCCTCCGGGCGGGATTTCTGTAGCTTCCCACTAATTTTCGCGTTAGGCTTGCAGGAGGACCTCGACGGACCCACCTTTATATATTCTTGGCTGCTGTGGGCATTTTGCTGTGCCATAGGCTGCTGCACATCAGTCGGATGTAGCTGCTGCTGCTGCATGAGATGAGATCCAAGGTTGACAGGATTGACTCTGCTAAAGTAGCTGTTGCTGAACCTGCTGGTACTATGCCGTCTGGCGATTTTTCTGTTGTGCCTTCTGCTGGTGTGGCCTCGCTTGGTGGCGGCCTAAGTCATCACCTGTTGACGTATGACAAGGCTTGTCCCGCTTAGACGGTGAATTCACCAGTTCGGTTTGCTGTTGCCTACTCACACGTTTAAGTGGAGACTTGCTGCAAGTGGCACACGCCACCGGCAATGACGAGATTGGCCCTCGGTCTTGCAGCAAAGCGCTCACTTCTACATGCAGTTCTCGCAGCCGAGCAACCTTCTCCCTAAACTCGTTTGTGATGCTGCGGTTAATTTTGCCACTAGCATCCTTCTCTCTGCTATAGTGGGTAGCAATTGACGCCAGAATATGACCCATTTCCTCTAACTCGTTGCAAGTAGATCGCAACTGCCTCACCTTGCTTTTTTTCGTACCGGCCCCGTTTTTGGCTGCCTGGCCATCGTCTTCCTCGTCCCCAACAGATGGGCTTCTCTGCCGTTTCGGCGTTGCTTCGCCTGCTAAGACCGCGCCTGATGCTGCCACTAACGACGATGAGGCGGAAACACTAGATCCTGTCACATGCACATATTGCCGATGCGGTGGCGGCGTCCTCTTCATCATTGCCTAGGCCGCGTGTTATTGGAGGCAATTTCCGTCGTAGGACAAGTTTTTCCTCTTGCCTCACGCTGGGAGTTACGCCGCTCCAACTCGGCGGCGACGACGAACAATTGCCCCCCTATTGACGGAGCCAGACAACGAACAATTGAATAAGGTGGACTCGTGGAATATTATAAATCCGCAAATTTAGGTAGAGCTTGGCAGAAATTATTTGGAAAATATAGCAAATAATCTATGTGAATATAGTTTATTTTAAATAAACTATTTTAAATACAATAATTCGGAAAAGCAGATTTCCCAAGCTGGGGGCCGAACCCTCGGCTCTTGCACTAGCGGCTGAAACTCTCCCCCGACGCCAGGCAGACCGTTTGCCGCCCCGCGCTCAAAACTCTGCTACTATCGGAGTGTCTGCTAAGACGGATAACAGAAACAGCCTGAAAGTATGCAAAAAAATTCTTAGCGGCAGAAGCTTGAATTACGATCAGCTGATTTGGGGGTGTGGGTGGGCCAGACAGGTACTGTTAACGCAGCTGATTAATTATTATCGATGTATGGCAAACCTGGTAGCAGCTGGTATTTTTCCTGCACGTGCCAAAGGAAGCACAGCACAACTGGAAAAGTGAAAGTGAAAGAGTCCACCTCACCAATACCACTGGAGCTGCAGATGGGCGGGAAAAGAAGAATAGCTCCCCACTCCCCTCGGCCAGGCCCAGAAACAATGATCCAGCGACCGGCAAAAAGACGCTCTGGAGTACGGAATCCCAGTTAGCAGTACCGGAATGGCGGACCAGTGGGTAACTGTGAGTAGGCACAACACTGTGACACCGAGCGCCACCAAAACGACTTTTAATTTCAGGCGACGAAAGTAAGACACGACCCACTTCTCTATGTTCTTTTTGCAATTTGAATATGTGTATGTGGATATGAATATATGTGCGTACATCAACATATGACGATGTATTTATGTAAGTAGGTGCACCGGTTTGCGGATACGCGCATTAGGAAATTATTTGGGCAATTGAAAAAGTTCGAACACACAAGAAATCGCGGTGAACACCTTAATTACTATTCTTTTTTTATATAACACTTAAATAGTTTTGTCTTTTAATCTTTTACGCGGACTTAGCAAACAGAAACAGTGAAGAAAAGTGAATTGGCGTGGAATGGAAAACGTTGGACAA
The DNA here is from genome assembly GCF_018151085.1 of Drosophila tropicalis. Classification (NCBI taxonomy): domain Eukaryota; kingdom Metazoa; phylum Arthropoda; class Insecta; order Diptera; family Drosophilidae; genus Drosophila; species Drosophila tropicalis. Next base: position 3,810 of record NW_027172727.1, on the reverse strand, counting down.
ACACACTAAGGATCGGGAAATACCATATAACCTTGGAACAGGTCAGGTTTGTACATACAAGTGGATAAAAGTGTGTCGGTCGCTATGGAAGAGCGGGAAACCTCACACTTTTATTAGTACTGTAATGACCGGGTTCCACTTGGTTTGAAGTTTTTAGAAATAAACACGTCAGTTCACTTAATATTATGGAGTAATTTATTAATTACTACTAATGATAATTAATGATTGATTAATAGTAATGTATGTATGTTTGTTAGAAAAATTGTTTTACTTGTGTCTGGCCAGACAAATTTTCTTTCTCAAAAAATATTTCGTTTTTTTTTTTTTTTATATTCGTAATAGAATAAAGTAGTGTTAGTAGTTGAATCCATTAAAAAAATTTTATATATTTCGTTTCGTTTTTTTTTTTTAATTTATTTTTGCAAATTTTTAACCTATCCTTATGTACTGTTTGTATCTTATTTTTATTGTTCCTAATTTTTATGTTGTTGTTTTTAGATATTTCTACTACTTCGAAGAGTCCTATATAGGCTGAGTCAAGCTTATGACCAGCTTCGTTTTTTAAGAAAACCTTATCTCCTATTTCTATTCTAAAATCTGCTGACTTATTGTCATAAAAATGTTTCTGGTTTTCCTTACGTTCCTCTAACATTATTTTAGCTCTACGGTATGCTAGTTCTAATCTAAACTTAACTTCTTTAGCATAATCATCTATGCTATATAAAGGTTCTATTCTATTTATGCTAATAAAAATGGATTGGTAAATTATTTTGTTTACCAAATACAAGTTCATATGGACAGTATTTGTGTGTTACTGACGGGGTTGTGTTAAAACAGTACTCAGAATATTTTAACCATATGTCCCAATCAGTTTTATCTACTGATATATATGATCGAATGTACTCATTGAATGTCCTATGACTTCTTTGAACGGTACCCAAAGTCTGGTGGTGGTGTGCAGTAGACGTAATGTTGTCTATTTTTAAATATTTGCAAGTTATTTATTACTGAATTTTTGTATTCTGTTCCCATGTCCGTAATGAACGTCTTCATTGGACCGTACTTCAGAATGAAGGATTCAAAAATAGCTTTCGCGATTGTTGTAGCGCTTTTATTGGGAACTGGTATTGCTACTAGGTATTTCGTCAAGTCACATATTAGAGTGACTGCATATTCGTTACCATTTTCGGATTTTGGTAATGGACCAATGGTGTCTACTATTACCATATCAAAAGCATGTATGGGGGTTTCTGTAATAACTAAGGGTGTTTTTATGTGCTTCGTCGTTTTTGACTTTAGGCATTTTTCACATTTATTAATGTAGTCTTTTACATGACGTGTCATGTTTTTCCAATAATATTATCTTTTTACTTTGGCCACAGTTTTTGTAATGCCTGTATGGCCACCCTGCATCGGATCATCATGGTATGTAGACAATATTGCTTCTTTATCTTTATCTTTTTCTATAATGGTCACCGGTTGGAGTAGCGCTACTCTTATTGTTTTCAATATTTTTTTTTATTGAAAATGTTTCAAAGATCTTTTCACTCGGTGCCAATTTGAGTTGTTTGATTTCGAGTATACCAGCTTGTTTTTCAAGCCTTTGAAAAAACTGACCTAAGTCTAGGTCAATCTCAATCTTGCTATAACTTTCTTTCCATGTTTGAGGAAACATAAATCGTGTGTTATGCGCAAGGTCACTACTTTCCGTACTTCATCATTGCAGAGTACTTCTTGTATTTTGGGCTTAGAAGCATCATTAGGTACTTGCCTAAATGTATTTTCATTTTTATTATCTGGCCAGAGATTATTTTGTCTACTTTGCTGCCTGGTAGTGACTTTAAGGACATTTGCTTTTGTGTTTTTTAGTTCTTGTATTGTAATGCGGGATAATGCATCCGCAACAAAATTATCTTTTCCCTTCAGATATTCTACTGTAAATTCATATTCCTCTAGATCAAGTCTCATTTTTGTTAATTTTGAACTCGGATTTATCATAGAAAATAAAAACGTTAGTGGTCTATGGTCTGTTTTGACTCTGCAGTGTCTGCCATATATACATGGGCGAAAGTGTGTAATAGCCCAGTGTATCGCAGCTAGTTCTTGCTCAGTAGTACTTTTATTAATTTCACCTTTAGTGAACGAACGGGACGCGTATGCTACTGGAAACTGCTTATCGCCATAAGTTTGAGTTAGTGCTGCTCCACATGCATATTTGCGAGCATCTGTTATTATGCAAAATTCTTTGCTAAAATCTGGATACTGCAGCAGTATTATTAAGGGTTTTTCAGATATTCAAATCCTTTTGTGGGCCTTTTTTAAACCCAAACAAATTCCCCTTTTTCTTACATAGTTGTGTTATCGGACGTGCATGTTCTGCGAAGTTTTCAATAAAACGTCTGTAATAGTTGCAAAAGGCTACAAATCTTCTAGCACTATCAGCATCTGTTGGTTCTAGGTATTTTTCAATGACGTCATATTTGGTGTCATCTGGCAATATTCCTTTGTCGGTACACTTGTGACCTAAGAATGTGACTTCGTGCATGAAGAATGAATATTTCTCTGGATGCAGTTTTAGGTTGTGTTTTCTGCATATGTTCAAAATATCCTTTAGGTTTTTGAGCATGTGTTTCTCAGAACAGCCGATGACTATTAAGTCATCCATGTAAAGGAATGCTTGTGACGGATTTAATCCAGAGAAAGCAATTGTCATCATTCTTTGAAAGGAATTTGGTGCAATTTTCAGACCATACGGTAGTCTAGTAAACTGATAAGATCCATTGCTGGTGGAAAATGACGTAGTGCTCCGCGATTTTTCTTTTAGTTCTATTTGGTGAAAACCGGACATTAAATCTAGGCATGAAAAATATTTGGCTCTGTCTAGTTGATCAAGAATATCATCTATTCTTGGTAATGGGAATTTATCGGACAACAATTTTTTGTTTATTTGACGATAGTCTATTACCAATCGCCATCGTTTCTTTTCTGATCCTGGTAAACCCTTTTTCGGTACCAGTAATAACGGACTATTATACTCGGACACTGATGGTTCAACTATTTTATTCAATCTTAGTTCTTGTTTATAAAAGTTGTTTGTAGTAATTGGTTCGTTTTCTAAACCAAATACAAATGTATACTTGGTGCAGAGTTCTTCTAGTACATTTTTGAACATAGGTGGGAGGTTTGGTTTTACTTTTTGTATTACTGATTGACTTCTTGAGTCATCAGTTGTCTGTACAATTTCATAATTCTTTAATAATTCATATTTTATGGTTTTTAAATTTAAAATTTTTACTGTTTTCGTTGTGTTTAAAATTCGGACAAATGTTTTGTTTATTTATTTATTTATTTATTTATTTATTTTATTTACGTCAACTAACATAGCAGTCGACGAAAAAGCTTAAGCTAAAGACAGATAGTAATTAAATGAAGAAGGTAGCTTAGCTTTATACACAACTAAACATCCCCGACCCGGTAGAGGTGTTTTATTTGCACAAAGTGCCAGCTATGCCCCGATTCACAGCCAATGTGGCCAGGGATGAGTTGCAGCCAATCCAAGTCCAGAATATTTTCATTGGTTTTGTTGTAGATGATTAAATAGTATAGCGCGAAGAGAAGTGACAGAAAGATGAGGAGAGATAAGGTGAGAAAGGTTGTTAAAAGATGGGCAAAGAACACGAATAGGTTCGTGAAGAAAGTAGTTAGTCAGACATCTACTAAAGTGAATAGGAAAAAAGTTTCTGGTCCGACGTGAGGGAACACAAAAATATAGAGTATCAAGTAAATTGGTAGAAACGACTTCGCCGTTGA